>NC_079873.1:51416760-51719790 GCF_023065955.2 Ursus arctos
GTTATCAGGATCCCATAGAAAATGCTTTAAAATTCATATCCCCATTAGATTTACTTTTACCACTGCAAAGCCTGTGGAAAAGTTAAATAAGATTGTTACAAACAGCAACAAAACCATGAAGAAACATGGACAAGCCTTAAATGCATATTGCTAAGTGAAATAAGCCAACCTGAAAAGGCTACATGCTATATGATTCTAATTATATGGCATTCTGGACCACTTGAAACTAGGAGACAATAGAAAGATCAGTGGTTGCCAGGGACTCCATAGGAGGAAGAGAGAAAAAAATGAGTAGGTGAAGCACAGGGTATTTTTAAGGCAGTGAACCTATTCTGTATGATACTGTAATGATGGATGCATGTTATTATACATGTGTCAAAATCCAGAGAATGTACAAAACAAAGAGCAAACCCTAATGTACTCCTAGAGATGTACCAATAGTGATACGTTATTATGAACTAAAGTTTATAGAGTACATGCTGAGACAGTATATGACCTCTTAATATAGCCATTACTCTCAGGAGCAGGAATATAACAGGCTTTCCTAACAATCACACACATGCACGCACACACACACACACACACACACACAACAGTGACCTAGACGAAACAACACAACAGAGGAACTCACCCTAAGAGAAAGAAGAGGAAAAAGTAACAGCCAAGGATTAAACAAAACTGATATTAGAGGTCTTAACCAGAATTTAAAACAATAAGAATGGGTGCCTGGGTGGCTCAGTCAGTTAGCATCTGCTTATGCTCAGGTCTGGGGATCAAGTCCCACATTGGGCTTCCTGCTCAACGAGGAGCCTGCTTCTCCCTCCCTCTCTGCAACTCCCCCTGTTGTGCACTTGTGTGTGTGTGTCAAGTAAATAAAATCTATAAAAATAAAAAGAATAAAACAACAATCATAAGGACACAAGCTGGGCTTGAGAAAAGCATAGAGGACACTAGAGAATCCCTTACTACATATATAAAAGAACTTTCGTCCGGCCAAAATATAAAACGCTATAACTGAGATGCAAAACCAACTGGATGCAACGACAATGAGAATGGACAAAGCAAAGAAACAAATCAGTGATATTGAAGGTAAAATTATGGAAAATAATGAAGCTGAAAAGAAGAGGGAAAGAAAACTATTAGATCATGAAAGTAGAATTAGGGAACTCAGTAGCCTCTTAAACTATAATAATAATTGTATCATAGGAATTCCAGAAGAAGAAGGGAGGGAAAAGGAGGAAGAAGTTTTATTTGAGCATATTTTGCTGAAAATATCCCTAATCTGGGGAAGGAAACAAACATCAAAATTTGAGATGTACAGAGAACTCCCATTAAAATCAACAACAGCAAGCCCACACCAAGACATAACATAGTAAAATTTACAAAACACACAGAGAAGGAAAAGTCCTGAAAGTAGCTTCAGACCAAGCACTATGAAGTGTGAAGTCAACCACAAGAAAACCTTTAGAAATACCTTAAATACATGTAGTTTAAAGAAAACCCTACTAAAGAATGAACAGGTGAACAAGGAAATTAAAAAGAATTTAAAAAGATATATAAGAAAGAAAATGAAAATGAAAACATGACAGCCCAAAAGTTTTGGGATGCAACAATAGCAATCGTTTGGGATATTGCAATACAGGCCTACCTGAAGAAGCAAGAAATATCTCAAATACACAAGCTAACTTTACACCTAAAATAGCTAGAAAAGGAATAGGAAAAAAAAAGCCTAAAACCAGCAGAAGGGAAATAATAAATATCAGAGAAGTAGACAATACAGAAATAAACAAGCAAAACAGTAGAAAAGATCAGTGAAACTAAAAGCCAATTCTTTTAGAGAATAAAATTGATAAACCTGTAGCCATTCTTATCAAAAAGAAAAGAGAAAGACACAAATAAGTAAAATCATGATTGAAAGAGGAGATATCTCAACCAAAACCATAGAAATATAAACTACCATAAGAGAATATTATGAAAAATTAAATGTCAACAAAGTGGGAAATGTGGAATAAATGGATAAATTTCCAGAAACATACCAACTGCCAAAATGAAAACAGGAAGAAATAGAAAATTTGAACAGACCCCTAACCAATAAATAAATTGAATGAGTAATAAAAAATCTCCTGACAAACAAAAGACCAGGACCAGATGCCTTCCCAGGGGACTTCTACCAAAATTTTAGAGAAAAGTTAATATCTAGTCTTGTGAATCTCTTCCAAAAAAATAGAAATGGATGAAAGTTTCCAAACACATTCTATGAGGCCAGCATTGGCTTGATTCCAAAACCAGACAAAGACCCCACTAAAAAGGATAATTACAGGCTGATATCCCTGATGACCATGGAAGCAAGAATTCTCAACAAGAAACTAACTAATAGAGTCCAACAATGCATTAAAAAAATTATTTACCATGATCAAGTGGGATTTATTCCTGGGCTGCTGGGGTGGTTCAATATTCACAAACTAAACAACGTGATACACCACATTAATAAAAGATAAGAACCATATGATCCTCTCAATAGATGCAGAAAATGCATTTGACAAAATACAGCATCCATTCTTGATAACAACCCTCAACAAAGTAGGGTTAGAGGAAACACAACTCAACATAATTACGCCACTTATGAAAGACTTACAGATAATACCCTCCTCAATGGGGAAAAGCTGAGAGCTTTTCCTCTATCCTCAGGAAAAAGACAAAGATGTCCACTCTTACCATTACTATTCAACATAGTACTTGAAGTCTTAGCCTCAGGAATCAGACAACAAAAAGAAATAAAAGGAATCCAAATTGTCAAGGGAGAAATAAAACTTTCACTATTTGCAGATCACATGATATTCTGTAGGAAACCTGAAAGACCACCAAAAAATTGCTAGAACTCATACATGAATGCAGCAAAATCACAGGATATAAAACCAACAAACAGAACACAGTGAAAGGGAGGGAAAACTGAATGGGAAGTCATCAGAGAGGAAGACAAACCATGAGAGACTCTTTAACTATAGGAAAAAAAACCTGATTGTTGTTGGAGGGGAGATGGGTGGGTGTATGTGGTAATTGGGCGATGGGCATTAAGGAGAGCATTTGATGCGTGAGTACTGGGTGTTATACGCAACTGATGAATTATTGAACACTTTATCTGAAACTGATGATGTACTATATGTTGGCTAATTAAATCTAAATTAAAAAAAAAAAACACCAAAAGAAACCAGCTGTATTTTTATTTAATTCAATTAGCCAACATAATTAGTTTCAGATATAGTGCTCAATGGTTGACCATAGAATTGAAGTTACATTTCTGGATTCTCTATTCTGTTCCTTAATATATGTGTCTATTTTTGTGCCAGTACCATGCTGTCTTGATGATGACAGCTTTGTAGTATAGCTTGAAGTCAGGTATCCTGATGCTCCCGTTCTTGGTTTTCTTTTTCAACATTCCCCTGGCTATTCAGGATCTTTTCTTTTTCCATACAAATTTTAGGATTATTTGTTCCAGGTCTGTGAAAAATGTCAATGGTATTTTGATATTGGTTGCATTGAATGTGTAGATTGCTTTGGGTAACATAGACAGCTTAACAATATTCTTCCAATCTAGGAGCATGGAATGTTTTCTATTTCTTTGTGTTTTCCTTAAATTCTTTCATAAGTGTTGTGTTTTTTATAGAGTACAGATCTTTTATCTCTTTGGTTAGTTTTCTTTGTAGGTATCTTATGATTTTTGGTGCAACTGCAAATCGGATCGATTCCTTAATTTCTCTTTCTTCAGTCTCATTGCTACTGCATAGAAATGCAACTGATTTCTGTGCATTGATTTTTTATCCTGCCACATTGCTGAATTGAAGTATGAGTTCCAGCAATTTTTGGGTGGAGTCTTTTGGGTTTTCCAGACAAAGTATCATGTCATCTGTGAAGATTGAGAGTTTGACATCTTCTTTGCCAATTTGAATGCCTTTTATTTCTTCTTGTTGTCTGATTTGCTGAGGTTTGGACTTCTAGTCATATGTTGAACAAGAGTAGTGAGTGTGGGCATCCCTGTCGTGTCCCTGACCTTAGGGGAAAAGCTCTCAGTTTTTCCTCCATTGAGAATGTTATTCAGTGCGGGCTTTCATAGATGGCTTTTATGCTATGGAGGTATGTTCCATCTACACTGTGGAGAGGTTTTTTTTGGGTTATTTTGTTTTTTTTTCTTTTTTTGTTGTTTTTTATGTTTTTTTATTATATTATGTTAGTCACCATACAGTACATCCCTGGTTTCTGATGTAAAGTTCGATGATTCATTAGTTGTGTATAACACCCAGTGCACCATGCAATATGTGCCCTCCTTACTACCCATCACCAGCCTATCCCATTCCCCCACCCCCTCCCCTCTGAAGCCCTCAGTTTGTTTCTCAGAGTCCATAGTCTCTCATGCTTCATTCCCTCTTCTGATTACCCCCCTTTCTTTATCCCTTTCTTCCCCTACCGATCTTCCTAGTTCTTATGTTCTCAACATTTGCTGCAACATGGACGTCACTGGAGGAGATAATGCTAAGTGAAATAAGTCATACACTGTGGAGAGTTTTAATCAAAAAAGGATTTCTTGTATTTTATCACATTTGTATCAATTGAGAGGACCATATGATTCTTGTTCTTTCTTTTATTAATGTGATGTATCACGTTGATTGATTTGCAAATGTTGAACCACCCTTGCAGCCCAGGAATAAATCTCACTTGGTAGTGGTGAATAATCCTTTTAATGTACTGTTGGATTCTATTGCCTAGGATCTTGGGGAGAATTTTGGCATCCATGCTCATCAGAGATATTGGTGTGTAATTCTCCTTTTTGCTGATATTTTTATCTGGTTTTGGGATCAAGGTAATGCTGATCTCATTAAACGAGTTTGGATGTTTTCCTTCCATTTCTAATTTTTGATACAGCTTTAGTAGAATATCTATTATTTCTTCTTTAAATTTTTGGTGGAATTCACCTGGAAAATCATCTGGCCCCAGACTCTCATTTTTTGGGGAGATTTTTGATTACTGCTTCAATTTCCTTGCAGGTTATGGGTTTGTTCAGATTTTCTATTTTGAAACAGCTTTAGTAGAATATCTATTATTTCTTTTTTAAATTTATGGTAGAATTCCCCTTGGAAGCCATCTGGCCCTGGACTCTTAGTTTTGGGGAGGTTTTTCATTACTGTTTCAATTTCCTTGCTGGTTATGGGTCTGTTCAGATTTTCTATTTCTTCCTGTTTCAGTTATTTTAGTTTATAAGTTTCCAAGAATGCATTCATTTCTTCCAGATTGCCTAATTTTTTGGCATATAGTTGTTCATACTATGTTCTTAAAATTGTTAGTATTTCCTTGGTGTTGGTCATGATCTCTCTTCTTTCATAATTATTTTATTAATTTGGGTCCTTTCTCTTTTCTTTTTGATAGGTTTCTCTAGGGGTTTATCGATCTAATTAATTCTTTCAAGAACCAGCTTCTACTTTCATTGATCTGTTCTGCTGTTCTTTTGGTTTCTATTTCATTGATTTCTGCTCTAATCTTGATTATTTTTCTTCTCCTGTTTGGTTTAAGCTTTATTTGCTGTTTTTTCTCCAGGTCTTTTAGGTGTAAGGTTAACTTGTATATTTCAGTCTTTTCTAATTTTTTGAGAAAGGCTTGTAATGCAGTGTAATTCCTTCTTAGGACCACCTTTGCTGTACCTAAAAGGCTTTGATCAGTTTTGTTTTCATTTTCATTTGTTTTCATGAATTTTTAAAATTATTCTTTAATTTCCTGATTGGTCCATTCATTCTTTAGTAGGATGCTCTTTAACCACCAAGTGTTTGAGTTCTTTCCAAATGTCCTCTTGTGATTGAGTTCATGTTTCAAAGCGTTTTGGTCTGAAATGAGGCAGGGAATAATCTCAATCTTTTGGTATTGGTTGAGACTTAATTTGTGATCCACAATGCGATCTATTTGGAGAAAGTTCCATGTGCACTCAAGAAAAATAAGTATTCTGTTACTTTAGGATGTAATCCTCTGTATATATCTGTGAAGTCCATCTCTTCCTGTGTATCATTCAAAGCCTTTTTTCCTTTATGATCTTCTCTTTAGATGATCTGTATATTACTGTGACTGGGGTTTTGAAGTCTCCTATTATTGTTGTATGATTATCAATGTGTTTCTTTACTTTGGTCATTAGTTGGTTGATGTAATTGGCTGCTCCCAAATTAGGAGCATAAATACTTACAATTGTTAGATCTTCTTGTTGGGTGAACCCTTTAAGTATGATATAGTGTCCCTCTTCAACTCTTACTACAGTCTTTGGTTTAAAATCTAATTTGTTTGATATGAGGATTGTTACCCCAGCTTTCTTTTGAGATCCACTAGCATGATAAATTGTTCTCCACCCCCTCACCTTCAATCTGGATGTGTCTTTAGGTCTAAAATGAGTCTCTTGTAGACAGCCTATGGATGGGTCTTGCTTTTTTATCCAATCTGATAACCTGTGTCTTTTAATTGGAGCATTTAGCCCATTTACATTCAGAGTAAATATTGAAAGGTATGGATTTGGTGCCATTGAATTGCCTGTAATGTCCTTGTTTCTGTTGATTGTCTCTGTTGCTTTATGGCCTATGTTACTCCTGGACTTGCTCTTCAATTACATGATCCCACTTAATATTTCTTGCAGGGCTAGTTTGGTGGTCACATATTCTCTCAGTTTCTGTCTATCCTGGAAGCTCTTCATCTTTCCTTCCATCTGAATGACAGCCTTGCTGGATAAAGTAATTGTGGCTTCATGTTTTTCTCATTTAGTGTCCTGAATACACCCTGCCAGCCCTTTCTGGCCTGTCAGGTCTCTGTGGATAGGTCTGCTGCCAGTCCAATGTTTCTACACCTGTTGTCTGAGCTGAATTCAGGATTTTCTCTTTATCTCTAAATTTGCAAGTTTCACTATTATTTGTCAGGGCGTTGATCTATTTTTATTGATATTGGGAGGGGTCCTCTCTACCTCTTGGATATGAATGCCTGTTTCCTTTCCCAGATTAGGGAAGCTCTCAGCTATGATTTGCTCACATATACTTTCTATCACTTCCTCTATTTCTTTTTCCTCTGGGACCCCAATAATTCCAATATTGTTTGCTTTATGGTATTGCTGATTTCTGAAAGCCTCCCCTCTTGGCCCATCATTTTTTCTCCTCTTTTCCTCAGCTTCCTTCTTTTTCATCATCTTGTTTTCTGTGTCACTGACTCCTCCCTCTTCTGTCTCATTTACCCTATCTGTTATAGCATTCATTTTAGACTGCATCTCAGTTAAAGCATTTTTAATTTTGGCCTGATTAGATTTTATTTCTGCACCAAGTGATTCTCTAGTGTTTTTATACTTTTTTCAATCCCAGCTACTAAGTTTATAATCATTATCCTGAATTCCAGCTCTGACGTTTTACTTATATCCATATTGATTAAATCAGTGGCAGAGAGTATTACCTCTGGTTCTCCCTTTTTTTTGTGAATTCTTCCTTCTAGTCATTTTGCTTGGAGAAGAATGAATGAACAAGAGAACAAAATAAAAAATATCAACTACAACCCAAGCAAAATATTCAAATCTGAAGATGTCAGAAACTAAAAAAGAAACAAAAAATAAGAGTTGGGAAAAGAGAGAGTATAATCCCCCAGGTGGACAAAACAGGCTGATATACTTGGTCCTGGCTGTATTTTGGTCTGTTTGTTAGAAGACACTAAATCCCAAAATTGTGAAGAAAGCAAATATATATATATATATATATATATATATATATATATATATGCAAAAAAAATAAAATTGAATACAGTGAAAGTAAGGCAAAAATGAGGAATATATCTATAAAATGTAAATGTAAAAAATGCAAGTTAAAAAAGGCTTAAAAATAGAGTTGTTAAAATAAGAAACTAGTTGAAAAGAGGGAAAAAAGAAATCAAAAACGTTACACTAAAAGATACATGAATCATGAGAAAAAACTTTGAATTCTATATACTATTTTCCCCTAGTGTTGGAGTTTTACAGTCCTGTGTGCTCCTTAAATTTGCTGTGCACCTGTTCTTTCAGTTGGTCTTCTGGAAGGGGGACCAGCTGAGCTGCTTCTGTATCTTTGCTTGGGTGAAGTTGCACCACCCCTTGCCAAGGAGCTGGGCTCAGAATAAGCTGGTGGCTCTGTGTGGCTTTTCTTCCCTGAAGCCTTTCCATGCTTCTTTAGAGGATTGAAACAAAAATGTCCTTTCCCCAATCTCCAGCCCCAGGGCCAAAACCCTTCGGTAAACCCTCAGGGATAAACAGTCTTCACTTTTGTGTGTGCCAAACTCTGTAGACTCCTGAGGTATGCATCCACACTAATCCTCCCAGGGGAAGGCAGAGGGTCCCACATTGCTGCACATTGTAGGGTCCTGGCACGGAGATTGGTAATGGATTGAGTGCCCATCTGCTCTGTCCCTCCAGGGGAGGGCGGAGTGTCATCACATTTCTGTTTTTTGCAGGGGTCTGGCACTGAGAGCTGTCCCCCACTCATGTGAACACCTGCTACACTCCTCCCAGGGCAAGGCAGAGGGACCTCAAGTTCCTGTCCTTTGCATGGTCCCCACGTGGAGAGAGGTAACCTGATGGTTTATGGTGAACCAAGCTGAGAGACCCCTCCTGGGCTAGCTGACCATAACCATTTCCCCATTGCAATGTTTGGGAACTTCACTGACTCAGGCACTCCGTTAGTTCTCTGATCTGGGAATCCTGAGACCACACTGTTCCACCTAGAATTGTGACCCATTTCAGCCCCTGAACACAGTTCAGGCAGGGATGTCTCTCACTGGAGCAGATTTGTAAAGGGTTTCAATTTTTCCCTCTGGGGCTATATCACTTTCTGGTAGCTGGCTTACTGAGGGTCCCTTCCCCCCGCCATTTATCTTCCAATATATCCCTTCAGATTCACTTCTCTGCATCTCCTACGTTGCAGAAAGTGGTCTCTTTTCTACTTGTAAGGTTCCAGATATTCTTTTCTCACATGTCAGGATGAATACATGGATATTCAGAATGATTTGTTAGTTATCTAGCTAAATTCAAGGAACCAGATGAAATGAGGTCTGCTACTCTTCTGTCATCTTGCCTCCTCCCCTCAAGAGCTGTATTTTTATACACCAATAATAAAGCAGCACAAAGAGAAATCAGGGAATCGATCCCATTTACAATTGCACCAGAAGCCATAAGATTCTCAGAATAAACCTATCCAAAGAGGTAAAAGATGTGTACTATGAAAACCACAGAACACTTGTGAAAGGAATTGAAGAGGTCATAAGGAAATGGACATAAATTCTATGCTCATGGATTGGAAGAATATTGTTAAAATGTCTATACTACCCAAAGCAATCTACACATTTAATCCAATCTCTGTCAAAATACCACCATCATTTTTCATAGAGCTAAAACCAAAAGTCCCAAAATTTGTATGAAATCACAAAAGGCCTTGAATAGCCAAAACAATCCTGCAAAAGGAAAGGAAAGCTGGAGGCATCAAGATACTGAATTTGAAGATATATTAGAAAATTGTAGTGATCAAAACAGTATGGTACTGTCACAAAAAGAGACATATTGATCAATGGAACAGAATAGAAAACCTAGAAGTGGACCTACAGCTATATGGTTAACTAATCTGACAAAATAGGAAAGAATATCCAAAGGAAAAAAGTCTTTTCAACAATGATGTTTGGAAAAATAGACACAACATTCAGAGGAATGAAACTGGACCACTTTCTTACACCATAAATAAAAATAAATTCAAATGGATAAAAGACCTTAATGGTAGACAGGAAACCATCAAAATCCTAGAGGAGAGCACAGGCAACAAACTCTTTCACCTCAGCTATAAAAACTTCTTACTAGACATGTCTCTAGTAGCAAGGAAAACAAAATAAAAAATGAACTATTGGGACTTCATCAAGATAAATAGCTTTTGCCCAGGAAGGAAACAATCAACAAAACTAAAAGACATCCTACAGAATGGGAGAAGGTATTTGTAAATGACGTCTCTGATAAAGGATTCAAGATCTATAAATAATTTATCAAACTCAACACCCAAAAAAGAAATAAGTTAAGAAATGAACAGAAGATGTGAACAGACTTTTTCCGAAGAAGATGGCCAATGACACATAAAAAGATACTCAACATCACTCATCATCAGGGAAATACAAACCGAAACTGCAATGAGATACCACCTCACACCAGTCAGAATGGCTAAAATTAACAACTCAGAAAATAACAGGTGTTGGTAAGGATGTGGAGAATGGGGGACCCTCTTACACTGTAGGTGGGAATGCAAACTGGTGCGGCCACTCTGCAAAACATTATAGAGGTTCCTCAAAATGGTAAAAATAGAACTACCCTAAGTCCAAGCAGCTGCACTAATAGGTATTTATTCAATGGATATGAATATAGTGATTCAAAGGGTCACATGCACTCCAATGTTTATAGTGGCGATATCCACAATAGCCAAGATATGGAAGGAGATGTAATGTCCACTGACTGATGAATGGATAAAGAAGTAGGAAGTACATATGCAATGGAATATTCCTCAGTCATCAAAAAGAATGAAATTTTGACATTTTCAACAATGTGGATGGAACTAAGTATATATTATGCTAAGTGAAATAACTCAGAGAAAGACAAATACCATATGATCTCTCTCTCATGTGGAATTTAAGAAACAAAACAGACGAACATAGAGAAAGAGAAGGAAAAATAAGATAAAAACAGGGAGGGAGGCAAATAATAAGAGACTCATAACAGGGAAAAAATGGAAGGTTGCTAGAAGGGAGGTGGGTGGGGGAATGGGATAAATTGGTAATGGGCACTAAGGAGGGCACTTGCAATGAGCACTGGGTGTTACATGCACAGATTAATTACTACATTCTATCCCTGAAACTAATATTACTCTATATGTTAAGTAACTAAAATTTAAATGAATTCTTAAAAGAAAAAAAAACAGCCTTTCATAGAGCAAATGTTTTTAATTTTAATGAAGTCCAAATTATGAATTTTGTCTTTCATGGATTATGTTTTTGGTGTTGTATCTAAAAATCCACTGCTGAACCAGAGGTCACCTAAATTTTGACCTGCTAGGAGCTTTATAGATTGAATTTTGTATCTAGGTCTGTAATTCATTTTGAGTTAATTTTGTGTAAGTTATGTATCTAGATTAATTTTTTCCATGTGGACGTTCAGTTTTTCTGGGATCATTTGATGAAAAGACTTTCTGCATTACCTTTGTTCCTATGTCAAAGACCAATATACTGTGTCTCTGGGGGTTAATTTCTTTGTTTCTATTCTGTTACATTGATCTATTTGTCTATATCTTTGTCAATACCACACTATTTTGATTACTATAGCCTTATAGTAAATCTGCAATTGACTGTCTGTCTTCTGATGTTGTTGTTCTACATCAATATTTTGTAGGATATTCAAGGTCTTTTGCCTTTCTATATAAATTTTGAATAAGTTTGTTGATATCTACTAATAAGTTGCTGAGATTTTTATATAGATTCCATTGTATCTATTGATCAAGCAGAGAACTGACATCTTAACAGTTGATTCTTCCTGTCAATGAATATAGAATATCTCTACATTTATTTAGATCTTCTTTGATTTCTTCAACAGGGTGTAGTTTTTTTTCATGCAGATTTTGTACATATGTAGCTATATTTATACCTTGTCATCACATTTTATGTGTGGTAATGTAAATGATGTTTTGCTTTAAATTTCAAATTGCAATTGTATTTAGGAAAGCAATAGAACTTTGTATACTAACCTTGTTTCTTACAACCTTTCCAACAATTACTTATTAATATTTGAGTTGATTCTCTGGGATTTATTTTTTACATAGACAGTCATGCAATCCAGAAATGTGGACAGCTTATTTCCTGCTTCTTAATATGTATATTTTTAAAACATTTTATGGGGGCTATTAGTTTTATTATTAACATGTTTTTAGTACACATGAGTTTTATTTAATTTTTATTATGTTCAATTAGCCAACTTATAATACATATTTAGTTTTTGATGTAGTGTTCAATGATTCATTAGTTGTGTATTACACCCAGTGCTCATCACAATGCATGCCCACTTTAATACACATCACGTGGTTACCCCACTCCACCACCCCCTCCCTTCTGTAACCCTCAATTTTTTTTCCCCGGAGTCCAGAGTCTTTCATGGTTTGTCTCCCTCTCTGATTTCTTCCCATTCAGTTTTCCCTCCTTTCCTCTGTGGTCATCTGTGCTATTCCTTATGTTCCACATATTAGTGAAACCATATGATAATTGTCTTTCTCTTCTTGACTTATTTCACTCAGCATAATTCCCTCCAGTTCCATCCATGTCAATGCAAATGATAGGTATTCATCCTTTCTGATGGCTGAGTAATATTCCATCATATATATGGACCACATCTTCTTTATCCATTTATCTGTTGAAGGGCATCTTGGCTCCTTCCACAGTTTGGCTATTGTGGACATAGCTGCTATGAACATTGGGGTGTATGTGCCTCTTTTTTTTTTTTCACTACATCTGTACCTTTGGAGTTAATACCTAGTAGTGCAAATGCTAGGAGGTAGGGTAGCTCTATTTTTAACTTCTTGAGGAACCTCTATTACTGTTTTCCAGAGTGGGTGTACCAGCTTGCATTCACACCAACATTGTAAGAGGGTTCCCCTCTCTCTACATCCTCACCAACATCTGTTGTTTCCTGTCATGTTAATTTTTGTCCTTCTAACTGGTGTAAGGTAGTATCTCAATGTGGTTTTGATTTGTATTTCCCTGATGGCTAGTGACGTTAAACATTTTTTCATGTGTCTGTTATCCATTTGTATGTCTTCTTTGGAGAAGTGTCTGTTCATGTCTTCTTCCCATTTCTTGACTGGATTATTTGTTTTTTGGGTGTTGAGTTTGATAAGTTCTTTATACATCTTGGATACTAGTCCTTTATCCTTAATGTCATTTGCAAATATCTTCTCCCAGTCTGTTGGTTGCCTCTTAGTTTCGTTGACTGTTTCATTTGCTTTGCAGAAGCTTTTTATCTTGATGAAGTCCCAAAAGTTCATTTTTGCTTTTGTTGAAAGAAGTCACTGTGGCCAATGTCGAAGATGTTACTTCCTATGTTCTCCTTTAGGATTTTGGTGGGTTCCTATCACCCCATTAGGTCTTTCATCCATTTTGACTATATCTTTGTGTATGGTGTAAGAGAATGGTTCAGCTTCATTCTTCTGCATCTGGCTGTCTAATTTTCTCAGCAATATTTATTGAAGAGACTGTCTTTTTTCCATTGGATATTCTTTCCTGCTTTGTCAAGGATTAATTGACCATAGAGTCCATTTCTGGGTTCTCTATTCTGTTCCATTGATCTATGTGTCTGTTTTTGTGTAAACGCCATGCTGTCTTAATGATCACAACTTTGTAATATAGCTTGAAGTCAGGCATTGTGGTACCCCCATCTTTGGTTTTCTTTTTCAACAATCCCCTGGCAATTTGGGGACTTTTCTCATTCCATAAATTTTAGCACTGTTACTTCCACATCTGTGAAAAATGTTGATGGTATTTTGATAGCAATTGCATTGAAAGTGTAGATTGCTCTGGGCAACATAAACATTTTCACAATGTTTATTCTTTCAATCTATCTGTATGGAATGTTGTTCCATCTCTTTCTGTCTTCCTCCATTTCTTTCATAAGTGTTCTGTAGTTTCTAGGGTATAGATCCTTTACCTCTTGGTTAGGTTTTTTCCTAGGTATCTTACAGTTTTGGATGCTATTGTAAATGGAATCGATTCCTTAATTTCTCTTTCTTTGGTCACGTTTTTTGTGTATAGAAATCCAACTGATTTCTGTGCATCGATTTTGTATCCTGCCATGTTACTGAATTGCTGTTTAAGTTCTAGCAATTTTGGGGTAGAATCTTTTGGGATTTCCACATAAAGTATCATGTGATCTGCGAAGAGAGAGAGTTTGACTTCTTTGTCAATCTGAATGCCTTTTATTTCTTTTTGTTGTCTGAATGCTGAGGCTAGGACTTCTAGTACTATATTGAGCAAAAGTGGTGAGAGTGGGCATCCCTGTTGTGTTCCTGACCTTAGGGGAAAAGCTATCCATTTTTCCCCCATTGAGAATGATATTTCCTGTGAGCTTTTTATATGGCCTTTATGAAATTGAGGTATGTTCCTTGTATCCCCATATTTTGAAGAGTTTTAATCAAGAAGGGACACTGTATTTTGTCAAATGTTTTTTTCTGAATCAATTGAGAGGATCATATGGTTGTTGCTCTTCATTTATTAATGTGATCTATCACATTGATTGATTTGCAATGTTGAAACATCCTTACATCCCAGGAATAAACCCCACCTGGTCGTGGTGAATAATCCTTTTAATGTACTGTTGGATCCTATTGGCTAGGATCTTTGTGAGTATTTTGGCATCCATGTTCATCAGGGATATTGGTCTGTAATTCTCCTTTTTGATGGGGTCTTTGTCTGGTTTTAGGATAAGGGTAATGCTGGCCTCATTTAATGAGTTTGGAAATTTCCTTTCATTTCTTTTCTTTTTTTTTTTTTGGAACAGCTTCAGAATAGGTATGATTGCTTCTTTAAGTTTTTGTTAGAATTCCCCTGAGAAGCCATCTGGCCCTGACTCGTGATTTTTCGGAAGTTTTTGATTACGGTTTCAATTTCCTTGCTGGCTATTAGTCTGTTCAGATTGTCTATTTCTTCCTGTTTCAGTCTTGGTAGTTTATAAGTGTCCAGGAATGCATCCATTTCTTCCAGAATGCCTAGTTTGTTGGCGTATAGCTGCTGGTAATAAGACCTAATAATTGTCTTTCTTTTCTTGGTATTGGTCATGATTTCTCCCCTTTCATTCATGATTTTATTCATTTGGGTCCTTTCTTTTTTCTTTTGCATAAGTCTGCCCAGAGATTTATCAATCTTATTAATTCTTTCAAAGAACCAGCTTCTAGTTTCAGTGATCTGTTCTGTTCTTCTAGTTTCTATTTCATTAATTTCTGCTCTAGACTATATTATTTCTCTTCTCCTGCTTGGTTTAAGCTTTACTTGCTGTTCTGTCTCCAGGTCCTTTAGGTGTAAAGTTAGCTTGTGCATTTGGGATTTTTATAATTTTTTGAGAGTGGCTTGGGTGACTATGTATTTCCCTCTAAGGACTGCCTTTGCAGTATCCCATAGGTTCTGAACTGATGTGTTTTCATTTTCATTGGTTTGCATGAACTGTTTAAGTTCTTCTTTAATATCCTACCCTGTCATTCTTTAGCAGGATGCTTTTTAACCTCCGGGTCTTTGCGTCCCTTCAATTTTTTTTTTTTTTTTGTGGTTGAGTTCCAGTTTCAATGCTTTGTAGTCCGAAAATATGCAAGGAATAATCTCAAACTTTTGGTATCAGTTGAGACCTAATTTTTGACCCAGCATGGTATCTAGTCTGGAAAAAGTTCTGTGTGCACATGAGATGAATGAATATTCTATTGTTTTAGGATGGAATGTTCTGTATATATCTATGCAGTTCATCTGGTCCAATGTGTCCTTCAAAGCTTTTGTTTCTTTGTTGATCTTCTGCTTAGATGATCTATCTATTGCGGTGAGTGGAGTGTTGATGTCTCCTACTATTAATGCATTAATATCAATATGATTCTTTATTTTGGTTAATGGTTTATGTAGTTGTTTGCTCCCATGTTGGGGTCATAGATATTTATAATTCTTAGATTTTCTTGTTGGATAGACCCTTTAAGTATGATATAGCATCCCTCTACATCTTTTATCACAGTCTTTGGTTTAAAGTCTAATTTGTATGATATGAGAATTGTTATCCCAACTTTCTTTTGAGTTCCATTGGCATGACAAACGGTTCTCCATCCCCTCATTTTCAATCTGGAGGTGTCTTTAGGTTCAAAATAAGTCTCTTCTAGACAACATCTGCATGGCTCCTTCTTTTTTATCCAGTCTGAAACCTTGTGTCTTTTGATGGGAGCATTCAGCCAGTTACCATTGAGAGTAACTATTGAAAGAAATTAATTTAGTGCCATTATATTGCCTATAAAGTCCCTGTTTCTATAGGTTGTCTCTGTTAATTTCTGGTCTATATTTATCTTGGGGTCTTTCTTCTTTTAGAGAACCCCCCCCCTTAATATTTCTTGCAGGCCTGGCTTGTTGGTCACATAGTCTTTCAGTTTCTACCTGTCCTGAAAGCTCTTTATCTCTCCACCCATTCTGAATGAAAGATTTGCTGGGGAAAGTATTCTTGGCTGCATGTTATTCTCATTTAGTACCCTGAATATGTCCTGCCAGTCCTTTCTGGCTTGCCAGGTCTCTGTGGATAGGTCTGATGTTATTATTATGTTCCTCCTTCCATAAGTAAGAAATTTCTTACCCTTAGCTTGACTCCAAGATTTGCAGGTTTCACTATTATTTGCCAGGGTGTTGGTCTATTTTTACTGATTTTAGGAGTTTTCCTCTCTTCCTCTTGGACACAAATGCTTGTTTCCTTCCTCATATCAGGAAAGTTCTCATCTATGATTTGATCAAGTATACCTTCTATTCCTCTCTCTTTCTCTCTCTCCACCCTCTCAGGTGTCTTAATAATCCTGCCATTGGAAAATTCCTGGAGTCATTGACCTCTTTAAGTCTGTTCTTATTGGTTTCTAGCTCCTATCCTTATTTTCCTCACTTATTTCCTTTCTATCAGCTTATCTTCTAGATCACTAATTTGCTCTTCTGCCTCATTTACCGTGGCTGTTAGAGTATCTACTTTAGACTGCATCTCATTTATAGCATTTTAAAATTTTGGCCTCATTAGATCTCATTTCTGCCCTTAGAGATTCTATATTGTCTCTAATGTTTTTCTCAAGACTAGCTATTGACTTCATGATTGCTACTCTGAAATCTATCTCTGACATCTTGCTTATATTCATATCCATTAGATCTGTGGCAATAGGACATTTTCTCTTATTCTTTTCTTTGTTGGGAATTCCTCCTTCTAGTCATTCTGTTGTGGGATGGTTGAGGGAATGTACAGAGTCCAAAATATCAACCATGACCCAAGCAAAATGCACCTAAGAAAAAATCTGAAGTGGTCAAAAGCTACCACAGATACACCACCAAAGCCATGATGATCCAAAGTAATAAAAAAGAAAGAAAAAAGAAAAGAGAGAGGAAAAAAATCAGGGGGCGGGGAGTAAGATTATAATCTCTCACAGGGGATGCCCCAGGTTGATCTGCCTGCTCCTGCTTAATTTTGATCTCTGTGTTAGAAGACACTATATCCCCAAATTGCGAAGAAATCAGAACTTACATCTGTATCAAGATAAAATTAAATAGAGTGAAAAATGGGCTAGTATGGGGCATAAATTTATAAAACATATGTTTAAAAAATAAAAGTTAAAAAGTGACCTGAAAACATAATTTGGGAAATTAGAATCTATTTTAAATGGAAACAGAGTGAAAGAAAGAGAGAAGAAGAAAGAAGAAAGAAAGAAAGAAAGAAAGAAAGAAAGAAAGAAAGAAAGAAAGAAAGAAAGAAAGAAAGAAAGAAAGAAAGAAGAAAGGAAGGAGGGAAGGAAAAAAAGAAAAAAGAAACATAGAATTTTAGCATGAAGTGTAAACAAGTCATGAGGGAACACCTGGTGCTCCCTATATTATTTTCCCCTGGCAGTGGAGTTTAGCAATCTTGTGGGAAATAAGCTTATCATTCACCTGTTCTTTCAGGCTGTCTTCTGGGGGAGGGGCCAGCTGCTTGGCTTCTCAGGTGTCTTTGCCTGGGTGAAGTGGCCCCACACCTAGTCAGGGGGATACGCTTAATGTGAGGTGGTTGGCTGTGAGGCTTTTGTTCCCTGGCATCTTTCTGTTTCTCTTTAGAGGGTCAGAGCAAACATGGCCATGCAGGAATCTCTGGCCCAGAACCCCAACTTTATGGTTCCCATCCCTCAGCAAATCCTCCAGAACAATCCATCTCCACCTTTGTGCATACCAAACTCTACAGACTCATGCAATTTGTGCTGGCCACACCTCTCCCTGGGGAGTCATGGGGACCCATGAGAGTCTCTGAGCTTTGTGACTTTGCAATTGCTAGCATCTGTGGGCTCGCATGTGCACCCTCTTCCACAGTTCCCAGGTCATTCTGAGTTCTGAGTGCTGCCCCAGTGTCCCTTGGGGATTACATCACCCTGTGAGCTATTGCTGAGTCATGGGCATGGGCTCTTTGTGTGCCAAACCGCCAAATCCCGTGCCTCCCACTGGCTGCACTTCTCCCAGGGGAGCCACAGGAACCCAAGAGTGCCTCTGCACCTTGTGACTCTGCAACTGCCAGCAGCTGTGCACTCGCACGACCACCCTCTTCCTCAGCTACTAGGTCACACTGCATGCCACCCCAGCATCTCCTCATGGGCCACATCACCCTGAGAACTGTCCCTGTCGTGGGTGCAAGCAGTTCTATATCTCCCCTAGGATGTTAGACAGCCTGGACCTTCTAGTCCTTTTCAGGGTGGTTAGGCAGATGGTGGTCTCCCTACCAGCTCCACTTACGGTTTATGATGTCCAGAGCTGAATGAACCCTCTGGGCTCACTGACCACAACCAGTCTCCCTGCTTGAGCACTCTATTGCTTCAGGCTCCCCCATTCTTTCTGAGTCTCCTAGAATCCTGAGACCACAATGATCCACCTAGAATTCTGCCCTACTTACCCCCTGTGCCCTTTTCAGAAAGGGGTGCCTCTCACTATATAAATTTTTTAAATTTTTTTCTTGGCTTATTATGTTATCTAGGACATCTAGGACTTCAACTATAATGTTGAATAGTAGTGGTGAGAGAAGACATCCTTGTCTTGTTCCCATCTTAGTGGAAAAGTGTCAAGTTTTGTAGATATGTATTATCAGATTGGGGAAGTTTCCTTCTATTACTAGTTTGTGAAGACATTTTATCATGAATAGGTGTTGGATTTTATCAAAACTTCTTCTGTGTCTATTTAGTTGTATTGTATAATTCTTTTTATACATTGTTGGACTTAATTTGATAATATTTTATTGAGATTTTTGTTTCTATGCTTATGAGATATGCTGGTCTCTGATTTTTCTTTCTTATAGCATCTTTGTCTAATTTTGCATTAAGGTAAAGCTGCCCTCAAATAATTAGTTACAGAGAGTGCCCTCTGTATCTATTTTTGAAATATAGACAAGTTATATAATTTGTTTCTTAAATATTTGCTATAATTCTCCAGTGAACCCATCTGGGCCTGCTGCTTCTTGGTTTGGGAAGTTAGTAACTATTGATTCAATTGCTATGACACAAAAAGCATGTATTAAAATCATCTCCTATTTTTTGTGTGAGTTTTAGTATATTATATCTTTTGAGGAATTGGTCAGTTTCATCTAGGCAATCAAATTTGAAAGCATAGACTTGTCTATAATATCCCTTTATTCTTCCAATGCCAGGAATCAGTATCTTTCAGTTTTGATATTAGTAATTTTATATTTCCCTTTTTTAGTGAACTGGGCTAAAGGTTTATAATTTCATTGATCATTTTGAAGAAGAAGCTTTTGGTTTCATTGGTTTTTCTCTATTGATTTTTATGTTTTCAAATTCAGTATTTTCTGCTTTAATTTTTATTCCTCTCCTCTGTTTTCTTTAGATTTAATTTGCTCTCTTTAAAATTTTCATTAAGTGGAAGTGAGCTCAGATTATTCATTTTAGGTCTGTTTTCTTTTTTAATATATTACTCAAAACTGTAAATTTCCCACTAAGTACTGCATTCACTACATCCCACAAATTTTGATTTGCATTTTCATTTTCTTTTAGGTTAAAAAATTCTAAATTTCTCTTGAAGCTTCTTTATTTTCAACCCATGTATTATTTAGAATGGTGTTGTTTAATCTGCAAATATTTGGAGGTTATTCAGTTATCTTTCTGTTATTAACTTCTAGTTTAATTCTGTTGTCATTTGAAAATAACATATTCATCTTGGTGAATGTTCTGTGTAAGCTTGAGAATAAGTTGCATTCTTCTGTTGTTGGATGAAGTATTTTATAATGACAGTTAGATTGCATTGATTGGAGTTACCGTGGAGGTCAACTACATTGTTACTAATTTTCTGTCTAACTTTCAGAGGAGTTTTTAAGTTTCCAATTACTTGTTTCTTCTTGCAGATCTATCAGTTTCTGCCTCAAGTGTTTGAATGCTTTGTTGTTAAATGCGTACTTATTGATGATTGTTCTATTTTCTTAAAAACTTGATCCCTTGATTATTATGCAATGCTCTGTGTCCTAATAATTCTCCTTGCTCTGTAGTATGCTCTCTCTGAAATTGATATAACTACTCCAGCTTTCTTTTGATTAATGTTAGCACATATCTTTCTCTATTCTTTTATGTTTTTATTGGTATAATGGGCATAGCATTGTATAAGCTTGTACAACATGCTGATTTAATACACTTGTATATTGAAATATGATTACCATTATAGTGTTACTAACACCTCCATTATATAACATAATAATCATTTCTTTTTTACTGTGAGATCATTGAGGATCTAGTATCACCACTTTATTTTTTTTTTATTATTATTATTTTTAAAGATTTTATTTATTTATTTGACACAGAGAGAGAGACAGCCAGCGAGAGAGGGATCACAAGCAGGGGGAGTGGGAGAGGAAGAAGCAGGCTCATAGCGGAGGAGCCTGATGTGGGGCTCGATCCCATGACGCCGGGATCACGCCCTGAGCCGAAGGCAGACGCTTAACCGCTGTGCCACCCAGGCGCCCCTAGTATCACCACTTTAAAGTACAGTTTACCTTTGAAGAACTGCAGGGACTAGGGGTTCCGACCCTCCCACCAAGTCAAAAATCCATGTATTAATTTTGACTTCCCTCAAACTTAACTAATAATGGCCTACTGTTGACCAGAAGACTTATTGATGACATAAATGGTCAGTTAACACATTTTTTATGATTATATGGTATTCTAACAATAAAGTGAGCTAGAGAAAAGAAAATGTTACTAAGAAAATTATAAGGAAGACAAAATACATTTACAACACTGTACTGAAAAAAAAATTCACTTATAAGTAGATCCATGGAGTTAGAACCCATCTTGTTCAAGGGTCAGCTGTATATAAAACACTATTATTTTTCTGCCTCATTGTTAGTGCATAGAAATGTAGCTGACTTCTGTGCATTATTATATCCTGCAATGATAATCACAATGTTGTACATTAGATATTCAGAACTTACTTGTCTTCTTACTGCAAGTTTGTATCTTTTGATCAACATCTTTCTAATTCTCACACCCCAGTTCCTGATAATGACTGGTCTAGACTATTATCCATTTCTACAAGTTTGGCTTTTTTAGATAGTGTTATTATTCAATATTTTTTTTCTCTGTCTGGCTATCTCACTTGGCACAATGCTGTCAATCTCCATCCATATTGTTACAATAGCAGGACTTCCATCTTTCTCCTGGTTGAATATTTTCCACTGTATATATCATATCTTCTTTATTCATTCATCCATTGACAGACATTGGGTTTGTTTCCATATCTTGGCTACAGTGAATAATACTGCAATGAATGTGGGAGTGAAGATACCTCCTTGATAGAGTGATTATATTTCCTTTGGATACATACCAAGAAGAGGGATTACTAGGTCATATGGTAGGTTTATTTTTAAAGTTTTGATGAATCCTAATACTGTTTTCTATAGTGGCTGTACCAGTTTACACTCCCATCAACGGTGTACGGGTGTTCCCTTTTCTCTTCATCCTTGGGAAGGTTTGTTACCTTTTGTCTTTTTAATAAAAAAACATTTTAATATGTGTGCAGTGTTATTATGGTTTTGATTTCCATTACCCTGGTTATTGATACACTTTTTCATGTACTCATTGGCTATTGGCATGTCTTTGTTGGGAAAATGTCTATTGAGGATCTTTGCCAATTTTAATTGGATTATTTGGTTTTCTTGCTATTCAGTGTATGAGGTATTTATAGATTTTTTATGTTAACCCCTTATTAGATATATAGTTTGCAATTTTTTTCCATCCTGAAAGATGTCTTTTCATTTTATTGTTTCCTTTTCATTGTAGAAAAATTTTAATTCATTGTTGGCCCACCTGCTTATCATTTGTTTTTTTGCCTTTGTTTTGCTGTCAAATTCAAAAAAATCATTACCAAGGCTGATATCAAGGAGTTTCCCCCCTACGTTTTCTTGCAGATTTAGAGTTCCAGGTCTTACATATAAATATTTTGTTTTAAGTTGTTCTTTGTGTAAATTGTAGGAAATGGGTCTAATTTCATTCCTTTGTATGTGGATATCCCATTTTCCCAACTCCATTTATTGAAGAGACTATCTTTTCCCTATTGTTTGTTCTTGGCACCTTTATCAAATATTAGTTGACTGTATATGCACAGGTCTATTTCTGGGCTCTTTTTTCTTTTTCATTGATCTATATGTCTGTTTTGATGTTTTCATCACTACAGCTTTGTATTATAATTTGAAATCAGGAAATGTGACATTTTTTTCTTGTTTAAGATAGTTTTAGCTATTTGGGTTCTTTTGTAGTTACATATGAATTTTAATTTTTTTGTATTTCTGTGGAAATGGCATTGGAATATTGATAGAGATTACATGGAATCTGTAGATTGTTCTGCATAGTATGGACACTTAAGCAATATCAATTCATCCAATCCATAAACATGGGATATTCTTCCATTGATTTGAGTCTTTTTCATTTTTTTTTTGTAGTTTCAAGTTTAAAAAGTTTGAAGTAAATGCTTTCAATTCAAGTTAGTTAAGATATAGTGTAATATGAGGTCTAAGAGTAGAATTTAGTGATTCATCCCTTACATGAAACACATAGTGTTCATCACAAGTGCCCTCCTTAATACTCATCACCCATTTAACCCTTTCCCTGCCCACTTCCCCTCAAGCAACTCTGTTTGTTCTTTACAGCTAAGATTCTCTTTTACACTTTGCCTCTCTCTTTTTAAATTTTTTTTCCTGTGTTCATGTTTCATTTCTTAAATCTACATATGAGTGAAGTCATATACTATTTGTCTTTCTCTGATTGACTTATTTTGCTTAGCATAATACACTCAGTTCCATAAACATCATTGTGAATGGCAAGATTTCATTCTTTTTTATGGCTAATAGTCCATTGTATATATATGCACCACATCTTCTTTATGTATTCACCAATTGATGGACGTTTGGGCTCTTTCCATAATTTGGCTATAGTTGATAATGTTGCCATAAACACCAGTGTGCAGGTATCCCTTCAGATTAGTATTTTTTATCCTTTGGGTATATACCTAGCAGTGCAATTGCTAGATAGTAAGATAGTTCTATTCTTAACTTTTGAGAAACTTCCATACTGTTTTCCAGACTGGCTGGAACAGTTTACCTTCCCACCAACAGTATGAGAGGGTTCCCCTTTATTTGCATCATTGGCAACACCTGTTGTTTCCTGTGTTGTTTTTAACTATTCAGCATTTGAACAGGTGTGAGGTGATATCTCATTGTAGTTTTTTGGTTTGTTTGTTTCAAGGTTTTATTTAAATTATAGTTAGGTAACATATAGTGGAATATAGCTCGAAGTCCACAGTTGTGATGTCTCCAGCTTTGCTTTTGTTCTTCAAGATTGCTTTGGCTATTCAGGGTCTATGTGGTTCCATACAAATTTTAGGATTGTTGACTCTAGCTCTGTGAAAAAACCTGATGGTAGTTTGATAGGGATTGCATTAAATGTATAGATTGCTTTGGATAGTATAGACATTTTAGCAATATTTGTTCTTCCAGTCCATTAAAATGGAATATTTTCCCATTTCTTTGGGTTGTTTTCAATTTCTTTCATAAGTGTTCTGTAGTTTTCAGAGTATAGAACTTTTGCCTCTTTGGTTAGGTTTATTCCTAGGTATCTTAGGGTTTTTGGTGTAATTGTAAATGGGATCGATTCCTTGATTTTGTTTGTGCTTTGTCATTATTGGTGGGTAGAAACACAATGGATTTCTGTACATTGATTTGTATCCTGTGACTTTTTTATTATCAATCACGTTGATTGATTTGTGAATGTTTAACCACCCTTGCATCCCAGGAATAAATGCCACCTGGTCCTGGTAAATAATCCCTTTAATGTACTGTTGTATACTATTAGCTAGTATCTTGGTGAGTATTTTGGCATACATGTTCATCAGGGATATTGGTCTATAATTTCCTTTTTGATTGGGTCTTTGGTTTTGGGATCAAGGTAATGATGGCTTCATAGGAAGAGTTTGGAAGTTTTCCTTCCATTTCTATTTTTTGAAGGAGCTTCAGAAGAATAGGTATTATTTCTTTTTTTTTAGTTTTAGTTTTTTAAAAAGTTATTTTTTAAAAGTTAACATGTGCATAAAAGGAAACTGAAAAACAACAGAAGCAAAGAACAAAGTGGTCTATAATCACAAGCAGTTTACAGTTTGACTTCTAGTTCCCATGTGTGTATCTTCACATGTAAGCATTTTAATGTAATTAAGAGGGTACAGTTATGTATCATACTTTTTTACACACCATGAATATTTAAAATTTCAATGTCCCCAAGCTGAGTATTTTCATAACCAAGAATACACTACACCAACTCCATCTGAAAGAAAGAATAATGTAATCCTGCCTTTCTTGGTGACAAAAATGGCAACAGTCCTCTAGATAAAGATATTGGCAGGGTTACAATTAAAATACTGTATTCCCTTAATGTTCAATTAAAACTGAGACATGAAGTAAGAGTACAAAATGTATATTGTTTCTAAAAGATTTCATTGTCTAGTCTATACTATTCAAATGTTAGCAAGGAGGTATGTCTCAATTGAATCACTTAATGTATTCCTATAGTACAGCCAAAGAAATGGTATTATTTCTTCTTTAAATGTTTGATAGAATTCCCCTGGAAAGCCATCTGGTCCTGGACTCTTGTTTTTTTTGGGGGGGGGGGAGATTTTTGATTACTGCTTCAATTTCCTTGTTGGTTATTGGTCTTTTACACTCCTTCCTCTTCCAGTCTTGGTAGTTTATAAGTTTCCAGGAATGCATTAATTTCTTCCAGATGCACTAATTTTTTGGCATATGGCTGCTCATAATATGTTCTAACACTTACATGTATTTCCTTGGTATTGGTCATGATCTCCCCCTTTTCATTCATGATTTTATTAATTTGGGTCCTTTCTCTTTTCTTTTGCATAAGTCAGGCCAGAGGTTTATCAATCTAATTAATTCTTTCAAAGAACCAGCTTCTAGTTTCATTGATCTGTTCTAAGTTCATCTGGTTTCTATTTCATTGATTTCTGCTCTAGTCTTTATTATTTCTCTTCTCCTGCTTGGTTTAGGCTTTATCTGCCATATTTTTCTCCACTTCCTTTAGGTGTAAGGTTAGCTTGGGTACTGTCTTTTCCAATTTTTTGACAGCAGTGTGGACCTACGTACGTCCCTTTTTAGGTCCTTCCCATAAGTTTTGAATCGATGTGTTTTCATTTCCATTAGTTTGCATAAATTGTTTTTCTTTAATTTCCTGGTTGACCCATTCATTCTTTAGCAGGATGTTTTTTAACCTCCAAGTGTTTGAGTTCCTTCCAAATTTCTTCTTGTGATTGAGTTCCAGTTTCAAAGCATTATGGCCTAAACATATGCAAGGAATAATCTCAACCTTTTGGTATCAGTTGGGACCTAATTTGTGACCCAGTATGTGATCTATTCTGGAGAATTTTCCATGTGCACTTGAGAAGAATGAGTATTCTGTTGTTTTAGGATGGAATGTTCTGTATATCTGTGAAGTCCATCTGGTCCAGTGTGTCATTAAATGCCCTTGTTTCTTTGTTGATCTTATGCTTAGATGAACTGTCCATTGCTGTGAGTGTCCTACTATTAATGTATTATCATCAATATGTTTATTTGCTTTGGATATTGATTGGTTGAAATAATTTGCTGCTCCCACTTTGGAGACATAAATATTTACAATTGTTACATCTTCTGGTTGGATAAACCCTTTGAATATGATACAGTGTTCCTCTACATCTCTTACTACTGTCTTTGGTTTAATCCAAATTGTCTGATATGTAGATTTCTACCCTAGCTTTCTTTTGAGGTCCACTAGCATGATAAATGGTTTGCCATCTCTTCACCTTCAATCTGGAAGTTTTTTAAGTTCAAAATGAGTCTCTCGTTGACAGCATATGGATGGGTCTTTCTTTTTTATCCAATCTGATAACCTGTGTCTTCTAATTGGCACATCCATTCCATTTACATTCAGAGTAACTGAATGATATGAATTTAGTGCCATTGTTTTTCCTGGAAAGTCCCTGTTTCTGTAGATTGTCTCTGTTACTTTTTGGTATATGTTATTATTGGTGTCTCTCTACTCTTACAGTATCCCCCTTACAATTTCTTACAGGACTAGCTCAGTGATCATATATTCTTTCAGTTTCTGCTTGTCCTGAAAGCAGAATGTCCTTCCATTCTGAATGACAGCCTTGCTGGATAAAGTATTCTTAGATGCATGCTCTTCTTATTTAGTACCTTGAGTATATCTTGCCAGTCCTTTCTGGCCTGCCAAGTTTCTGTGGATAGGTCTGATGTTATTATGATGTTCCTCCCTCTGTACATAAAGAAATCTCCTCTCCCTAGCTGCTCTCAGGATAGCATCTTTGGCCCTATGATTTGCAAGATTTACTATTTTATCTTGGGGTGTTGATCTGTTTTTATTGATTTGGGGAGGTGTCAAACATGAATGCTTGTTTCCTTCCCCAGATTAGGGAAGTTCTCATCCATGATTTGTTCAAATATACCTTCCAGCCCTCTCTCTCTTTCCACCCCTTCTTGGATCCCAATGATTCTGATATTGGTTCTTTTCAAGGCATCATTAAATTCTCTAAGTTTCTTTTCATGTGCTATTAGTTTTTTTCTCTTTTCCTCATCTTTCTTCCTTTCCATCAGCCTGTCCTCTAGATCATTTATTCTCTCATCTGCCTCATTGACCCTAGCTGATAGAGCATCCAATTTAGATTGCATCCCACTGAAAGCTTTTCTAAGTTCAGCCTGATTAGATCTCATTTCTGCCTTTTGAGATTCTGTATTTTCATGTATGCTTTTTTCAAACCTAGCTATTAACTTTAAAATTGCTATCCTGAATTCTATTTCTGACATCTTGCTTATATCCATATCTATTAGCTCTGTATAGCAGAGAACGTTGCCTCTGGTTCTTTCTTCATTTTGAGTTTATCCTTCTAGTCATTCTGCCCAAGGAATGATGGGTGAGTGAATGAACAGAGTCCAAAATATCAACCACAACCCAAGCAAAATGTACCCTAGAAACATTCCAAAGTGGTTGGAAGCCACCACAGAAACATGAACAAAGCCAAAATGAACAGAACAATAAAAAGTGGGGGGAGAGACTATAATATCACAGGGTGGACAAAGCAGGGTGACCAACTTGTTCCTGATTAAATTTTAGTCTGTGTATTAGAAGACATTACCTGCCAAAGTTGTGAGGAAAAAAAGTTTATATATATAGAGAGAGAGAGAGTGAAAAAAAGAATGACAGATAAATGTGGAATAAATAGTTAAAGAGTGATTTTAAAACATACATTAGTAAATAAGAATCTAGTTGAGATGGGAAAAACGTAAAAAAAAAAAAAAGAAATGTAAAATTTTAGACTGAAAAAGAGTTGTGAGGAAGCACCTGGAGCTCAATATATTATTTTCCCCTGGCACTTGAATTTTACAGTCCCTTGACATCTATAAGCTTTTTATTCATCTGTTCTTCCAGTCTGCCTTTTGGGGGAAGGGGTCTGCTCTTCTGCTTCTCAGGTTTCTTTGTCTGGGGGAGTTGCCCCACCCGTTGTCAGGGGAATGGGCTGAAAGTGAGTTGGTCGTCTGTGTGGCTTTTGTAACCTGGTGGCTATCCGTGCCTCTTCAAAGGTTCAGAGCAAAAATGGCCATTCCGGGGGGGGGAGTTAAGATGGCGGAGGAGTAGGGGACCCCTTTTTCACCCGGTCCCCTGAGTCGAGCTGGATAGGTACCAGACCAGCTTAAACAACCACGGAAGCAGCCTGAGACACAGGAAGATACATCTGGATTTCTACAAATGAACATCTCCAAGGCTGAGTATTGAGGTACGCAGCGGGGAGCCGTGAAACCGCACACAGATATCAGAAGATAAACAGAAGGGGGAGGGAGACACCACGTTCAGGTGACGGGAAGCGGTGGCCACCTGCACCTGGGAGCAGGCGGACTGGCGGACAGCACCCGTGAGAGAACAGACTGAGACCGGTGAGCCGGGAGCGCACGCCACCGGGCATCTCATGGAACTCCGGAATCCCGGTGTGCTCACTGGATCCAGACTGACACCGGGAGCTCCCGGAGCGCGCGCGGCGCAGCTGGCAGCTGGCGGGCCACCTGCACGGGGGAGCGGGCGGACTCGCGGACAGCACCCACGAAACAGCAGACTGAGACCCTGAGCCGGGAGCGTGTGCCACCAGGCTTCTCACGGAACTCTGGAATCCCGGTGTGCTCACCGGAAATAGACTGAGACCCGGAGATCCGGGAGCGCACGGGGGCGGCTGGCGGCTGGCAGCTGGCGGCGTGAGAAACGCAAAGGACAGAGAGGGGCCGGCCCTGGAAGTGAGGGCTGGGACGCCAGGTTTGGGGCGCACATGCCAGGACGCTGCAGGGTTGAGCAGCACCAACAGTAATGGAGTTAAAGTGGCCAGAACATCAGTGGAGAATGGGCCACAATCCCTCTGTTCTGTGACAGAGGCTGAAATTCGGCCACTGCTGCTCTGACTCTCAGAAGAGGTACAGCAGACCGCCAGGGAAAGCCGCCAGAGAACAAAAGCCTGGAAATACTGGCTCACAGCAAGCCCATCCCCATCCCCCCTCACAGAGGACACGGAGACTCTACCCAAACAGGATTGCCTGAGTATCGGCACGGCAGGCCCCTCCCCCAGAACACAGAAGGCAGGCTGAAAAATCAAGAAGCCCACAGACTGGGGTGCCTGGGTGGCACAGTCATTGAGCGCCTGTCTTCGGCTTAGGGCGTGATCCCGGCGTTCCGGAAAGGAGTCCCTCATCGGGCTTCTCTGCTGGGAGCCTGCTTCTTCCTCTCCCACTCCCCTGCTTCTGTTCCCTCTTTCGCTGGTTGGCTCTCTGCCACATATAAATAAATAAAATCTTTAAAGAAGAAGCCCACATCCCCAAGATCCCTATAAAACAAGGAGAACGGCCTGGGACCCAGTCAATAATTTTGGCTATGGACAATCCCGCAACCTCTCCTCATCAGAATGACAAGAAGGAGAAGCCCCCCACCCCAGCAAAGAAAAGGCAGTGAGTCTGTGGCCTCTGCCACAAAAATAATGGATATGGATGTAACCAAATTATCAGAAATGGAATTCAGAGTAACGATGGTCAAAATGATGAGTAGAATTGAAAATAGTATTAACGAAAAGGTTACTGAGAATATAGACTCCCTAAGGACAGAAATGAGAGCAAATCTGACAGAAATTAAAAATTCTATGAGCCAAATGCAGGCAAAACTAGAGGCTCTGATTGCCAGGGTCACCAAAACAGAGGAACATATTAGTTAGTTGGACGATGGGTTAATAGAGGAAAAAATGAAAATAGAAGCTGGTCTTTAAAAAATCCACACCCACCAATGTAGGTAACGGGAGATTACTGACTCAATGAAGAGATCCAATGTCAGAATCATCAGCATCCCTGAGGGGGTGGAGAAAAACAGAGGTCTAGAAGAGATATTTGAACAAATTGTACCTGAAAACTTCCCTAATCTAGCAAGGGAAACAAACATCCATGTCCAAGAGGCAGAGAGGACCCCTCCCAAGCTCAACCACACAAACCTACGCCACGTCACGTCATAGTGCATTTCGCAAATATTAGATCCAAGGATACAG
Organism: Ursus arctos; assembly: GCF_023065955.2. NCBI lineage: Eukaryota > Metazoa > Chordata > Mammalia > Carnivora > Ursidae > Ursus > Ursus arctos. Next base: position 51,446,701 of record NC_079873.1, read on the forward strand.
TATTGAAAGCGGCCAGGGAAAAGAAATTTCTCATGTACCAAGGCAAAGGCATCAGAATTACATCAGACATGTCTACACAGACCTGGAACGAGAGAAAGGGTTGGGGGGGCATTTTTAAAGCTCTTTCAGAGAAAAACATGCAGCCAAGGATCCTTTATCCAGCAAGGCTGTCATTCAGAATTGATGAGAAATAAAGACATTTCAGAACTGTCAGTCATTAACCAATTTTGTAACCACAAAACCAGCCCTACATGAGATATTAATGGGGGTTCTATAAAGGTAAAAAGGCCCCAAGAGTGATACAGAAAAGAAAGTCACAACCAATAAAACAAAGACTTTACTGGCAACATGGCATCATTAAAATTCTCTCTCTCAGTTCTTAGTGCCAATGTAAATGGGTTAAACGCTCCCATTAGCGCCACAGGGTTGCAGATTGGATAAAAAGAAATGACCCATCCATTTGCTGTCTACAAGAGACTCATTTCGAACCCAATGATGCATTCAGACTGAGAGTAAGAGGATGGAGTACCATCTTTCACGCAAATGGACCTCAAAAGAAAGCTGAGGTAGCAATTCTCATATCAGATAGATTGGATTTTAAACTAGAGACTATAGTTAGAGACGCAGAAGGGCACTATATTATTCTTAAAGGAAATATTCAACAAGTGGATATGACAATTATAAATATATATGCCCCCAACAGGGGAGGAGCAAGATACACAAGCCAACTCTTAACCAGAATAAAGAGACATATAGATAAAAATACATTAATAGTAGGGGACCTCAACACTCCACTATCAGAAATAGACAGAACACCCTGGCAAAAACTAAGCAAAGAATCAAAGGCTTTAAATGCCATACTCGACAAGTTGGACCTCATAGATATATATAGAACACTACACTCCAGAACCAAAGAATACTCATTCTATTCTAATGCCCATGGAACATTCTCAAGAATAGACCATGTTCTGGGACACAAAACAGGTCTCAGCCGATATCAAAAGATTGAAATTATCCCTTGCATATTCTCAGACAACAACGTTCTGAAATTGGAACTCAACCACAAGGAAAAATTTGGAAGAAACTCAAACACTTGGAGGCAAAGAACCATCCTGCTCAGGAATGACTCGATAAACCAGAAATCAAAAATCAACTTAAAACAATTTATGGAGACCAACGAGAAGGAAAACACAATGATCCAAAACCTATTGGATGCTGCAAAGGCCGTCCTAAGGGGGAAATACATAGCCATCCAAGCCTCACTCAAAAGAATAGAAAAATCTAAAATGCAGTTTTTATATTCTCACCTCAAGAAGCTAGAACAGCAACAGAGGGGCAGGCCTAATCCACACACGAGGAAGCAGTTGACCAAAATTAGAGCAGAAACCAATCAAGCAGAAAGCAGAAGTACAGTAGAGCAGATCAACAGGACTAGAAGCTGGTTCTTTGAGAGAATCAATAAAATTGACAGACCACTGGCAAGACTTATCCAAAAGAAAAGAGAAAGGACCCAAATTATTAAAATTATGAATGAAAAAGGAGAGGTTACGACCAACACCATTGAAACTGGAAGGATTATTAGAAATTTTTATCAACAGCTACATGCCAATAAACTAAGCAATCTGGAAGAGATGGAATCCTTCCTGGAAACCTATAAACTACCAAGATTGAAACAGGAGGAAATTGATTTCTTAAACAGGCCAATTAATTATGAAGAAATTGAGTCAGTGAAAAACAGCCTTCCAAATAACAAAACTCCAGGCCCGGACGGTTTTCCTGGGGAATTCTACCAAACATTCAAAGAAGAAATAATACCTATTCTCCTAAAGCTATTTCAAAAAATAGAAACAGAAGGAAAGCTACCAAACTCATTCTATGAGGCCAATATTACCTTGATCCCCAAACCAGGCAAAGACCCCCTCAAAAAGGAGAATTGCAAACCGATTTCCCTAATGAATATGGACGCCAAAATCCTCAACAAGATACTTGCTAATAGAATCCAACAGTTCATTAAAAGGATTATCCATCACGATCAAGTGGGATTCATACCTGGGATGCAAGCGTGGTTCAATATTCGCAAATCAATCAGCGTGATACATCATATCAACAAGAAAAGACTCAGGAACCATATGATCCTCTCAATTGATGCCGAAAAAGCATTTGACAAAATACAGCATCCTTTCCTGATTAAAACCCTTCAGAGTGTAGGAATAGAGGGTACATTTCTCAATCTCATAAAAGCCATCTATGAAAAGCCTACTGCAAATATTATTCTCAATGGGGAAAAGCTGGAAGCCTTTCCCTTAAGATCAGGAACACATAAAGGATGCCGACTCTCGCCACTATTATTCAACACAATACTAGGAGTCCTTGCAACAGCAATCAGACGACAAAAAGGGATCAAAGGTATCCAAATCGGCAAAGAAGAAGTGAAACTGTCTCTCTTCGCAGATGACATGATACTTTATATGGAAAACCCAAAAGAATCCACTCCCAAACTATTAGAAGTTATAGAGCAATTCAGTAACGTGGTGGGATACAAAATCAATGCTCAGAAATCAGTTGCATTTCTATACACGAATAACGAGACCGAAGAAAGAGAAATTAGGGAATCCATCCCATTTACAATAGCACCAAAAACCATACGTTACCTTGGAATTAACTTAACCAGAGACGTAAAGGAACTATATTCTAGAAACTATAAATCACTCTTGAAAGACATTGAGGAAGACACAAAAAAGATGGAAAAATATTCCATGCTCATGGATCGGAAGAATTAACATAGTTAAAATGTCCATGCTACCCAGAGCAATCTACACTTTCAATGCTATCCCGATCAAAATACCGAGGACATTTTTCAAGGAACTGGAACAAATAGTCCTTAAATTTGTATGGAAACAGAAAAGGCCTTGAATCTCCAAGGAACTGCTGAAAAGGAAAAACAAAGCTGGGGGCATCACAATGCCGGATTTCGAGCTGTACTGCAAAGTTGTGATCACAAAGACAACATGGTACTGGCACAAAAACAGACACATAGACTCATGGAACAGAATAGAGAACCCAGAAATGGACCCTTGGCTCTTTGGGCAACTAATATTTGATAAAGCAGGAAAAAACATCCGGTGGGAAAAAGACAGTCTCTTCAATAAATGGTGCTGGGAAAATTGGACAACTACATGCAAAAGAATGAAACTTGACCACTCTCTCACACCATACACAAAAATAAACTCCCAATGGATGAAAGACCTCAATGTGAGACAGCAATCCAACAAAATTCTAGAGGAGAACATAGGCAGCAACCTCTACGACATCAGTCAAAGCAAACTTTTTCATGATACATCCCCAAAGGCAAGAGAAACAAAAGATAAAATGAACTTATGGGACTTCATCAAGATAAAAAGCTTCTGCACAGCCAAGGAAACAGTCAAAAAAACTAAGAGGCAGCCCATGGAATGGGAGAATATATTTGCAAATGACACTACAGATAAAGGACTGGTATCCAAGATCTACAAAGAACTTCTCAAACTCAATACACGAGAAACAAATAAACAAATCAAAAAATGGGCAGAAGATATGAACAGACACTTTTCCAATGAAGACATACAAATGGCTAACAGACACATGAAAAAATGTTCAAAATCATTAGCCATCAAGGAAATTCAAATCAAAACCACACTGAGATACCACCTTATGCCAGTTAGAATGCCAAAAATAGACAAGGCAAGAGACAAAAATTGTTGGAGAGGATGTGGAGAGAGGGGATCCCTCCTACATTGTTGGTGGGAATGCAAGTTGGTACAGCCACTCTGGAAAACAGTGTGGAGGTCCCTTAAAAGGTTAAAAATTGAGCTACCCTATGATCCAGCCATTGCACTACTGGGTGTTTACCCCAAAGATACAGACGTAGTGAAGAGAAGGGCCATATGCACACCAATGTTCATAGCAGCAAAGTCCACAATAGCTAAATCGTGGAAGGAGCCGAGATGCCCTTCAACAGATGACTGGATTAAGAAGTTGTGGTCCATATATACAATGGAATATTACTCAGCTATCAGAAAGAACGAGTTCTCAACATTTGCTGCAACATGGATGGCACTGGAGGAGATAATGCTAAGTGAAATAAGTCGAGCAGAGAAAGACAATTATCATATGATTTCTCTCATCCTTGGAACATAAGAACTAGGATGATCAGTAGGGGAAGAAAGGGATAAAGAAAGGGGGGTAATCAGAAGGGGGAATGAAACATGAGAGACTATGGACTATGAGAAACAAACTGAGGGCCTCAGAGGGGAGGGAGGTGGGGGAATGGGATAGGCTGGTTATGGGTAGTAAGGAGGGCCCATATTGCATGGTGCACTGGGTGTTATATGCAACTAATGAATCATCGAGCCTTACATCGGAAACCGGTGATGTACTGTATGGTGACTAACATAATATAATAACAAAATCATTAAAAAAAAATGGCCATGCTGGGATCTCTGGCCCAGAGCCACAATACGGCAGTCCCCCCTCTTCAATAAACCCTCCAGGTTAAACTGTCTCCACTTCTGTGTGCACCAAACCCATAGACTCTCGCGGTTTGCCCCCACTATAGTTCTCTCAGGGGGAGTCCAAGGGGCCCACAACACACTTTGTTTTGTGTCTTTGAGACTTCAAACCGTTGTAGATTTGCAGGCGCACTGTGTTTTGTTGTTCCCAGGTCATAGTGAGTGATTTCCTACTGTCCTTTCCCAGGTCCACCACTGCTCTGAGAGCTATTACCTGACGTGGGAGCAGCTATTTCTTCTCTTTCAGAGGATCTTAAACAGCCTGCATGTTCCAGTCCTTTTCAGGTTGCTCAGGCAAAGAGCAGTCTCTCAACTGGCCTGACTCATGGTTTATAGCAATGGGAGCTGAGAGTCCCTTCTGGGCTTACTGACCATAACCCGTTATGCTCTACTGCTTGGGCATTCTATCCGATCAGGCACCCACATTCTTTCGTGTCTCCTGGGATCTTGATACCACAATGCTCCACCTAGAATTCTGCTCTTTTCATCCCCTGTGTCCCTTTCAGAAAGGTTTGTCTCTCACTGGAGAAGATTTCTAAGGGTTCTGATTTTGTGCTCAGGTATTATACCACTTTCCGGTAGCCAGCTTATGGAAGCTCCCTCCCCCCTCCGTTTATCTTCTGATATTTCTCCACAGATTCATGATTCTGCACCTCCTGCCTTGCAAAAAGCAGTCATTTTTTTGCTTGTAGAGTTCCACACATATTTTCTTACATCTCAGGTTGAATTCGTGTGTGTTCAGATTGGTTTTATAGATATCCAGCGAAATTTGAGGGACCAGACAAAATGAGGTCTCTTACTCTGCTGCCATCTTGCCTAAAATTACCCCCTGTGACTTTCTTTTTTCAACTTTTTCTATAACTTTCAGTATACAAATCTTTGTCTTGGGTTAAATTTGTTCCTCAGTATTTTATTAATTTTGGTGCTGTTGAAAGTGAGATTTTTAAAATTTCTTTTTCAGATAGTTCATTCTTAGATTCTAGAAACATAACTAACCTCTGTATGTTTATTCTATAGCCTGTACCTTTGCCAAATTCATTTATCGGTTCTAATCTAATCTTTAGGATTTTCTACATATGTCGCCTTCAAACAGAGACAATCTTATTTCATTATTTCCTATTTGCGTGTCTGTTATTTCTAATTGCTCTTCCTCTGATTTTTCACTACTATGTTGAATAAATGTGGTGAGAGTGGGCACTCTTGTCTTGTTTCTGATCTTAGCCAAAAAGCTGAAAGATTTGAGTAATATTTTCCTTGGTCTTGTCATATATGGCCTTTATTATGTTGAGATACATTATATCTATACCTAATTTGTTGAGGATTTTTATTACAAAACGATTTTGAATTTCATCAAACGTTGTTTCTACATCAATTGTGATGATCTGATTCTCACCCTTTGTTTTGTTAATTGATATATCACATGTATTGATTGGTGTATGTTGAACCATCTTTTCATACCAGAGTTAAATCCTATTTGATCTTAATGCATGGACTTTTAATGTGCTGTTGAATTCAATTTGTTAATATTTTGTTGAGGATTTTCACATATAGGTATTTTAGGTTAATAGGTTAATATTTTGTTGAGGATTTTCACATTCATTAGGTATTTTCTTTACTTGTAACATCCTCATATGGCTTTTGTATCAGAGTAGTGCTGTGCTCAGTAAATGTACTTGTCAGTGTTCCATTCCATACTCTTCTACCGTTTGGAAGAATTTGAGAAGGATTGGTATTATTTCTTTGGTAGAATTTACCAGTGAAGCTATCTGTTCCTGGGTTTTGGGAGATTTTTGATTACTCATTCAGTCTCTTAGTCTTATTCATCTGTTCAGACTTTCTGTTTCTTCAGGATTCAGTCTTCAGAAGTTAAATCTTTCTTGGAATTTATCCCTTTTTACTACATTATCCAATTTTTTAAATTAATGTTGTATTACTTGTAATATATACTCTTTTATTTGTTATTTCATCTAAATAAATAAAGACTAAAGTCTTCTTTCTTTTTTCCTTAATCTAACTAAATATCAATTTTGTTTATCTTTTTAAAAAAACCCACAACTGAGTTTTATTCTTTTTTTCTTTTCTTTTCTTTCTTTCTTTCTTTCTTTCTTTTTTTTTTGTTGTTTGTCTGGTTTCTTTTTTACCATGTTACATTGGTTCACCCACTCTAGTATAACACTCTCTGTCTTTTAATTAAGGTATTTAGACCATTGATATTCAAAGTTATTATTGATATTTGATTAATATGTTCCATATTTCTTAGTGTTTTCTATCTGTTGCCTTGTTCTTTATTTCTTTTTCAGCTTCCACTTTTTGCTGCTTTCTCTGGTTTTACTTATTTATTTATTTGAATTTTTAAAGATATTTATTTATTTATTCATTCATTCATTTAGAGAAAGAGGATGGTTGAGGGGAGAGGGAGAGAGAAAATTCCATGTAGACTCTGTACTGAGTTCAGTGTTCAAGGCAGTGCTCAATCTCATGACCCTGAGATCATGACCTGAGCTGAAATCAAGAGTCAGATGCTTAACCGACTGAGCCACCCAGGTGCCCCTCTCTGATTTTAATTGAGCTTTTTGTATAATACAATTCTATTTATTCTCGGTATGTCTATCATAACTCTTTGTTTCCTTTTTCCTTTTGTAGGGTCTTTTCTAGAGTTAGCACTATACATTTAAAACTAATTCTTTCAAATAACCTCTTTCAAATAACACTATTGTCTTTCACTGGTAGCTCAAACACCTTATAACAGAATATTCTCAATTCCTCTTTCTTATTTCTTACAACAACGTTGTCATTCACTTAATTTATCTAGAAGCTTTAATTACCAAATATGTTTTGCTACTATTGTTTTAAACAATTATCTATTAGGTGAATTACAATGTTTATGTCCATATTATCATTTTCATATCAGTCTATAGAAATAGGGCTTTATGATTATAAACGTCTAGGGAGTCATGTCTGAACATTGTCATCGAGAACAGTCTCATCACTTTTACTGTACATTAGCCCCTCATTATTTTGCTATCAAGAATATATCTAGCTATGGATACCAGTACATGTTTAGGTCTGTGGTTCTGCCAGTTTATTTTATGAATTTTTCTTTTGTGTACAACAAGAAGAGATTAAAAGTATGGCATTCTAGAAATTAGAGTGTCTATGTTGGCCCCCATAGACCCAGGCACCTGATGGTCTGACCTAATGCCAGCTCATCCTCCAAGAAACTAGGCTCTAAGCTGGCACTTGTGGACCAAGGATCCAGACCTGCCCCTGAAGTGTTAGACTTCATTCTTATTCCATCATCAGGCCAGCCCCTGTGACATCAAGCATGGGGTCAGTACACACAGATCCTTCAGGGTTTTCTTCATATCTCCAGGCCCCTGGCCCACACCAGTATCTCCTATGGACCAAGTTTCCAGCAGAACCAGGTTCCAGGAATACTCCAGTGGTCCCAGGATCCAAGCCTGCCCCATGTAATTATTTTTCAGGATTGCCCCCATGGACAAAAGCTCAAGGCCCATTCCAGCACCAGACTGACACAGGCTTTAGGTGCACCTTTAGTGTCCTAGACTTCTGGATCAACACCACAGTCCCAGACATCAGGGCTGCCTCTATGAATAAAGGCAGCAAACGTGCTCCCAGTGGACTATGGGCCCAGGTCAGGCCCTATTGATCCAAGTTCCAGGCCCACCCTTGTGGACCCAGCTACCAAGGCTGCCCCCACAGACCCCATTGCTAGGCCTTCTACAGTAAGCTTTGGTCCATAGTCAACTTTCATGGACCAAGGATCCAGACATGCCCATGCAGACCCAGGTCCCAGTCCCAACAACAGAGACTCAAGCACCAGGCTTACCAATGGCCCCACGTGATAGGATGACTCCAGTGAAACCTGGCTCCAAGATTGACTCTCAAAACCAGACTTGTCCATCTGCTGACCCAGACACCATACTGGCCAGCCTAAGGACTCCAGCAGCAATTCCACCAATAGACAATATAAGAAGCCCACACAAAATCTCTGGTCAAGTTGACTGGTAAAGGGCATTACCTGCCCAAGCAAGTCTATAAAGCCTAGGAGAGTTGCCTACATCAATGCAAGACCACATGGATTGTGAATAATCAAGGAAACATGACACCAGCAAAACTGACTAGTAAAGCACCAGTAACCAACCTTAAAGACATGGAAAGCTACCAACTTTTTGACAAAAAAAATTCAAAATAACCATCTTAAAGAAGTTTGTTGAGCCACAAGAGAACACAGATACACGACTAAATGAAATCAGGAAAACAATACATGAACAAAATATGAAGTTTAACAAAGAGATAGAAACCATTAAAAAATCAAACAAATTCTGGAGCTGAAATCAGAACACAATGACTGAACTGAAAAGTTTTATGGAGAATTTCAATGAAAGACTTAAACAGAAGACAAAACCAGTGAGATTGAAGACAGATACTTTTAAATTACCCAGTAAGAAAAACAAAAAGAAAAGATGATAATAAAGAAGAATGAAGAAAGCCTATGTGTCTTATTAGATAATATAAAAAGAGAAAAATGTATGAATTATAGGAGTCCCACTAGGCACAGAGAAAAAGAAACAGGGCAGAAAATGTATTTAAATAAGTAATGACAGAAAATTTCCCTAATCTGGAAGAGAAATGGTGTTATCAGTAGATTTTTCAACATAATTCTTGCAGACAAGCAAGGTATGGGGTAATATATTCAAAGTGCTGAAAAAAAAAAACCCGACAAAACAAAGAACTGCCAACAAAGAAAACTAGCTGCCAAAACTGCCTATGGAAACGAAGGAGAGATAATCACTTTCCCAAACAGAAGATATGGGAGCCTATCATCACCAGACCAGCCTTACAAGAAATGCTAAAGGGAGTTCTTCAAGATGAAATAAAAAGATGTTAACATGAAAAAAATTTAAGTTACAAAACTCACTATAAAGGTATGAATACTGTCAAATTCAGAATATTCTAATATTGTAATATGGTGAGTAAATAATATTTCATCTATAAAAGTTAAACTCAAAAGTATAAAAATAACAACAGCTACAATATTTTTAATGTATACACATATATAAAAAGTGTAAATTGTGACATCAATACATAAAATGTGAGGGGAGGATTTCAAGGGTAGAGTTTTTGTATGTTGTTGGTTTTAATTTGTTATTAGCTTAAAATAGTTGGTTATTAATATGAGATGCTTTATGTAAGCTTCATTTTAACCCAAAATTTAAGAAACCTGAAATAGATAAAAACATAAAGAGTAATGTATCAAAGCATACCACTAAAGAAAACAAACAAACATTAAATCTCAAAAACAGGAAGAGGGAAAAAAACAAAGTAACTAGAAAACAATCAGGAAACAATGACCAAGATGACAGTAATAAATCCTTATTTATCAATAATTACTTTAAGTGCAAGAGGATTAAATTCTTCAATATATACATGGTGGCTGAATGGATAAAAAAGATCCATTGATATGCTGGCCACAAGAGACTCAATTTTTTATATTAATTTTATTTCAATTTATCAGAAGTATATTTTTTTAATTTGCGTATATTTAAAACACCATTAACATTAGTTTCAGGTGTACAACATAGTGATTCAACTTTTCTATATGTTATGCTATGCTTAACATACATGTAGCTACTCTAATTTTAAGCACACAGATAGGCAGAAAGTGAAGGTATGGAAGAAGATATCCTATGCAAATGATGACCAAAAGAGAGCATGTGTGGTTATATTTATATCTGACAAAATAGACTTCAAGTAAAAAATTACCAAAAGACAGAAATAAGGCCACTGTATAATGATAAAGGGGTCAATTCATAATCAAGATATAAGTATTATATATATATATATATATATATATATATATATATAGTAGTTTCTAATGAGCCTTTGTGTTTCCGTAGTATCAGAAACACATGATATGCGTATATCATATATATATGATATATATATCATAATCAAGATATAAGTATTATATATGGATATATATATATATATATATATATATATATATATATATATCCAAATTGGTGCACCTAAATATTTTCAGAAATATAACCAGAACTAAAGGGAGAAATAGACAATAATACAATAATAGTAAAGGATCTCACTTTCAAGAATGGATTGCTCACCTAATCAGAAAATCAATAAGGAAATAGCAGATTTGAACAATTCTATAGACTAAACAGACCCAAAGATATTTACAGAATATTCCACCCAACAACAGTAAAATACACTTTTTTTTTTCAAGTGCACAATACTCCAGAATAGATCTTATGCCAGGCCAAAAAAGAATCTTAAGAAATTTAAAAAGGTTGAAATCATATCAAGATGTTTTCTGACTGTAACGGTATGTAACTAGAAATCAATAGCAAAATGAAAACTGAAAAAACATATACACAAATTAAACAAAACATTGCTGAACAAAAATGAGTCAAAGAAGAAATCAAAAGGAAAATAGTTATCTTAAATTGTTGAATCACTACATTATACACCTGAAACTAATATAACACTATATGTTAACCAAACAAAAATAAAAATAGAATATACCGAAATTTATAGGATGCATTAAATTTACATTCTATAGGTGTAAATTTAGAGCAATAAATGCCTACATTAAGAAAAAAGAAACAGGGATCCTGGGTTACTCAGTTAAGTGGCTGCCTTCAGCTCAGTCATGATCCTCAGCAGGGAGCTTGCTTCTCCTTCTCCCACTCCCCCTACTTGTGCTCTCTCTCAAATAAATAACATTTTTAAAAAGAAGAAAAAGGAACATTTTATTTTTTTTATTTTTTTTAAAGATTTTACTTATTTATTCGACAGAGATAGAGACAGCCAGCGAGAGAGGGAACACAAGCAGGGGGAGTGGGAGAGGAAGAAGCAGGCTCATAGCAGAGGAGCCTGATGCGGGCCTCGATCCCACAATGCCAAGATCACGCTCTGAGCTGAAGGCAGATGCTTAACTGCTGTGCCACCCAGGTGCCCCAAAAGGAACATTTTAAATAAAAAAACAAACTTTAAGCTTTATGGAAATAATTAAAAAACAAGAAAAAACCCTAAAGTTAGCTAAAAGAAGGCAATAATAATAATCAGAGTAAAAACAGAAACTAGAAAAAAAGTGAAAATGAGTATGTTTTCCTTTGATAAAATAAACAAAATTAAAATATCTTTAGCTAGACTAAAGCAAAAAGGGAAGACTCAGAAAAATAAAATTAGAAATAGAAGAGTAGACATTGCATCTGATACTACAGAAACACAAAGATCATTAGAAACTACCATGGACATTAATATGCCAATAAATTTGATAACATAAAAGAAATGGATATCTTCCCAAAAATATACCACCTATCAAGACTGAATTATAAAGAAATAGAAGCTGTGAACAAATCAATAATGAGTAAGGATATTGTATGAGTGATCAAAAATCTCCCAATAAGCCGCCACATTCCCGCGCCGGAAAGGGGAAGCCACCTGCATGGCGGAGCGGGCAGACTTGCGGACCAGCACCTGCGAGAGAGCAGACTGAGACCACGAGGCAGGGAATGCGCATGACCAGTCTAAAAACCGGAGAGACCATTAGTGCACGCAAACCCACCTGAAACAGAGCCCCGGAGCGTGTGGGGGCAGCTGGCGGATGGCGGTGTTAGAAACAAAAAGAACAGAGATGTGCTGGCCCTGGAAGGGAGGGCTGGGACGCAGCTGTGGGGTACACATCCCAGGATGCTGCAGGATTGAGCAGCACCAAAAGAAACAGAGTTAAAGTGGCCAGACATCAGTGGAGAACGGTCTGCGATCCCTCTGGTCCGAGACAGAGGCGGAGATTCGACCACTGCTGCTCTGACTCTCAGAAGAGGCACAGGAAACTGCCAGGGAAAGCAACCAGAGAACAAAAGCCTGGAAATACTGGCTCACAGTGTGCCCAACCCCATCCCCCCTTACAAGGGACAGGGAGACTCTACCCAAACAGGGTTGCCTGAGTATCCGCATGGCAGGCCATCCCCCAGAAGGCAGGCTGAAATATAAAGAAGACAACATCCCTAAGGTCCCTATAAAACAAGTGTGCACTGCCTGGTTGCTGATTAATAATTTGGGCTCTGGACAACCCCGCAACATCTCCTCATCAGAATGATGAGAAGGAGAAATCCCCCCTCAGTAAAGAAAAGACAATGAGTCTGTGGCCTCTGCCACAGAACAGATGGATATGAATATAACCAAATTATCAGAAATGGAATTCAGAGTAACAATGGTCAAGATGATGTGTAGACTTGATAAAAGTATTAATGAAAATGGTAATGAGAATATAGAATCTCTAAGGGTGGAAATGAGAGCGAATCTGGCAGAAATTAAAAATGTTATGAATCACGTGCAATCAAAACTACATGCTCTGACGGCCAGGGTGAATGTGGCAGAAGAACGTATTGGCAAATTGGAGGATGAGATAGTAGAAGAGAAAGCTAAAATAGAAACTTGGCTCAAAAAAATCCAATCTCAAGAATGTAGGTTATGGGAGATTACTGACTCAATGAAACGTTCCAATGTCAGAATCATCGGCATCCCCGAGGGGGTGGAGAAAAACAGAGGTCTAGAAGAGATATTTAAAAAAAATGTAGCTGAAAACTTCCCTAATCTAACAAAGGAAACGAGCATTCGTGTCCAAGAGGCAGAGAGGACCCCTCCCAAGCTCAACAACGACAAACCTATGCCACGTCACGTCATAGTGCATTTTGCAAATATGAGTTCCAAGGATACAGTATTGAAAGCGGCCAGGGCAAAGAAATTTCTCACGTACCAAGGCAAAGGTATCAGAATCATGTCAGACCTGTCTACACAAACCTGAAATGAGAGAAAGGGTTGGGGGGAATTTTTAAAGCTCTTTCAGAGAAAAACATGAAGCCAAGGATCCTTTATCCAGCAAGGCTGTCATTCAGAATTGATGGAGAGATAAAGACCTTCCAGAATCGCCAGTCATTGACCAATTTTCTAACCACGAATCCAGCCCTACATGAGATATTAATGGGGGTTCTATAAAGGTAAAAAGGCCCCAAGAGGGATACAGAACAGAAAGTCACAATCTATAGAAACAAAGACTTTAAAGCAACATGGCATCATTAAAATCATATCTCTCAATAATCAGTCTCAATTCATATGGCCTAAATGCCCCCATAAAGTACCACAGGGTTGCAGATTGGATAAAAAGACATGACCCATCCATTTGCTGTCTACAAGAGACTCATTTTGAACCTAAAGATACATCCAGACTGAAAGTAAAGGGATGGAACATCATCTTACATGCCAATGGACCTCAAAAGAAAGCTGGGGTAGCAATTCTCATCTCAGTCAGATTGGATATTAAACTAAAGACTATACTTAGAGATACAGAAGGGCACTATATTATTCCTAAAGGATATATCCAACAAGTGGAAATGACAATTATAAATATATATGCCCCCAACAGGGGAGCAGCTAGATACACAAGCCAACTCTTAACCGCAATAAAGAGACATACAGATAAAAATACGTTAATAGTAGGGGACCTCAACACTCTACTATCAGCAATAGGCAGATCACGTAAGCAGAAAATCAACAAAGAAACAAGAGCTTTGAATGCCATACTTGACGAGTTGGACCTCATAGATATATATAGAACACTACACTCCAGAACCAAAGAATACTCATTCTATTCTAATGCCCATGGAACATTCTCAAGAATAGACCATATTCTGGGTCACAAAACAGGTCTCAACTGATACGAAAAGACTGAAATTATTCCCTGCGTATTCTGACCACAATGCTTTGAATTAGGAACTCACTACAAGGAAAAATTTGGAAGAAACTCAAATACTTGGAGACTGAGAACCATCCTGCTCAAGAATGATTCGATAAACCAGGAAATCAAAAATCAATTTAAACAATTTATGGAGACCGACGAGAATAAAAACACAACAGTCCAAAACCTATGGGATACTGCAAAGGCAGTCCTAAGGGGCATATACATAGCCATCCAAGCCTCACTCAAAAGAATAGAAAAATCTAAAATGCAGTTTTTATATTCGCACCTCAAGAAGCTGGAACAGCAACAGAGGAACAGACCTAATCCACACACGAGAGAGCAGTTGATCAAGATTAGAGCAGAAATCAATGAATTAGAAACCAGGAGCACAGTAGAGGAGATCAACAGAATTAGAAGCTGGTGCCTTGAAAGAATAAATAAAATCGACAATCCTCTGGCAGGACTTATTTAAAAGAATAGAGAAAGGACCCAAATTAATACATTATGAATGAAAAAGGAGAGGTCACAAGCAACACCAATGAAATTGGAAGGATTATTAGATTCTTTTATCAACAGGATTATGGCAATAAATTAGGCAATCTGGAAGAGATGGAGGCCTTCCTGGAAACCTATAAACTACCAAGACTGAATCAGGAAGAAATTGATTATTTAAACAGGCCAATTAATTGTGAAGAGAATGAAACAGTGATTAAAAACCTTCCAAGAAACAAAACGCCAGGACCGGATCTTTTTCCTGGGGAATTCTACCAAACACTCAATGAAGAAATAATACCTATTCTCCTAAAGCTATTTCAAAAAATAGAAACAGAAGGAAAGCTACCAAACTCATTCTATGAGGCCAATATTACCTTGATCCCCAAACCAGGCAAAGACCCCCTCAAAAAGGAGAATTACAGACCGATTTCCCTAATGAATATGGATGCCAAAATTCTCAACAAGATCCTTGCTAATAGAATCCACCAGTACATTAAAAAGATTATCCATCATGACCAAGTGGGATTCATCCCAGGGATTCAAGGGTGATTCAACATTCACAAATCTATCAGTGTCATAGATTTTATCAACAAGATAAAAGCCAAAAATCATATGATCCTCTTAATAGATGCAGAAAAAGCATTTGACAAAATACAGCATCGTTTCCTGATTAAAACCCTTCAGAGTGTACGAATAGAGGGTACATTCTTCAATCTCATAAAAACCATCTATGAAAAGCCTACAGCAAATATCATTCTCAATGGGGAAAAGCTGGAAGCCTTTCCCTTAAGATCAGGAACATGACAAGGATGCCCACTCTCACCATTATTATTCAACATAGTACTAGAAGGCCCTGCAACAGCAATCAGACAACAAAAAGGGATAAAGGTATCCAAATCAGCAAAGAAGTCAAACTGTCTCTCTTCACAGATGACATGATACTCTATATGGAAAACCCAAAAGAATCCACTCCCAAAATATTAGAAGTTATAGAGCAATTCAGTAATGTGGTGGGATACAAAATCAATGCTCAGAAATCAGTTGCATTTCTATACATGAACAATGAGACTGACGAAAGAGAAATTAGGGAATCCATCCCATTTACAATAGCACCAAAAATCATATGTTACCTTGGAATTAAGTTAATCAGAGATGCAAAGGAGCTATACTCTAGAAACTACAAATCACTCTTGAAAGACATTGAAGAAGACACAAAAAGATGGAAAAATATTCCATGCTCATGGATTAGAAGAATTAACATAGTTAAAATGTCCATGCTACCCAGAGCAATCTACACTTTCAATGCTATCCCGATCAAAATACCGATGACATTTTTCAAAGAACTGGAGCAAATAGTCCTTAAATTTGTATGGAAACAGAAAAGGCCCCGAATCGCCAAGGAACTGTTGAAAAGGAAAAACAAAGCTGGGGGCATCACAATGCCGGATTTCGAGCTGTACTACAAAGCTGTGATCACAAAGACAGCATGGTACTGGCACAAAAACAGACACATAGACCAATGGAACAAAATAGAGAACCCAGAAATGGACCCTCGGCTCTTTGGGCAGCTAATCTTTTGATAAAGCAGGAAAAAACATCCAGTGGAATAAAGACAGTCTCTTCAATAAAAGGTGATGGGAAAATTGGACAACTACATGCAAAAGAATGAAACTTGACCATGCTCTCATACCATACACAAATATAAACTCTAAATGGATGAAAGACCTCGATGTGAGACAGGAATCCATGAAAATCCTAGAGGAGAGCATAGGCACCAAACTCTATGACATTGGCCACTGCAACCTTTTTCATGACACATCTCCAAAGGGATGAGAACCAAAAGATAAAATGAACTTGTGGGACATCATCAAGAGAAAAAGCTTCTGCACAGCCAAGGAAACAGTCAAAAAAACTAAGAGGCAGCCCACGGAATAGGAGAATATATTTGCAAATGATACTACAGATAAAAGACTGGTATCCAAGATCTACAAGGAACTTCTCAAACTCAATACACAAGAAACAAATAAATCAAAAAATGGGCAGAAGATATGAACAGACACTTTTCCAATGAAGACATACAAATGGCTAACAGACACATGAAAAATGTTCAAAATTATTAGCAATCAGGGAAATTCAAATCAAAACCACACTGAGATACCACCTTATGCCAGTTAGAATGGCAAAAATTGATAAGGCTGGAAAAAACAAATGTTGGAGAGGATGTGGAGAAAGGGGATCCCTCTTACACTGGTGGTGGCAATGCAAGTTGGTACAGCCACTCTCGAAAACTGTGGAGGTCCCTTAAAAAGTTAAAAATTGAGCTACCCTCTGATCCAGCAGTTGCACTACTGGGTATTTACCCAAAGATACAGATGTAGTGAAGAGAAGGGACATATGCACCCCAATGTTCATACCAGCATTTTCCACAATAAGGAAATTGTGGAAGGAGCCGAGATACCCTTCGACAGATGACTGGATGAAGAAGATGTGGTCTGTATATACAATGGAATATTACTCTGTCATCAGAAAAAATGATTACCCAACTTTTGCAGCAACATGGATGGGACTGGAGGAGATTATGCTATGTGAAATAAGTCAAGCAGAGAAAGACAATTATCATATGGTTTCTCTCATCTATGGAACACAAGAGCTAGGAAGATTGGTAGGAGAAGAAAGGGATAAAGAAAGGGGGTAATCAGAAGGGGGGATAAGCATGAGAGACTATGGGCTCTGAGAAACTGAGTGCTTCAGAGGGGAGGGGCGTGGGGAGAATGGGAAAGACTGTTGATGGGTAGTAAGGAGGGCACGTATTTCATGGTGCACTGGGTGTTATACGCAACTAATGAATCGTCGAACTTTGTATCAGAAACCAGGGATGTACTGTATGGTGACTAATATATAAAAAAGAAATTAAAAAAATAAAACATCAATAAAAACAAAACAAAACAAAAAAAGTTAAAAATTGAGCTACCCTCTGATCCAGCAGTTCCACTACTGTGTATTTACCCCAAGCATACAGACGTAGTGAAGAGAAGGGACATATGCACCCCAATGTTCATAGCAGCATTGTCTACAATAACGAAATTGTGGAAAGAGCTGAGATGCCCTTCGACAGATGACTGGATTAAGAAGATAATGTCCAGGGAGAGAGGTTAAGATGGCGGAGGAGTAGGGGACCCCTTTTTCAGCAGGTCCCCTGAGTCGAGCTGGATAGGTAACAGACCAGCCTAAATAACCACGGAATCAGCCTGAGACGCAGGAAGATACATCTGGATCTCTACAAATGAACATCTCCAGCGCTGAGTATTGAGGTACCAAGAGGGGAGCCGTAAAACCGCGCACAGATATCTGAAGATAAACGGAAGGGGGAGGGAGCCCCCGCGTTTGGGCGCCGGGAAGCAGCAGCCACCTGCACGGGGGAGCTGGCGGAACCATGGAGGGCACCCGCCAGAGAGCGGACTGAGACTGGTGAGCCGTGAACGCGGGCCACCAGGCCTCTCGCGGAACACCGGAATCCCGGTGTGCTCACGGGATCCAGACTGAGACCGGGAGCTCCCGGAGCATGAGCGGGGCGGCTGGCGGCTGGCAGCGTTAGAAAAACAAAGGACAAAGATGCGCGCCGGCCCTGGAAGTGAGGGCAGGGACGCCGGGTGTGGGGCGCACATCCCGGGATGTTGCAGGGTTGAGCAGCACCAACAGTAACTGAGTTAAAGTGGCCAGAACATCAGTGGAGAACGGGCCGCAATCCCTCTCTTCTGTGACAATGCAGCCTCTGCTGCTCTGACTCTGAGAAGAGGCATAGCAGACTGCCAGGGAAAGCTGCCAGAGAACAAAAGCCTGGAAATACTGGCTCACAGCGTGCCCATCACCATTCCCCTCGTGGGGGACACGGAGACTACCCAAACAGGGTTGCCTGAGTATCGGTGCGGCAGGCCCCTCCCCCAGAACACAGAAGGCAGGCTGAAAAATCAAGAAGCCCACAACCCAGGGCGCCAGGGTGGCGCAGTCATTGAGCGCCTGTCTCCGGCTTAGGGTGTGATCCCGGCATTCTGGAAAGGAGTCCCTCATCCGGCTCCTCCGATGGGAGCCTGCTTCTTCCTCTCCCACTCCCCTGCTTCTGTTCCCGTTCTTGCTGACTGTCTGTCTCCCTCTCTCAGATAAATAAATAAATAAATAAAATCTTTAAAGAAGAAGCCCACATCCCTAAGATCCCTAAAAAACAAGGGGCACGGCCTGGGACCCAGTCAATAATTTGGGCTCTGGACAACCCTGCAACCTCTCCTCATCAGAATGACAAGAAGGAGAAGCCCCCCCGCAGCAAAGAAAAGACAGTGAGTGTGTGGCCTCTGCCACAGAAATAATGGATATGGATGTAACCAAATTATCAGAAATGGAATTCAGAGTCATGATGCTCAAAATGATGAGCAGAATTGAAAAAAGTATTAACGAAAAGGTTACTGAGAATATAGAATCCCTAAGGTCAGAAATGAGAGCGAATTTGACAGAAATTAAAAATTCTATGAGCCAAATGCAGGCAAAACTAGAGGCTCTGATGGCCAGGGTCACTGAAGCAGAGGAAAGGGTTAGTGAATTGGAGGATGGGTTAATAGAGGAAAAAATGAAAATAGAAGATGCTCTTAAAAAAAATCCACGCCCACGAATATAGGTTATGGGAGATTACTGACTCAATGAAAAGATCCAATGTTAGAATCATCGGCATCCCCAAGGGGGTGGAGAAAAACAGAGGTCTAGAAGAGATATTTGAACAAATTGTAGCTGAAAACTTCCCTAATCTAACAAGGGAAACAAACATTCGTGTCCAAGAGGCAGAGAGGACCCCTCCCAAGCTCAACTACGACAAACCTACGCCATGTCACGTCATAGTGCATTTCGCAAATATTAGATCCAAGGATACAGTATTGAAAGCGGCCAGGGCAAAGAAATTCCTCACGTACCAAGGCAAAGGCATCAGAATTACGTCAGACCTGTCTACGCAGACCTGGAATGAGAGAAAGGGTTGGGGGAGCATTTTTAAAGCTCCTTCAGAGAAAAACATGCAGCCAAGGATCCTTTATCCAGCAAGGCTGTCATTCAGAATTGATGGAGAAATAAAGACATTTCAGAATCGACAGTCACTAACCAATTTCATAACCAAGAAACCAGCCCTACAGGAGGTATTACGGGGGGGGTTCTATAAAAGTAAAAAGGCCCCAAGAGTGATACAGAACAGAAAGTCACAGCCAATACAAACAAAGACTTTACTGGCAACATGGCATCATTAAAAGCATATCTCTCAGTACTCAGTCTTAATATTAATGGTTTAAATTCTTGCTTTAAACGGCACAGGGTTGCAGATTGGATAAAAAGAAATGACCCATCCATTTGCTGTCTACAAGAGACTCATTTCGAACCCAATGATGCATTCAGACTGAGAGTAAGAGGATGGAGTATCATCTTTCACGCAAATGGACCTCAAAAGAAAGCTGGGGTAGCAATTCTCATATCAGATAAATTGGATTTTAAACTAGAGACTATAGTTAGAGACGCAGAAGGGCACTAAATTATTCTTAAAGGAAGTATTCAACAAGTGGATATGACAATTATAAATATATATGCCCCCAACAGGGGAGCAGCACGATACACAAGCCAACTCATAACCAGAATAAAGAGACATATAGATAAAACTACATTAATAGTAGGGGACCTCAACACTCCACTCTCAGAAATAGACAGAACACCCTGGCAAAAACTAAGCAAAGAATCAAAGGCTTTAAATGCCATACTCGATGAGTTGGACCTCATAGATATATATAGAACACTACACCACAGAACCAAAGAATACTCATTCTATTCTAATGCCCATGGAATATTCTCAGGAATAGACCATGTTCTGGGACACAAAACAGGTCTCAACCGATACCAAAAGATTGAAATTATCCCCTGCATATTCTCAGACCACAACGCTCTGAAATTGGAACTCAACCACAAGGCAAAATTTGGAAGAAACTCAAACACTTGGAGACTAAGAACCATCCTGCTCAGGAATGACTCGATAAACCAGGAAATCAAAAATCAAATTAAACAATTTACGGAGACCAATGAGAATGAAAATACAACAGTCCAAAACCTATGGGATACTGCAAAGGCAGTCCTAAGGGGGAAATACATAGCCATCCAAGCCTCACTCAAAAGAATAGAAAAATCTAAAATGCAGTTTTTATATTCTCACCTCAAGAAGCTAGAACAGCTACAGAGGGACAGGCCTAATCCATGCACGAGGAAGCAGTTGACCAAAATTAGAGCTGAAATCAATCAAGCAGAAACCAGAAGTACAGTAGAGCAGATCAACAGGACTAGAAGCTGGTTCTTTGAGAGAATCAATAAAATTGACAGACGACTGGCAACACTTATCCAAAAGAAAAGAGAAAGGACCCAGATTATTAAAATTATGAATGAAAAAGGAGAGGTCACGATGAACACCGTTGAAATTGGAAGGATTATTAGAAATTTTTATCAACAGCTATATGCCAATAAACTAAGCAATTTGGAAGAGATGGAATCCTTCCTGGAAACCTATAAACTACCAAGATTGAAACTGGAAGAAATTGATTTCTTAAACAGGCCAATTAATTATGAAGAAATTGAGTCAGTGATAAACAACCTTCCAAATAACAAAACTCCAGGACTGGACGGTTTTCCTGGGGAATTCTACCAAATATTCAAAGAAGAAATAATACCTATTCTCCTAAAGCTATATCAAGAAATAGAAACAGAAGGAAAGCTACCAAACTCATTCTATGAGGTCAATATTACCTTGATCCCCAAACCAGGCAAAGACCCCCTCAAAAAGGAGAATTACAGACTGATTTCCCTAATGAATATGGACGCCAAAATCCTCAACAAGATACTTGCTAATAGAATCCAACAGTTCATTAAAAGGATTATCCATCACGATCAAGTGGGATTCATACCTGGGATGCAAGCGTGGTTCAATATTTGTAAATCAATCAGCGTGATACATCATATCAACAAGAAAAGACTCAGGAACTATATGATCCTCTCAAAGGATGCCAAAAAAGCATTTGACAAAATACAGCATCCTTTCCTGATTAAAACCCTTCAGAGTGTAGGAATAGAAGGTACATTTCTCAATCTCATAAAAGCCATCTATGAAAAGCCTACTGCAAATATTATTCTCAATGGGGAAAAGCTGGAAGCCTTTCCCTTAAGATCAGGAACTCGACAAGGATGCCCACTCTCGCCACTATTATTCAACATAGTACTAGAAGTCCTTGCAACAGCAATCAGATGACAAAAAGGGATCAAAGGTATTCAAATCAGCAAAGAAGAAGTCAAAATGTCTCTCTTCGCAGATGACATGATACTCTATATGGAAAACCCAAAAGAAGCCACTCCCAAACTATTAGAAGTTATAGAGCAATTCAGTAACGTGGCGGGATACAAAATCAATGCTCAGAAATCAGTTGCATTTCTGTACACGAATAACGAGAACGAAGAAAGAGAAATTAGGGAATCCATCCCATTTACAATAGCACCAAAAACCATACTTTACCTTGGAATTAACTTAACCAGAGACATAAAGGACCTATATTCTAGAAACTCTAAATCACTCTTAAAAGACATTGAGGAAGACATAAAAAGATGGAAAGATATTCCATGCTCATGGGTAAGAAGATATGGTCCATATATACAATGGAATATTACTCAGTCATCAGAAAGAACGATTACCCAACATTTGCAGCAACATGGATGGGACTGGAGGAGATTATGCTAAGTGAATAAGTCAAGCAGAGAAAGACAATTATCATATGGTTTCTCTCATCTATGGAACACAAGATCTAGGAAGATCGGTAGGAGAAGAAAGTGAATAAAAAAGGGGGGGTAATCAGAAAGGGGAATGAAGCATCAGAGACTATGGACTCTGAGAAACAAACTGAGGGCTTCAGAGGGGAGGAGGGTTTGGGAATGGGATAGGCTGGTGATGGGTGGTGGGGATGGCACGTATTGCATGGTGCACTGGGTGTTATATGCAACTAATGAATCTTCGAACTTTACATCAAAAACAGGGATGTACTGTATGGTGACTAACATAATATAATAAAAAAATATTTAAAAAAAAATCTCCCAATAAATTAAAGCCTAGCAAATAATGGCTTCAGTGATGAATTCTATCAAACATTTAAAGAAATACTGATGCCAATAAAAAATCCTTCTAAAAATATTTCAAAAAATTCAAGAGGAAGGAACACCTCAAAACCTCACAGGGACAGTATTATTTTTATGTCACAACCAGACACGGACTGTACAAGAAAAGAAAGTTACAGGTCAATAACTCTAATGAACATAGATGTCAAAATACCTAACAAAACACTAGCAAACCAAATTAAACAGTATGCTGTATGTGTCAAACACCATGATCAATGGTGGGATTTATCCCAAGGGTGGAAGTGTGGTTCAACATACACAAATCTGTAAATGTATTTCACCATATGAAAAGAATGAAGGATTAAAGTCTTATGATCATTTCAGTAGATACAGAAAAATCATTCGACAAAAGTTAACATCACTTTTTATTAAATAAATCTTTCAACAAGGTGAGTATGAAGGGAATATACCTCAAAATAGTGAAAGCCATATGTGGCAAACCCTCAGCTAACATCATACTTAATGCTATAAAACTAAAAGCTTTTCTGTCAATAACAAGTAAAAAGACATGAATCCCAACTTTCACTACTTCTATTCAATATAGTACCAGAAGTCTTTTTTTTAAGATTTTTTATTTATTTATTTGACAGACAGAGACATGCTATGAGAGAGGGAACACAAGCAGGGGGGGTGGGAGAGGAAGAAGCAGGCTCCCAGCAGAGGAGCCCGATGTGGGACTCGATCCCAGAACACCAGGATCACGCCCTGAGCTGAAGGCAGACGCCTAACGACTGCGCTACCCAGGCGCCCCAGTACTAGAAGTCTTATCCAGATCAATTAAGCATGAAAAGGAAATAAAAAGCATTCAAATCCAAAAGAAAGAGGTGAAATTGTCTCTATTTCCAGAAGACATGATCTCATTGACAGCAAACCTCTTATAACTAAAAAACAAATGCAGTAAATTTGCAGGACACAAAATCAACATACTACATTCAGTTGCATTTCTATACAATAGCCACAAAGTATCTGAAAAATAAATTATGGCAACAACTCAATTTATAACAGCATAAAAACAATAAAATAGAAATGAATTTAATCAAGAAAATAAGGGATCTATACCCTAAAAGTTATAAAACATTGAAGAAAGAAATTGAATAAGACACACCAAAACATGCAAAGCTATCCTGTGTTCATGAATAAGAATTAGAATTGTTAAAATGTCCATACTACCCAAAGCAATCTATATATCAATGCAATTTCTCCTAAATTCTAATAGCATTTTTAACAGAAATATTTTTTTAATCTAGAAATTCATATGGAACCACAAAAGACCAAAAAATCAAAACAATCCTGAGCAAAAGCAACAACATGATCACTATTGTTATCACTGTTGTATGTATATTTGAAGAGAGTAAGATAGTAAATCTTTAAAGTTTTCATCACAGGGGAAAAAATAACTATTGAGGTGATGAATGTTAACTTATTGTGGTAATCATTTCAAAATATATTTAAGTCAAGTCTTTATACTGTCACCTGAAACTTATACAGTGCTGCCCATCAATATCTCAGTATAAAAATAATAATAGAACTACCATATGATTCAACAATCCCACTTCTGGGTATATACCAAAATGAAATCAAATTATTATCTGCCCTCCCATGTTCATTGCAGGATTATTCACAATAGTCAAGATATAAAATCAACTCAAGTGTCTGTGAACAGATGAACGGATAAAGAAGATTATATATACAATGTAAATGCATACACAATGAAATATTATTCAGCCATTAGAATGAAGTTAATCCTATCATTTGTGACAACATGGATGAACCTTGAGGACATTATGCTAAGTGAAATAAGACAGACAGAGAAAGCCAGATACTGTATGATCTCATATGTAGAATCTGCAAATTTTTTAAAAAGTTGAACTCAGAAGCAGATTAAAATGGTAGTTACCAGAGACCGAGTGATGGGATAAAGGAGAGATGTTGTAATAGTTTGAAAATTGTAGTTATGTAGGATCAACAAGTGTAGTGAACTAATATGTGGGAATGATGACTATGCATAATAATACTATATTGCACAATGGCAATATACCATGAGTATAGGCTCCAGGAAATCTCATCACAAAAAAAGGTAACTATGTGAAGAGATGATATGTATATCAAATAATCATGTTGTATATCTTAAATATATACAAATTTTATTTAAAATATAAATTTTATTTTTTTTCTTGAATTAAATTTTAATCTCTGTTGAACTTTACATCAAAAACCAGGGATGTACTGTATGGTGACTAACATAATATAATAAAAAACATTTTAAAAAATAATTAAATAAAAGTCCTGTGAATTCACCTCAAAAAAAATTTTAATCTCTGTCAAGAATCTGCATTTATCGTGGACAACAGATGTATCTATCACCTTTTCAAAATTCACTTGAGGTAAGCTAATAGTATTCACCTCTCACTACATACTTGTGTTCTCCTCAAAAATCACTACCCACAGTCAGTTATAGTGAAGAGCAGCATCTCTCCTGCCCTGGCTCCTTCCTTGGTGATTTCACTGACTTCAAGTGAATGCTGGCATCTCTGGGGGCAGCACAGCCCTAACACGTGCTCTAGGTTCAGACTTCCATGAATGAATTAATGAGCGCCCCCCCCCCCATGCTTACGGAGGATAATAGAGCCCGCCCTGCCCATTAAGCAGGTTGTTCCAGTGATTAAACAAGACATAGTGTAGGGAAACATTTTTAAACTAGTAAAGTGATGTATATGCATGCAATCTTATTAAAATTGCAGGCCTTTGAATAGCACATGGTAGGAAATATTTGAAAGAATTTGAAGGGTAGGACATACCTGTAGGCTCATACAAATTTGCATAGCTTAAACAATTTTGTTCCCTAAAATAAATTAAATAAGTTAGCACAGTTCCTTAAAGCCTGAATTGCAAAATGGAAAACAAAGCTATGCCTTTCTTCTTCCTCCTCTCAACTCTGACTGAGAGCCAGCCTCTCACAACAAAAGTATTTTTGTAATTAAAAGGTTTTTTTTCAAGAATAGAATTTTGCAGGGCACTTGGATGGCTCTTGCTTTGGACTCTTGATTTTTAGCTCAGGTCATGATCTTGGGGTTGTGGGATTGAGCCCTACATCAGGCTCCATCCTCAGCAGGGAGTCTGCTTGAGATTCTCTCTCCCTCTGCCCTCTGCCCCATGCCCCTCTCGAGCTCATGCTCTCTCTAGCTCGCAAATAAATAAATAAGTCATCAAAAAAATCAGGAATAGAATTGTGTAGCTTAATGCTTAAAAGGCATCAGCATGTGAGTTTCAAGGGGCAAAGATTCTGCTGAGCATGAACTATAAATGACCCCTGACCTGCCATAACCAGCCATCCAATGAGGACCAGAGAAATTAAGAATAACTCATATGAGTGAATTGGAAGTCCTCATTCTATTTCTAGAAGCACGCTTTAGCATTTCCTTTTACAATGTCATCTTGGCTGTCTTGATTTGGGCAAGATGACAACAAATGAGATTTAGGAAGTGGACAAGTTAAAGATCATAAAGCAATACCCTCCCTGTTTTGACAAGGAAATGATCTCTTCCTCAATTTCAGATGTTGATATTAATCTTATTTTGATTCTTCTAAAAGGAAATGCTAAAGTCTTCACTGCAAATTGATTCCTTATAAATCCATGTGCACTATGTTATTCTCATGTTTTGTCTTTTCTCTGAATTTTCAAAGGTATGTATGAGGAACGGGACTTTGGATTCAGTTGTAGTCAATTGGAAATAGTAAGCACCCTCTAAATTCATCTTTTGGTTATGTGATTATGTGCCTGGGTCTGTG
This sequence comes from Ursus arctos, assembly GCF_023065955.2. Lineage (NCBI taxonomy): Eukaryota > Metazoa > Chordata > Mammalia > Carnivora > Ursidae > Ursus > Ursus arctos. The sequence goes on from NC_079873.1 coordinate 51,473,545, forward strand.
CTTTGCCAGTGATGGCTGTTTTCATTGTTGTTTTAATGGGAAGCATTGTGTGATGAGTGTATAAAAGTGAGTGTCACTCTCTCAAAGAAAGGTTAAATATATCATGGCTTTTGGCAAGCTGACATACCAGAGCTTTTGGTCTAGAAGGTTTTCTAAATAGTGTCCCCAGCCTCCTAGAAAAGAAATTCTCAGTAGCTACTCAAACAGGTCCGGTAAAAAGTGTGGCTGTATCAGAGACTGGTAAAGATTCCTTGGTGTTCGGTGATTGCGAATACATTTTTCAGCTCTTGGTTAATTATCATTTGAATATCATTTGCATTGCTGGAAATTCTTCCAGAAATTCCAAACAGTTCACCAATTAGCATTTACCTCGAGGTGTGAGCGAGTTTTTTGGAGCATGTTGAAACCATCTAAAGTGCTATATAGTCCCTCATTTTTTAAAGCACAAAACCACCCTACTTACATGGACTAGAGAACTGATGTTAGGGAGGTTGAAAGAATAAAGTAGAGAATTCCTGGAAGCACCTGTGTGCCATCCCGGGGAAGAAGAGAAAGAGAATTCTGGAGGAGATGAAAATTCAAAGTGGCCATATATATCTCAAGAATAGCCAATCCATTTGAAAATGATTTGTTATACTTATTAAAAATCATATCTCACTGGCTGTATTCTTTACACCTTGGTTGAATAGTGTCTTTAAATATCATTGTAAGGGAAGGACTATGGCTTTCTTCTTCTTCTTTTTTTTAAAGCAAACACCATATTTAATCATTAAAGGGCCAGTCTCATTACATATAGATCCATTCCATCAAAGCAATCTAGAATCCATGATTGATACATTTGATAAATGAAAATTTGAGTTCTTCACATTTGTGTTTCAAGCCCAGCCCTGTGATGGCTGACTTAGAGCTACAGAGGAATTCAGGCCCCCTCCTTGGACAAAACCATGGTAAGTCACTTCTGTGCATTTATCAGGGTCTGTAATTCTACTTTTTGATGGGGTCTTTGCCTGGTTTGGGGATCAAGGTAATACTGGCCTCATAGAATGAGTTTGGTAGTTTTCCTTCTGTTTCTATTTTTTGAAACAGCTTCAGGAGAATAGGTATTATTTCTTCTTTGAATGTTTGGTAGAATTCCCCGGGGAATCCATCAGGCCCTGGACTCTTGTTTTTCGGAGGTTTTTGATCACTGCCTCAAAATCTTCATAATTAATCAGTCTGTTTAATCAATTTGTTCCTGTTTCAGCCTTGGTCATTTATACGTTTCTGGGAAGGCATCCATTTCTTCAAGGTTTTTTAATTTATTGGCATAAAGCTGTTGATAAAAGTTTCTAATGATTCTTCTTATTTCATTGGTGTTGGTTGTGATCTCTCCCCTCTCATTCATAATTTTATTAATTTGGGTCCTTTCTCTATTCTTTTGAATAAGTCTGGCCACTGGCTTATTGATCTTACTTATTCTTTCAAAGAACCAGCTTCTAGTTCTTTTGATCTGCTCTACTCTGCTCCTTGTTTCTAATTCATTGATTTTTGTTCTAATCTTGATCACCTGCCTTCTCATGCGTGGGTTAGGCCTGTTCTTCTGTTCCAGCTCCAGCTTCTTGAGGTGAGAATATAAAAACTGCATTTTCGATTTTTCTATTCTTTTGAGTGAGGCCTGGATGGCTATGTGTTTTCCCCTTAGGACTGCCTTTGCAGTGTCCCATAGGTTTTGGACTGATGTGTTTTCATTTTTACTGGTCTCCAAAAAGTGTTTAAACTGATTTTTAATTTCCTGGTTTACCCAATCATTCTTGAGCAGGATGGTTCTTAGTTTCCACCTCTTTGAGTTTCTTTCAAATTTTTCCCTGTGCTTGAATTCCAGTTTTAAAGCACTGTGGTCTGAGAATATGCAAGGAATAATCTCAGTCTTTTGGTATCGGTTGAGACCTGTTTTGTGACCCAGTATATGGTATATTCTGGAGAAAGTCCCATGTGCATTCGAAAAGAATAAGTATTTTGTTGTTCTATATAGATCTATGAGGTCCATCTGGTCCACTATGTCATTCAAAGCTCTTATTTCTTTGTTGATTTTTTTGCTTAGGTGATCTGTCTATTGCTGATAGTGGAGTGTTGAGGTCCCCTACTATTAATGTATTTTTATCTATATATCTCTTTATTCTGGTTAAGAGTTGGCTTGTGCATCTAGCTGCTCCCCTGTTGGGGGCATATATATTTATAATTGTCACATCCACTTGTTGGATACATCCTTTAAGAATCATGTAGTGTCCTTCTGTATCGCTAACTACAGTCTTTAGTTTAAAATCTAATCTGTCTGATACAAGAATTGTTACCCCAGTTTTCTTTTGAGGTCCATTGGCATGAAAAATGGTTTTCCATCCATTCACTTTCAGTCTGGTTGTATCTTTCAGTTCAGAATGAGTCTCTTGTAGACAGAAAATGGATGGGTGATATCTTTTTATCCAATCTGCAACCCTGTAGTGTTTTATGGGAGCATTTAGGCCATTCACATTGAGAGTGATTATTGAGAGATATGATTTTAATGATGTCATGTTGCCTGTGAAGTCTTTCTTTCTATAGATTGTTAATTTCTGTTCTGTATCACTCTTGGGTCCTTTTTACTTTTATAGAACCCCCCTTAATATCTAATATAAGGCTGGTTTGGTGATTACAAATTCCTTCAGTTTCTGCCGATCCTGGAAGGTCCTTATCTCTCCATCAATTCTGAATGACAGCCTTGTTGGATAAAGGATCGTTGGCTGCATGTTCTTCTCAGATAGATCTTTGAAAATACTCTGCCAACCCTTCCTAGCCTGCCAGGTCTCTGTAGACAGGTCTGATGTTATTCTGATATTTTCCCCTCTGTACATAAGGATTTTCTTCCCCCTGGCTGCTTTCAATACTGTATCCTTCGATCTAATATTTGCAAATTGCACTATGAGGTGATGTGGTGTAGGTCTGTTCTCATTGACCTTGGGAGGGGTCCTCTCTGCCTCTTGAACACGAATGTTTGTTTCCTTTGCCAGATTAGGGAAGTTTTCAGCTACAATTTGCTCAAATATCTTTTCTAAACCTCTGTCTTTCTCCACCCCCTCAGGGATGCCAATGATTCTTACATTAGAACGTTTCATTGAGTCAGTAATCTCCCGTAATGTACATTCTTGAGATTGGGTTTTTTTGAGCCAAGTTTCTGTTTTAACTTTCTCTTCTACCATCCCATCCTCCAATTCACTAATTCGTTCTTCTGCCTCATTTACCCTGGTCATCACAGCATCTAGTTTTGACTGCATTTGATTCATAGCATTTTTAATTTCTGCCAGATTCACTCTCATTTCTGCCCTTAGAGATTCTATATTCTCGTTAATATTTTTGTTAATATTTTTTCAAGCCTACACATCATCTTGACCATTGTTACTCTGAACTCCTTTTCTGACAATTTGGTTATATCCATATCCATCAGTTCTGTGGCAGAAGCCACAGACTCATTATCTTTTCTTTGCTGGGGGGGGATTTCTCCTCCTCCTCATTCTGATGAAGAGAGGTTGTGGGGATGCCCAGAGCCCAGATTATTGACTAGGGCCCAGGCAGTGTGCACTTGTTTTATAGGGTCCTTAGGTATGTGGGCTTCTTGATTTTTTAGTCTGCCTTCTGCAGGAGGGGACTGCTGCACTGATCCTCAGGCAACCCTGTTTGGGTAGAGTCTCCCTGTTCCCTGCGAGTGGGGATGGGGATTGGCACAATGTAAGCTGGTATTTCTGGGCTTTCGTTCTCTGGTGGCTTTCCCTGGTGTTTTTCTGTGACTCATCTGAGAGTCAAAGTAGCAAGAGCTCTATCCTAGCCTCTGTCTCAGGACAGAGAGATCACAGTCCACTCTCCACTGAGCTCTCTTGGCCATTTTAACTCTGTTTCTATTGGTGCTGCTAAAATCTCTGCGGCATCCCCGGTTGTGCACCGCACAGCCACTCTCCGAACCGCCACTTCCAGGGCCGGCTTGTCTCTGTCCTTTGTGCTTCTAACTCCTCCAGCAGCCCCCAGTTCCTGCACGCGCTCCTGAGCTCCCTGTTTCAGTGTGGTTCGTGCACACTCTGGAGCGCCGGTTTACAGTCTGGTCGCTCACCCATTCCTGAGCTCCTCGTATCAGTCCAGTTCCAGTGAGCGCTCTGGAGCTCCAGTTTTCAGTCTGGTTGCACGTGCATTCCCAGACTCACAGTCTCAGTCTGCTTTCTCATAGGTGCTGCTCTGCGAGTCTGGCCTGCTCCCCAGTGCAAGTGGCTACTGCTTCCCGGCAATTGAGCACGTCGGCTCCTTCCCCCTTCCATTTATCTTCCGATATCTGTGCACGGATTCACAGCTTCCCACTTTGTACCTCAATATTAAGTGCTGGAGATGTTGGTTTGTAGAGATCCAGATGTATCTTCCTACATCTCAGGCTGATTCCTTGGGTTTTCCAGATGGTCTGGTAGATATCCAGCTCGACTCAGGGGACCAGCTGAGAAAGGAGTCCCCTACTCCTCTGCCATCTTTTCTCCTCCTTGCAGAAAGTGGTCACTTTTCTATTCATAGAGTTTCTGCTACTCTTTTCTTTATTCTCCAGTTGTGTTCATAGGTATTCAGAATGGTTTGGTAGATCCTTAGTTGAATTCCTGGGATCCGACAAACTTTAGGTCTCCTGCTCCTCTGCCATCTTGGAACTGGAAGCCGAAAATATACATTTTAAAAAGGAAATGAAATCTTAATACATATTACAACATGAATGAACTTCAAAGAAAGTAAGCTAAGTGAAATCAGCCAGACCCAAAAGGACAAATACTGTGTGCTTCCAATTATCTGAGGTACCTAGAGTAGCCAAATTCATAGAGACAGAAAGTAGAACAGAGGTTACTGAGGTTTAAGGAAGATGGGAATGGGATGAAAAGTTATTATTAAATGGATACAATGTTTCAATATGGAATGATAAAATAGTTCTGGAAATGGATAGTGATGATGGTTGCAAAACAATGTGAATGCACTTAAGGCAATTGAACTGTTTAAATTGAACAGTTAAAAATTATTAAAATGGTAATTATTTGTTGTGTGTATTTTCCCATAATTAATATACTAAGATTAAAAGTCTCTTAGGAAAGCTTCTTCTAAAGTTTTTATTTATTTATTTGTCAGAGAGAGGGAGAGAGAGTGGACAAGAAGTGGAAGTGGCAGGCAGAGGAAGAAGCAGTCTTTCCTCTGAGCAAGGAACTCAATGCAGAACTCGATCCAAGGATCCTGAAATCATGACTGGAGCCATAGGTAGACACTATCGACTGAGCCACACGGGTGTCCCATAAGTCTCTTAGGAAATTTAAGTCAACGGTTGTGTTAAAAAGAAAACCACAGGGGTACCCAGGTGGCTCAGTCAGTTAAGCATCTCCCTTCGGCTCCAGTCATGATCCCAGAGTCCTGGCATTGAGCTTCATGTGGGTGGGGGGGCTTCCTTGCTCAGTGGGGAGCTTGCTTCTCCCTCTCCCTCTGCCCCTTCACCCTGCTTGTGCTCTCTCTGTCAAATAAATAAATAAAATCTTTTAAAAAAAGAAAACCACAAAGCAAGAAACAGACTTAATTATAGAGAACAAGTGGCTATCAGAGGGGAGGAGTTGAGAGGGGTGAAATAGGTGATGGGCATTAAGGAATGCACTAGTCAAGGTGAGTGCAGGGTGATTTATGGAATTGTTGAATCATTATATTGTACACCTGAAACTAATATAACAGTATATATTAACTAACTTGAATTAAAATAAAACCTAAATTAAAAAAAAAAAAAACAGAAAACTGCAAGCCCCAAATGACATCATTTAGGTTAAGACCACAAAACAGTAAACTAAGACTTAACACTTAATTGCAGTTTCAACCCCCAGAAATGTAACCTTTAACTAGTCAACATGGGAATTTCTGGGTCAGTACTATGAAATTTACTGACAGACCCTTTCTGTTCCCTTTAGGATGGTAACCTTGCCTAAAACAATGAATTCTTTGCTAACAGTTTCCTTTTTTCCACTCCTTCTCTACCACTAAAAACCTTTCCTTTTCTGTGGCCCTTTGGAATTCCCCTCTACTTGCTCAATGAGAAGATGCCCAATTCATTAATTGATTAATAAAGCCAATTAGAATTTTTTAATTTACTTGGTTGAAATTTTATTATTTAATGGATTTGGTAGCAGTGGTGGGATCTGAAGCCAACTTCCAGAAGCATTTGGGGACAATGGCACAAACTTTTTATATTCACTATCTTTCTCACTATTTCTGAGGGCTGTAGGTAAGCTCCTCTCAGTTCTGAAGCTGTGCCCTATTTTGCATTTGAGTTCCTGATACAGCTGGCTTTCCTTTACAGGGTGGGTTAGCTTGAGCTGAAAAATGATTTTGCTCAGAGCCAACTGACCTGACATAGTTGCCTGGAACCCAGTTTAGCTGGTAGGTTTTTTTTTTTTGTCCTGGAACCCAGCTGTGCTGGCAGAAGGGTCTACCAGGATCCAAGCCCTTAGTCTTTCAGACTACTGTTCCCCAGATGGAAAACCTCAGCAAGTTTCCACAGGAACTAATGGTGGTGCACACAGGTCCTTCTTGTGGCCAGGACACAGTAACATCTTTTGGTTATTGCTGATTTATGGTCCACATGTTTGTTTGCCTTGTTTTGTAAAGGATATTGCTAATGGGGATCTTGGAGGCCAAAAAGACACAAAAATTGGTGGGCGCATGTCAAGCATTTAAAGGCTGTTAGAGTGCTTACCACCTCAAGACAACTTCTGTGATAGGATATAGAATGGGTTGGATTGACACTAGGTCACCTGAGAACCTCAGGAAAACTTCCATGCAATAAGGTACACTCTAAAACACACACAGTCCCCAACCCTGCAGCATATACTTTTTAGATATTAGTTCATGTCCAAGAAACCCAAAGGTTAAGCTAAAGGGATCCTTAATTTCTAGAGTTAAGTGTGCCACTTTCCAGCACACTTGCTTATTTTATGCCCAAGAACTATGATCTCAGAAGTTGCAGATATCTAACAGGAGTGGTAATATTTTACTAAGCTTGTTTGGTGTCATGAGGAAATTGGTTTAGTTATTATCAGGTTGGGGGGCCCAAAATTAGTCCAGACATAAATGTGAGTTGCACTTCATTTGCGGCTAGATATGACTGGACAAAAGTGTGTATTAACTTTGAAGATGATGGAATAGGAGGATCCTAAGCTCACATTGTCTCAAATATACCTATATAACAGCCACATCCATACAATTAACCCAGAAAATGACTTGAAGACTGGTAGAACAGACTCTCCACAGTTAAACATAGAGAGGAGGTCACATCCAAAAGGGTAGGGGGGCAGAAAGTTAGGAATCAAACTTCTGAGGAGACTGCCACAAATGGGAGGGATACCACAGAAGAGAGAGGATAGACCCCACACTAGGCACCCTAGACATGGAGGACCTGCACTGGGAAGACAAATCCCCATAACATTTGGCTTTGAAAACCAGTGGGGCTTAATTTCATGAGTTTTTACAATCCATGAGACTTAAATCTGGTACTTTAAAAATTAGTGAGCTTGGCTCTGGGAGAGCTGGAAGGTTATGAGAAGTTAAGTCACCACCCTGAAAGATACAGCACAACAAACAATCCTCCTGAAATACAGCATAGAAGAAGCAGTTTGAAGAGTACCTGGGGTATATGGGAGAGAGATTTACTTATTAATCTCAGAACTTGTGCTGAAGGAGCATGGATATTCAGAAGACTTCCCTAAGAACAAAAGTGTTTGCAGGCACCATTTCTATCCCTCCCATATCCACCCAGGCAAGATACCAGGACACCTGTGAGAATCAGCATGAACACTTTCTACATAACTTGCTAACACCACATGCCCTGCTAGGACCACTCCAAAGTGACTCTTGCTGGGGAAGGAGGAAGATAAGCACAAATACCATTTTGACTGTAGCCCCCAGTATGGGCTGGTGCACACATCTGAACTGACAGCCAACCCCATCCATCAACAAAAACACCACAGAGGCAGGATAAAAAGAGAACCCTGTAGTTTGAGGTCACTGCACTACCAACAGAAACTGGGGGCAGACATCTGGTCTAACTACAGACTCCATCCAACAATGAAAGCGTCTCATGGGAAAACATAGGAAGATCACCCTACACATTGGTGCGACTGCATTTCTGGCAAATGGGCTGAGGGCAAGCATTTGGTCTGACACAACTCAAGTCCAAGAAAGCCCCAGACTGGCCCTTAAACAGCACAGGGATCAACCCTTCCCAAAATAGATGAAGAGAGTCATTGCAGCCTGCTAGACTGAAGGACAATTTGGCTCAACCCCAACAGTAGGGTGCATGCAACACACATAGGTAAAAAAACAAAAACAAAACCCCAAAAAACCCTGAAGTGCTTGGTTCTGGTGAACAGGTGCTACAGGGCACTATAGGACCTCATCTTCATAAGGCCAGTACATTAAAAAGAAGGAGACATAGTTGACTTTCTTAATATATAGAAACAGAGTGAGAAAAAATGAGACAGAAGAATATGTCTCATATGAAAGAGCAGGACAAAACCACAGCAAAAGAGCAAAGGGAAATAAAGATAAGAAATATGCCTGATAAAAATTCAAAGTAATGCTCATAAACGCATTTACTAGCCTTAAGAAAAAAGTGGAGGATCTCAGTGAGATCTTCAACAAAAAGATAGAAAATGTAAATAATGATTCAGAGATGAAGACTTGAATACTGAAATTAAAAATACAGTAGTTGGAATATTAGTAGACTAGAGGAAGCAGAACAGATCAGCAAGATGCAAGACAGAATAATGAGAAACAACCCAGCTGAACAGCAAAAAGAAAAAAACAGAATAATAAAAAATGAGAATAGTTTAGGGGAAATCAGTGACATCATCAAGGATAATAGCATTTGCATTATAGGTAACCCAGAAGGAGAAAAGAGAAAAGGTGGGAGAAAATTTACTTGAAGAAATAATAACTGAAACTTCCCTAATCTGGGAATCCCAGATCCAGAATTCACAGAAAGCCACGAACAAAATCAATTCAGGAGGTCCACACCAAGATACATAATAAAATTGCAAAAAGTAGTAACAAAGAGAGAATTTCAAAACCAGCCAGAGAAAGGATCACAATTGCATACAATGGAAACTCCATAAGGGTATCAGCTTATTGTTCAACAAAAACTACAGACCAGAAAAAAGTGGCATGATATATTCAAAGTGCTGAAAATACAAATTTGCAACCAAGAATACTCTACCCAGTAAAGCTATCATTCAGAATAGGAGAGATAAAGAGGTTCCTAGACAAACACAAGGGCAAGGAAAACAGCCTTGCAAGGAATATTAAAGGGAATTATCTGAGTAGAAGGAAAAGGTCACAGTCAAGAGTAAAAATTGGAAAAGGAAAAAAAAATTCACAATTACATGCAAACATAATCAAAGTAGTAGATTAATGGCTTATAAAATCATTATGGGGATTAAAGCACAAAAGAAGTAAAATCAATTCTATCTATAAAAACAGTCCAGGGATTTTCAAAATTAAAGGATGTAAATTATGAAATTATATGCAGGAAACATGGGAAAGGAGACAAAAACTTAGTGCTTTAGAATGGCTTTAAATTTAAGTTACCATCAACTTAATATGGACTGCTATCTGAATAAGATATGGTAACCGCAAATCAAAAACCTGCAAAGGTATTCAAAAAATAAAGAGAAAGGAATAGAACCATATCACTAAAGAAAGCCATCAGACAAGAGCAAGGAAAAAGTAACAGAGAATAACTACAAAAAAACTGTAAAACAAGTAACAAAATGGCAATACATACATGCCTATCAAAAGTAACCTTGAATATAAATAGATTAAATGATCTAATCAAAACACTCCCAAACTACTAGAAGTTATAGAGCAACTCAGTAATGTGGCGGGATACAAAATCAATGCTCAGAAATCAGTTGCATTTCTATACATGAACAATGAGACTGAAGAAAGAGAAATTAGGGAATGCATCCCATTTACAATAGCACCAAAAATCATATGTTATCTTGGAATTAACTTAACCAGAGACGTAAAGGATCTATATTCTAGAAACTATAAGTCACTCTTGAAAGACATTGAGGAAGACACAAAAAAGATGGAAAAATATTCCATGATCATGGATCGGAAGAATAAACAGTTAAAATGTCTATGCTACCCAGAGCAATCTACACTTTCAATGCCATCCCGATCAAAATACCAATGACATTTTTCAAAGAACTGGAACAAACAGCCCTTAAATTTGAGTGGAACCAGAAAGGACCCCGAATCTCCAAGGAATTGTTGAAAAGGAAAAACAAATTTAGGGGCATCACGTTGCCAGATTTCAAGCTATACTACAAAGCTGTGATCACAATGACAGCATGGTACTGGCACAAAAAGAAACACATAGACCAATGGAACAGAGTAGAGAACCCAGAAATGGACCCTCGGCTCTTTGGGCAACTAATCTTTGACAAAAGAGGAAAAAACATTTGGTGGAAAAAAGACAGTCTCTTCAATAAATGGTGCTGGGAAAATTGGACAGCTACATGCAAAAGAATGAAACTTGACCACTCTCTCACATCATACGCAAAAATAAACTCCAAATGGATGAAAGACCTCGATGTGAGACACGAATCCATCAAAATTCTAGAGGAGAACATAGGCAGCAACCTCTACGACATCGGCCAAAGCAACCTTTTACATGACACATCTCCAAAGGCAAGAGAAACAAAAGATAAAATGAACTTGTGGGACTTCATCAAGATTAAAAGTTTCTGCACAGCCAAGGAAACAACAACAACAACAACAACAACAAAAAACCCCTAAGAGGCAGCCCACGGAATGGGAGAACATATTTGCAAATGATACTACAGACAAAAGACTGGTATCCAAGATCTAAAAAGAGCTTCTCAAACTCAATACATGAGAAACAAATAAACAAATCATAAAATGGGCAGAAGATATGAACAGACACTTTTCCAATGGAGACATACAGACACATGAAAAAATGTTCAAAATCATTAGCCATCAAGGAAATTCAAATCAAAACCACACTGAGATACCACCTTATGCCAGTTAGAATGGCAAAAATGGACAAGGCAAGAGACAACAATTGTTGGAGAGGATGTGGAGAAAGGGGATCCCTCCTACATTGTTGGTGGGAATACAAGTTGGTACAGCCACTCTGGAAAACAGTGTGGAGGTCCCTTCAAAAGTTAAAAATTGAGCTACCCTATGATCCAGCCATTGCACTACTGGGTGTTTACCCCAAAGATACAGATGTAGTGAAGAGAAGGGCCATATGCACCCCAATGTTTGTAGCAGCAATGTCCACAATAGCTAAATCGTGGAAGGAGCCGAGATGCCCTTCAACAGATGACTGGATTAAGAAGTTGTGGTCCATTTATACAATGGAATATTACTCAGCTATCAGAAAGAACGATTTCTCAACATTTGCTGCAACATGGACGGCACAGGAGGAGATAATGCTTAGTGAAATAAGTCAAGCAGAGAAAGACAATTATCATATGGTTTCTCTCATCTATGGAACATAAGAAGTAGGAAGATCGCTAGGGGAAGAAAGGGATAAAGAAAGGGGGATAATCAGAAGGGGGAAGGGAGCATGAGAGACTATGGACTCTGAGAAACAAAGTGCGGGCTTCAGAGGGAGGGGGTGGGGGAATGGGATAGACTGGTGATGGGTAGTAAGGAGGGCACGTATTGCATGGTGCACTGGGTGTTATATGCAACTAATGAATCATCGAACTTTACATCAAAAAAATTAAAAATTAAAAAACAAAATAAAATTTAAAAAAAAGTAAAATAAAATTGCTCCAGGAAAAAAAAAAAAGGTGTGTATGTTGGGCGGGATATAGATGGGAGGAAAAAAAAGCAAGGTGCAGACCACGATGGAAGCCGATCAATGGATGTGTGGGACAATTCTATTGTTCTACTTCTGCATGTGTGAGCATTTCTATAATAAAGAAGTTAACCACAAGAAAAAAATATCTAATTTGTGTGATATGAGAATTGCTAACCCAGCTTTCTTTTGAAGTCTGTTGGCATGATAAATCATTCTCCTTCCCCTTTCTTTCAATCTGGAGGTGTCTTTATGTTCAAAATGAGTCTGTTGTAGATAGCATATGGATGGGTCCTGCTTTTTTATCTGATCTGAAACCCTGTGCCATTTGATGGGAGCATTCGGCCCATTCACGTTGAGAGCAACTATTGAAAGATATGAATTTAATGCCATCATATTGTGTGTAATGTTGCTGTTTCTGTAGATTGTCTCTGTAAAATTCTGGTTTATATTACTCTTTGGGTCTTTCTTCTTTTATAGAATCCCCCTTAATATTTCTTGCAGGGCTGGCTTGGTGGTCACATATTCATTCAGTTTCTACCTGTCCTGGAAGCTCTTTATCTATCCATCCATTCTGAATGACAGCCTTGCTGGATAAAGTATTCCTGGCTGTATATTCTTCTCATTTAGTACCCTGAATATGTCTTACCAGCCCTTTCTGGCTTGCCAGTCCTCTGTGTATACGTTGTAATGTCATTCTGATGTTCCTCCCTCCGTATCCCCAGCTGCTTTCAGGAATGCTTCCTTCACTCTAATATTTGCAAGTTTCACTGTTATATGCCAGGGTATTGGTCTGTTTTTATTGATTTGGGGGGAGAGTTCCTCTCTGCCTCTTTTACATGAATGCTTGTTTCCTTCCCCAGATTAGGGAAGTTCTGAGCTATGATTTTCTCATATATACCTTCTAGTCTTCTCTCTCTCTCTCCCCCTTCAGGGATCCCAGTAATTCTGACATTGTAACATTTCATGGCATTGTTGATCTCTCTAAGTCTTTTCTCATGGACTTCTAGCTACCTATCCCTATCTTCCTCCAATTCCTTCCTTTCTATCAGCTTATCTTCCAGATCACTAATTTGTTCTTCTGTGTCATTTACCCTGGCTATTAGATTATCCAGTTTAGACTGTATCTCATTCATTACATTCTTTTTTAATGTTTTTTTTTATTATATTATGTTAGTCACCATACAGTACATCCCTGGTTTCTGATGTAAAGTTCGATGATTCATTAGTTGCATATAACACCCAGTGCACCACGCAGTACGTGCCATCCCCACCACCCATCACCAGTCTATCCCATTCCCCCACCCTCCTCCCCTCTGAATCCCTCAGTTTGTTTCTCAGAGTCCATAGTCTCTCATGCTACATTCCCCCTTCTGATTACCCCCCTTTCTTTATCCCTTTCTTCCCCTACCAATCTTCCTAGTTCTTATGTTCCATAGATGAGAGAAATCATATGATAATTGTCTTTCTCTGCTTGACCACAGATGACTAGATTAAGAAGTTGTGGTCCATATATACAATGGAATATTATTCAACTATCAGAAAGAACGAGTTCTCAACATTTGCTGCAACATGGATGGCACTAGAGGAGATAATGCTAAGTGAAATAAGTCATTCATTACATTCTTAAGTTTGTCCGGATCAGATTTCATTTCTGCCCTTAGAGATTCTATATTGTCACTAATGCTTTTCTCTAGCTTAGCTATTGACTTCATAATTGCTACCCTGAAGTCTGTCTCTGACATCTTGCTTGATTCCATATCCATTAGATCTGTGGCAAGGACGTTGTTTCTGGTTTTTTCTTTTTTGGGAGTTCCTCCTCCTAGTCATTCTGTTGAGGGATGGTTGAGGAAATGTACAGAGTCCAACATATCAAGCACAACTGAAGAAAAAGATACCTACAAAAATATCTGAAGTGGTCGAAACTACCACAGATACACCATCAATGCCAAAATGATCCAAAACAATAAAAAAGAAAGAAAAAGAAAAGAGAAAAAAATGGGGTGGGGAGACAGATTATAATCTCTCAGTGTGGACACAGCAGGGGATCTGCCTGTTCTTGCTTGATTTTTGGTTTGTGTGTTAGAAGACACTATATCTCAAAATTGCAAATTAATCAGAACTTACACATATATCAAGATAAAATTGAATACGGCGGAGGAGTAGGGGACCCCTTTTTCAGCCGGTCCCCTGAGTCGAGCTGGATAGGTACCAGACCAGCCTAAATAACCACGGAATCAGCCTGAGACACAGGATGATGCATCTGGATCTCTACAAATGAACATCTCCAGTGCTGAGTATTGAGGTACGAAGAGGGGAGCTGTAAACCGTGCACAGATATCGGAAGATAAACGGAAGGGGGAGAGAGCCGCCGCGTTTGGGCACCGGGAAGCGGCAGCCACCTACACGGGGTAGCGGGCGGACTCACAGAGGGCACGGGCGAGAGAGCGGACTGAGACCGGTGAGCCGTGAACGCGCGCCACCAGGCATCTCCCGGAACACTGGAATCCCGATGTGCTCAAGGGATCCAGACTGAGAGCGGGAGCTCCCGGAGCGCACGCGCGGGGCGGCTGGCGGCTGGCGGGCCACCTGCATGGGGGAGCGGGTGGACTCGCGGTCGGCACCCGCGAAACAGCAGACTGGGACCCTGAACCGGGTGCGCGCGCCACCAGGCTTCTTACGAAACTCCGGAATCGAGGTGTGCTCACCGGGCATAGACTGAGACCGGGAGACCCGGGAGCAAGCGGGGCAGCCGGTGGATGGTGGCATTAGAAACACAAAGGACAGAGACGCGCCGGCCCTGGAAGTGAGGGCAGGGACGCCGGGATGGTGCGCACATCCCGGGACGCTGCAGGGTTGAGCAGCACCAACAGTAATAGAGTTAAAGTGGCCAGAACATCAGTGGAGAACGGGCCGCAATCCCTCTGTTCTGTGACAATGCAGCCTCTGCTGCTCTGACTCTCAGAAGAGGCATAGCCGGCTGCCAGGGAAAGCCGCCAGAGAACAAAAGCCTGGAAATACCGGCTCAGAGAGTGCCCATCCCCATCCCCCCTCGCAGGGGACACGGAGACTCTAACCAAACAGGGTTGCCTGAGTATCGGCACGGCAGGCCTCTCCCCCAGAACACAGAAGGCAGGCTGAAAAATCAAGAAGCCCACAACCCGAGGCGCCTGGGTGGCGCAGTCATTGAGCACCTATCTCCGGCTTAGGGCGTGATCCCAGCGTTCCAGAAAGGAGTCCCTCAACAGGCTCCTCCGCTGGGAGCCTGCTTCTTCCTCTCTCACTCCCCTGCTTCTGTTCCGTTCTTGCTGACTGTCTGTCTCCCTCTCTCAGATAAGTAAATAAATAAAATCTTTAAAGAAGAAGCCCACATCTCTAAGATCCCTATAAAACAAGGGGCACGGCCTGGGACCCAGTCAATAATTTGGGCTCTGGACAACCCCGCAACCTCTCCTCATCAGAATGACAAGAAGGAGAAGCCCCCCCCCCCAGCAAAGAAAAGACAGTGAGTCTGTGGCCTCTGCCACAGAAGTAACGGATATGGATGTAACCAAATTATCAGAAATGGAATTCAGAGTAACAATGATCAAGATAATGAGTAGACTTGAAAAAAGTATTAAGGAAAATGTTACTGAGAATATAGAATCCCTAAGGGCGGAAATAAGAGCGAACTTGACAGATATTAAAAATTCTATGAGCCAAATGCAGGCAAAACTAGAGGCTCTGACGGCCAGGGTCACCAAAGCAGAGGAAAGGGTTAGTGAATTGGAGAATGGGTTAATAGAGGAAAAAATAAAATAGAAGATGGTCTTAAAAAAATCCATGCCCACCAATGTTGGCTACGGGAGATTACTGACTCAACGAAACGATCCAATGTTAGAATCATCGGCATCCCCGAGGGGGTGGAGAAAAACAGAGGTCTAGAAGAGATATTTGAACAAATTGTAGCTGAAAACTTCCCTAATCTAGCAAGGGAAACAAACATTCGTGTCCAAGAGGCAGAGAGGACCCCTCCCAAGCTCAACCACGACAAACCTACGCCACATCACATCATACTGCATATTCACAAATATTAGATCCAAGGATACAGTATTGAAAGCGGCAAGGACAAAGAAATTTCTCACGTACCAAGGCAAAGGCATCAGAATTACGTCAGACCTGTCTACACAGACCTGGAATGAGAGAAAGGGTTGGGGGAGCATTTTTAAAGCTCTTTCAGAGAAAAACATGCAGCCAAGGATCCTTTATCCAGCAAGGCTGTCATTCAGAATTGATGGAGAAATAAAGACATTTCAGAATCGACAGTCACTAGCCAATTTCGTAACCATGACACCAGCCCTACAGGAGGTATTACGGGGGGTTCTATAAAAGTAAAAACGCCCCAAGAGTGATACAAAACAGAAAGTCACAGCCAATACAAAGACTTTACTGACAACATGGCAGAATTAGAAGCATATCTCTCAGTACTCAGTCTTAATATTAATGGTTTAAATTCTTGCTTTAAACGGCACAGGGTTGCAGATTGGATAAAAAGAAATGACCCATCCATTTGCTGTCTACAAGAGACTCATTTCGAACCCAAAGATGCATTCAGACTGAGAGTAAGGGGATGGAGGACCATCTTTCACGCAAATGGACCTCAAAAGAAAGCTGGGGTAGCAATTCTCATATCAGATAAACTGGATTTTAAACTACAGACTATAGTTAGAGACGCAGAAGGGCACTGTATTATTCTTAAAGGAAGTATTCAACAAGTGGATATGACAATTATAAATATATATGCCCCCAACAGGGGAGCAGCAAGATACACAAGCCAACTCTTAACCAGAATAAAGAGACATATAAATGAAAATACATTAATAGTAGGGGACCTCAACACTCCACTCTCAGAAATAGAACACCCTGGCAAAAACTAAGCAAAGAATCAAAGGCTTTGAATGCCATACTCGATGAGTTGGACCTCTTAGATATATATAGAACACTACACCCCAGAACCAAAGAATACTCATTCTATTCTAATGCCCATGGAACATTCTCAAGAATAGACCATGTTCTGGGACACAAAACAGGTCTCAGCCGATACCAAAAGATTGAAATTATCCCCTGCATATTCTCAGACCACAACGCTCTGAAATTGGAACTCAACCACAAGGAAAAATTTGGAAGAAATTCAAACACTTGGAGACTAAGAACCATCCTGCTCAGGAATGACTCGATAAACCAGGAAATCAAAAATCAAATTAAACAATTTATGGAGACCAATGAGAGTGAAAATACAACAGTCCAAAACCTATGGGATACTGCAAAGGCAGTCCTAAGGGGGAAATACATAGCCATCCAAGCCTCACTCAAAAGAATAGAAAAATCTAAAATGCAGTTTTTATATTCTCACCTCAAGAAGCTGGAACAGCAACAGAGGGACAGGCCTAATCCACTCACGAGGAAGCAGTTGACCAAAATTAGAGCTGAAATCAATCAAGCAGAAACCAGAAGTACAGTAGAGCAGATCAACAGGACTAGAAGCTGGTTCTTGGAGAGAATCAATAAAATTGACAGACCACTGGCAAGACTTATCCAAAAGAAAAGAGAAAGGACCCAGATTATTAAAATTATGAATGAAAAAGGAGAGGTCACGATGAACACCCTTAAAATTGGACGGATTATTAGAAATTTTTATCAACAGCTATAGGCCAATAAACTAAGCAATCTGGAAGAGATGGAATCCTTCCTGGAAACCTATAAACTACCAAGATTGAAACAGGAAGAAATTGATTTCTTAAACAGGCCAATTAATTATGAAGAAATTGAGTCAGTGATAAACAACCTTCCAAATAACAAAACTCCAGGCCCGGACGGTTTTCCTGGGGAATTCTACCAAACATTTAAAGAAGAAATAATACCTATTCTCCTAAAGCTATTTCAAAAAATAGAAACAGAAGGAAAGCTACCAAACTTATTCTATGAGGTCAATATTACCTTTATCCCCAAACCAGGCAAAGACCCCCTCAAAAAGGAGAATTACAGACTGATTTCCCTAATGAATATGGACGCCAAAATCCTCAACAAGATACTTGCTAATAGAATCCAACAGTTCATTAAAAGGATTATCCACCATGATCAAGTGGGATTCATACCTGGGATGCAAGCGTGGTTCAATATTCGCAAATCAATCAGCGTGATACATCATATCAACAAGAAAAGACTCAGGAACCATATGACCCTCTCAATCGATGCTGAAAAAGCATTTGACAAAATACAGCATCCTTTCCTGATTAAAACCCTTCAGAGTGTAGGAATAGAAGGTACATTTCTCAATCTCATAAAAGCCATCTATGAAAAGCCTACTGCAAATATTATTCTCAATGGGGAAAAGCTGGAAGCCTTTCCCTTAAGATCAGGAACACGACAAGGATGCCCACTCTCGCCACTATTATTCAACATAGTACTAGAAGTCCTTGCAACAGCAATCAGACAACAAAAGGAGATCAAAGGTATTCAAATCGGCAAAGAAGTCAAAATGTCTCTCTTCGCAGATGACATGATACTCTATATGGAAAACCCAAAAGAAGCCACTCCCAAACTATTAGAAGTTATAGAGCAATTCAGTAACGTGGCGGGATACAAAATCAATGCTCAGAAATCAGTTGCATTTCTGTACACGAATAACGAGACCGAAGAAAGAGAAATTAGGGAATCCATCCCATTTACAATAGCACCAAAAACCATACGTTACCTTGGAATTAACTTAACCAGAGACGTAAAGGACCTATATTCTAGAAACTATAAATCACTCTTCAAAGACATTGAGGAAGACATAAAAAGATGGAAAGATATTCCATGCTCATGGATCGGAAGAATTAACATAGTTAAAATGTCCATGCTACCCAGAGCAATCTACACTTTCAATGCTATCCCGATCAAAATACCGAGGACATTTTTCAAAGAACTGGAACAAATAGTCCTTAAATTTGTATGGAACCAGAAAAGACCCCGAATCTCCAAGGAACTGTTGAAAAGGAAAAACAAAGCTGGGGGCATCACAATGCCGGATTTTGAGCTGTACTACAAAGCTGTGATCAGAAAGACAGCATGGTACTGGCACAAAAACAGACACATAGACCAATGGAACAGAATAGAGAACCCAGAAATGGACCCTCGGCTCTTTGGGCAACTAATATTTGATAAAGCAGGAAAAAACATCCGGTGGGAAAAAGACAGTCTCTTCAATAAATGGTGCTGGGAAAATTGGACAGCTACATGCAAAAGAATGAAACTTGACCACTCTCTCACACCATACACAAAAATAAACTCCAAATGGATGAAAGACCTCGATGTGAGACAGGAATCCATCAAAATTCTAGAGGAGAACATAGGCAGCAACCTCTACGACATCAGCCAAAGCAACCTTTTTCATGATACATCCCCAAAGGCAAGAGAAACAAAAGACAAAATGAATTTATGGGACTTCATCAAGATTAAAAGTTTCTGCACAGCCAAGGAAACAGTCAGAAAAACTAAGAGGCAGCCCACAGAATGGGAGAAGATATTTGCAAATGACACTACAGATAAAGGACTGCTATCCAAGATCTACAAAGAACTTCTCAAACTCAATACACGAGAAACAAATAAACAAATCAAAAAATGGGCAGAAGATATGAACAGACACTTTTCCAATGAAGACATACAAATGGCTAACAGACACATGAAAAAATGTTCAAAATCATTAGCCATCAAGGAAATTCAAATCAAAACCACACTGAGATACCACCTTGCGCCAGTTAGAATGGCAAAAATAGACAAGGCAAGAAACAACAATTGTTGGAGAGGATGTGGAGAAAGGGGATCCCTCCTACATTGTTGGTGGGAATGCAAGTTGGTACAGCCACTCTGAAAAACAGTGTGGAGGTCCCTTCAAAAGTTAAAAATTGAGCTACCCTATGATCCAGCCATTGCACTACTGGGTGTTTACCCCAAAGATACAGACGTAGTGAAGAGAAGGGCCATATGCACCCCAATGTTCATAGCAACAATGTCCACAATAGCTAAATCATGGAAGGAGCCGAGATGCCCTGCAACAGATGACTGGATTAAGAAGTTGTGGTCCATATATACAATGGAATATTATTCAGCTATCAGAACGAGTTCTCAACATTTGCAGCAACATGGACGGCACTGGAGGAGATAATGCTAAGTGAAATAAGTCAAGCAGAGAAAGACAACTATCATATGATTTCTCTCATCTATGGAACATAAGAACTAGAATGATCAGTAGGGGAAGAAAGGGATAAAGAAAGGGGGGGTAATCAGAAGGGGGAATGAAACATGAGAGACTATGGACTATGAGAAACAAACTGAGGGCTACAGAGGGGAGGGGGGTGGGGGAATGGGATTGGCCGGTGATGGGTAGTAAGGAGGGCACATATTGCATGATGCACTGGGTGTTATACACAACTAATGAATCATCGAGCCTTACATCGAAAACCGGGGATGTACTGTATGGTGACTAACATAATATAATAAAAAATCATTATAAAAAAAAAGATAAAATTGAATAGAGTTAAAAATGGGCTAATATGGGGCACAAATCTATAAAACATATACTTGAAAAAGAATATAAGTGTTAGGAAGCTACTTAAAAACATAGGTTGGGATTTATGCATCTATTTGAAACGGGAGCAGGGTTTAAAAAAAAAGAAAAGAAAAAAATAAGATAAGAAACTATAAAGAAATGTAAAATTTTAGCCTGATGTATAAGCTATTCGGGAGGGAACACTTGGAGCTCCCTATTATTTTCCCCTGGCGCCGGAGTTTTACAGTCCTGTGGGAAATAAACTTATCATTCATCTGTTCTTCCAGTCTGTCTCCTGGGGAAGGGGCCAGCTGCTCAGCTTCTCAGCCATCTTTTCCTGGGTGGAGTTACCCCACCCGTTGTTAGGGGGATAGGCTTAATGTGAGCTGGTTGGCTTCACAGCTTTTGTTCCCTGGCATCTTTCTACTTCTCTTTAGAGGGTCATAGCAAACATGGCCATGTGGAAATCTCTGTCCCAGACCCGTACTTCATGGTCCCCCCCCTTCCACCCAACCCTTCAGGTCAATTCATCTCCACCTCTGCACCTACCAAAGTATACAGACTCCTGCAATTCATGCCCACCACACCTCTCCTGGGGGAGTCACTGGGACCTGCAAGTGTCTCTGTGCTTTGTGACTTTGCAATTGCTAGCAACCATAGGCTCACACGTGCACCCTCTTCCACAGCTCCCAGGCCATGCTGAGTGCTGCCCCAGTGTCCTTTGGGGGGGGGTGTCACACTGCCCTGAGTGCTGTTGCCCAGTTGTGAATATGGGCTCTTTCTGTGCCAACCTGCTGAATCCTGCAGCTCTTGCTGACTGCTCTTCTCCCCAGGGAAGCCATGGGAACCCATGAGCACCTCTGAACCTTGTGACTCTGCCACAGCTCCTAGGTCATGCTGGGTGCTGCCCCAGCATCTCCTCATGGGCCACACTGCCCCAAAAGTTGTCCCTGTCGTGGGTGCAAGCAGTTCTATATCTCTCCTAGGATGTTCGACAGCCCACACCTTCTAGTCCTTTTCAGGGTGGTTAGGCAGAGGGTGGTCTCCCTACCAGCTTGGCTTGAAGTTTATCGTTTCTGGAGCTGAACATCCCCTCTGAGTTTGCTGACCACAACTAGTCTCCCCACTCCACTGCTTGGGTACTCTATTGGTTTGGGCTCCCCTGTTCTTTCTGAGTCTCTTGGAATCCTGAGACCACAATGATCCACCTAGAATTCTGCCCTACTCACACCTTGTGCCCTTTTCAGAAGGGGGTGCCTCTCACTACAGATTTCCAAGGGTCTCGATTTTTTTTTTGCTCTGGTGTTATATCACTTTCTGGCGACCAGCTTATGGAGGCTCCCTCCCCCCCTGCACTTATCTTCAAATTTCCCCCCCCCAAAGATTCAAGGTTCCACACCTCCCACCTCAAACAAAGTAGTCGTTTTTCTGCTTGTGGAGATCCAGATAAATCTTCTTACATCTCAGGTTGAATTCATGTGTGTTCAGAATGGTATGATAGACATCCAGCTAAATTAGAAGGACCAGATGAAATGAGGTCCCGTACTCAGCTGCCATCTTACTCCCCTCTCCCAATGTTCCTGTTTCTGTAGATTGTCTCTTTTACTTTCTGGTCTATATTACTCCTGGGGTCTGTCTTCGCTTACAGGATCCCCCTTAATATTTCTTGCAGGGCTGGCTTGGTGGTCACATATTCTTTCAGTTTCTGTGTGTTCTGGAACTGCTTTATCTTTCCTTCCATTCTGAATGACAGCCTTGCTGGATAAAGTATTCTTGGCTGCATGTTCTTCTCATTTAGTACCCTGAATATATCTTGCCACCCTTTCTAGCCTGCCAGGTTTCTGTGCTTAGGTCTGATGTTATTCTGATGTTCCTCCCTCCATATGTAAGGAATCTTCTCTCCCTAGCTGCTCTCAGGATACCTTCTTTGTCTCTAAGATTTACAAGCTTCACCATTACATGTCAGGGTATTTATCTGTTTTTATTTATTTTGGGAGTGGTCCTCTCTGCCTCTTGGACATGAATGCTTGTTTTCTTCCCCAGATTAGGGAAGTTCTCAGTCATGATTTGCTTAAATATACCTGCTAGCCCTCTCTCTCTCTCTCCCTCTCTCTCTCTCTCCACCCCTTCTGGGATCCCAATAATTTGGACATTGGTTTGTCTGAAGGCATTATTAAATTCTTGAAGGCTTTCTTCATGGGCCATTAGTTGTCTTTCTCTCTTTTCCTCCACTTCTTTCCTTTCCATCAGCTTGTCCTCTAGATCGCTTATTCTCTCTTCTACCTCATTTACCCTAGCTGTTAGAGCATCCAATTTAGACTGTAACTCATTCATAGCATTTTTAAGTTCACCCTATTAGATCTCATTTCCACACTTAGAGATTTTGTATTGTCATTTATGCTTTTTTCAAGCCTAGCTATTAGCTTTATGATTACAATCCTGAATTATATATCTGATGTCTTGCTTATATCCATGTCAATTAGCTCTCTTTCAGAGAACACTGCCTTTGGTTCTTTCCTTTATTGTGAGTTCTTCCTTCTAGTCATTCTGCCCAGGGAAGTATGGGTGAGCAAATGAACAGAGTCTAAAATATCAACTATGAGCCAAGCAAAATGCACCCTAGAACAAATGTGGAGTGGTTGGATGCCACCACAGAAAAGTAAATAAACCCAAGATGAACCAAACAATAAAAAAAGGTGGGGCAGAGACTATAGTCTCACAGGGTAGACAAAGCAGGGTGATCTTGTTCTTGAGTGACTTTTGGTTGTGTGTTAGTGGACACTACATCCCAAAATTGCAAAGAAAGCAATGCTTTTGTATATATATGATATATTATATATCATATATATAATTGGTTAAAGTGAAAAAAGGAGTAGAGTGAGGCATAAATCTATAAAATGTAGATATGAGGGGAAAAAATTAAGAAGTGACTTAAAAACCTAAGTTGGTAAAATTAGAATCTAGTTGTAACAGGAAAAAGGTTGAAAAAAGAAGAAGAAGAAATGTAAAATTTTAGACTGAAGGATAAACATTTCAGGAGGAATCACCTGGAGCTCAATATATTGTTTTCCCCTGATGCTGGAGTTTTAAATCCTATGATATCTATAAGCTTGTCATTCACCTGTTCTTCCAGTCTGTCTTCTGGGGGAGGGGCCTGCTGTTTTGCTTCTCAGGTATCTTTGCTTGGGCAAAGTTGCCCCACCCCTTGTCAGGGCGATGGGCTCAAGGTGAGCTGGTGCACTGTCTGGCTTTTGTTCCCTGGTGGCTTTCTGCACCTCTTCAGAGGGTCAGAGCAAAAATGTCTGTGCCAGGATCTCTGGCCCAGAGCTTCATGATTGCAGTCCCCCTTCTTCAGTAAACCCTCCAGGTCAAACCATCTCCACTTCTGTGCCTGTGAGCATTTGGGGGTCTCATGTGCACCCTGCTCCACTGCTCCCAGGTCAGGGCTGGATGCCATCCTACTGTCCTTTCTGGGGCCTCTGCCACCCTGAGAGCTGTTGCCCAGTCATGGGCACAGCTGTTTCGTCTCTCCCACGGGATGTTAAATGGCCTGCATGTTCCAGTCCTTTTCAGGATGCTCAGGAGCAGAGCAGTCTACCTACTGGCCTGGCTTGCAGTTTATGGCAACCAGAGCTGAAGGTCTCTTCTGGGCTCACTGACCATAACCAGTTTCCCTGCTCCACTGCATGGGCACTCTATTGGATCAGGCACCCCTGTTCTTTCTGTGTCTCCTGGGATCCTGAGACAACAATCATGCACCTAGTATTCTGCTCTTTTAATTCCCTGTGCCCCTTTCAGAAAGGAATGTCTCTCACTGGATCAGATTTCTGAGGGTTCTGATTTTTGCATTCTGGTGTTACATCACTTTCTGGTAGGTAGCTTATGGAAACTCCCTCCCCCTTCCCTTTATCTTCCAATATTCCCCAAAGATTCATAATTCTGTGCTTCCTACCTTGCAAAAAGCAGTTGTTTTTCTGCTTGTAGAGTTCCAGATGTATTTTCTTACATCTCAGGCTGAATTTGTGTGTGTGTTCAGAATGGTTTCATAGATATCCAGCTAAATGTGAGGGACCAGATGAAACAATGTCCCCTACTCTGCTGCCATCCTGCCTCCCCCTTTTTTCTTTTTTTAATTTAAATTCAATTAGTCAACATATAGTATACCATGAGTTTCAAATGTAATGTTCAATAATCCATCAGTTGCATATAACAGCTGTTGCTATTATTGTCCAAAACCAAATAGCCAGTCAAGGGCAGAAACCAGATTTATACCCAGGTCTGAATCTAAAGTTTGTGTTCCTTTTGTAATATTGCTCTGCTTACAGAAATGGGTCGTAGGGTGAGCACTGCCACAAACTGGCTGTATGACTTAGTGTGATATACTGTATCACTTTAAATCTTGTTAGTTTCTCATATGTAGATTGGGATAAGGATAGGTGACATTCAGATTGCTCTGCATGTAACCTAGAGGAGGTAAATGGAAGTCTAGATAGGAGGTGCTCTAAATAGTTAATTAATTGTCCAATACAGGTCAGTTTCATCCTCTGCAAGACAGTTGAACAGGTATTCCAAGAACCCTCAATATGTTTATGCTCATTAGTCTGGGCAACTCCACTCAGGCAGTGTGGAATAGTGGGTGGTGTTAGAGAGCCCTGCATTCAAATGTCAACATGCCATTTACTAGTTCTGTAGTCTTGGACAAGTTACTACCCTGAACCTCAATTTGTTTTGTTTTGTTTTTTTTTTTTTACAAATGAGATAATAACACCCATATTTTTTTACCCTTTTCTAAGGTTAACAAAATATAATAACATGAAAAAGAAGTTTTGAATAAAGAAAGAAAAATTTCTCCCATTAACCTATCCATATAACACAATTCTCTTTGTGGTTCTGTGCCATTGAGGGTCACCTCTTAAAGCAGGAACCACAGGAGAGAGAGACTAAAGACAGAAACAAGCTAATGTCAGAAGCCAGGGTTTAGGGTGTAGAACAAGAGGTTAGGATGGGATGGAGCAAAGGTGAAAGCCAAGTACTGATGCAGAAGAAAGGAGATGCCAAATCTGAGTGATGGATAACAGCTAGGCAGTACCTGAAAAACAGAGAGTAGAGAGAGCCAGTGGGATGATAACAATATGCTCTAGAGGGGCCTCCTTCCGAAGTTTTGTGGCGCTTTCACTTAGGCAGGCTTCAAATGGTCTTAAAAGTCCTTGAAACTGTGCCAGTATATTTTGTGCATGTGTATTTTGAAAAATGCAACCTAAGTGTAATATACTTTTTCATTGAGTATCATATCTTCAACATTTTCCATGTCACAAGTCTTCATAGTGATTCCTTTTAATGGCTTCCTAAATATTGTAATTTTGCTCATAGTCCAGAATGAACATTCCTGTGTATTAACTTTCTGTTTCCCTTAATTATTTCCTTAGAAAAAAATCACAGAGGGCGCCTGGGTGGCTCAGTCCTTAAGCATCTGCCTTCG
Organism: Ursus arctos; assembly: GCF_023065955.2. Lineage (NCBI taxonomy): Eukaryota > Metazoa > Chordata > Mammalia > Carnivora > Ursidae > Ursus > Ursus arctos. Next base: position 51,499,483 of record NC_079873.1, read on the forward strand.
GCTCAGGTCATGATCCCAGGGTCCTGAGATCGAGCCCTGCATCAGGCTCCCTGCTTGGCAGGAAGCCTGCTTCTCCCTCTGCCACTCCCCCTGCTGGTGTTCCCTCTCTCACTGTCTCTCTTTCTGTCCAAGAAATAAATAAAATCTTTTAAAAAAAAGAAAAAGAAAAAAATTCACAGGTGTGAGATTACTGAACCAGAGTATACAATTGGGATTTAACAACCAGATACAGGTTTTATTTTTTTGGAAAAGAAATGAGCTATAGTTATTCCATTCCCCTTCCTCTTCTGGAACCAAGGAGTAGACCCTGTAGAGCTGTGCTGTCCAATTAACCTATGGGTTAATTGTGATTGTTTTTAGTGAATTGGCAATATTGACAATAATTTCATCTTACTAAGCAAGATAATTTAGGGAAAAAATATAATGCAGGTTCTAAATGATGGCCAGTTCTCTTCTATCTTGGATCTAAAGAAATAAAAGCTCTAAGAAGTAAAAGAAGAAAGGTAGCAATGGACAAGGCAAGAAAAACAAATGTTGGAGAGGATGTGGAGAAAGGGGATCCCTCTTACACTGTTGGTGGGAATGCAAGTTGGTACAGCCACTCTGGAAAACAGTGTGGAGGTCCCTTCAAAAGTTAAAAATTGAGCTACCCTATGATCCAGCCATTGCACTACTGGGTGTTTACCCCAAAGACACAGACATATTGAAGAGAAGGGCCATATGCACCCCAATGTTTGTAGCTGCATTGTCCACAATAGGTAAATCGTGGAAGGAGCCGAGGTGCCCTTCAACAGATGACTGGATTAAGAAGATGTGATCCATATATACAATGGAATATTACTCCGCTATAAAAAAGAACGATTTCTCAACATTTGCTGCAACATGGACGGCACTGGAGGAGATAATGCTAAGTGAAATAAGTCAAGCAGAGAAAGACAATTATCATATGGTTTCTCTCATCTATGGAACATAAGAACTAGGAAGATCAGTAGGAGAAGAAAAGGATAAAGAAGGAGGGGTAATCAGAAGGGGGAATGAAGCATGAGAGACTATGGACTCGGAGAAACAAACTGAGGGCTTCATAGGGGAGGTGGGTGGGGGAATGGGATAGGCTGGTGATGGGTAGTAAGGAGGGCACGTATTGCATGGTGCACTGGGTGTTATACGCAACTAATGAATCATCGAACTTTACATCAAAAAAATAAAATAAATAAAAATTAAGAAAAAGGATATTGTGTGACTAAATGGATTAAAAAGAAAAGACCCATCTATATGGTGCCTGCAGGAGAATCATTGGAGGCTGAAAGACACATGCAGATTAAAAGTGAAGGGATGGAAAAACATTTATCATGCAAATGGAAGTGAAATAAAGTTGAAGTAATACAATACAATACATTACAATACAATACAATACAATACAATACAATACAATACAATACCTAGCATACAATGCAAAACAATACTTGTAGCAGACAAAATAAAGCAAAAACTGTAACAAAAGACAAAGAAGGATACTACATAATTATAAAAGGTACAATCCAGGAAGATATAACAATTGTAAATACTTATGCACCCAACATGGAACACCTGAACACATAGAACTATTAATAACCATAAAGGAAGAAATCAGTAGTAATACACTAATACTAGGGGATTTTAGCATTGAGCATACATCAATGGGTAGATCATCCAGACAGAAAATCAACAAAGAAACAATGGCTTTGAAAGACACACTGGACTGGATAGACTTAACAAACACATTCAGAATATTTCATCCCAAAACAGAATACACATTATTTTCAAGTGCACAGGTAACAGCTTCCAGAATAGATCACATGTTGGGCCACAAAACTAATATCAACAAATTCAAAAAATTAAAGTCATGTCATGCATATTTTCCCAACCACAAAGTTATAAAACAAATACTCAATTATAAGAAAAAATCTGGAAAAAATACAAATACATGGAGGCTAAATTACAAGCTACTAAAAAATGAATGGGCCAAAAAAGAAATCAAAAAGGATATAAAAAGTACATGGAGACAAATGAAAATCAAAACATAATCATTCAAAACCTTAGGACTGAAGCAAAAACTTTTCTAAGAGGAAAGATTATAACAAGATGGGCCTACCTCAAGAAGGAAGAGAAATGTCCAATAAACAACCTAACTTTACAGGTAACAGAGCTAGAAAAACAAGAAGACACAAAGCTCAAAGCCAGTAAAAGGAAGGAAATAATAAAGATTAGAGCAGAAATAAATGAAATAGAGGCTAAAAATAGAACAGAACAATGAAACCAGGAGCTGGTTCCTTGAAAAGATCAACAAAATTGACAAGCCTTTAGCAGATTCATCAAAAAAAGTGTGGGAGAGTGGACTCAAATAAAATCAGATATGAAAGAGGAGAAATGACAACTGGAACCATGGAAATACAAAGAATTATAGAAAATCACATACCAACTATTTGGCATAGAAATACAAAGAACTTTTTAAAAATTATATGCAAAATAATTGGGCAGCCTTGCTAGAGAAAATGGATAAATTCCTAGAAACAAAACCTTCCAAAACTGAATCAGAAAGAAATTGAAAATTTGGGGCGCCTGGGTGGCTCAGTCATTAAGCCTCTGCCTTCAGCTCAGGTCATGATCCCAGGGTCTTGGGATCAAGCCCCCCATCAGGCTCCCTGCTTGGTGAGAAGCCTGCTTCTCTCTCTCCCACTCCCCCTGCTTGTGTTCCCTCTCTCGCTGTCTCTCTCTGTCAAATAAATAAATAAAATCTTTAAAAAAAAAAAGAAAGAAATTGAAAATTTGAGCATACCAATGACTAGCAATTAAATTGATTCAGTAATCAAAAAATTCCCAAGAATCAAAGTGCAGGACCAGATGGCTTCATAGATAAATTCTACCAAACATTTAAAGAAGAAGAATAACTATTATTCTCAAATGATTCCAAAAAATAGAAGAGGAAAGAAAGCAAATTTACTCTCTGAGGCCAACATTACCCTGATACCAAAATCAGATGAAGACCCTACAAAAAAAAAGAAAACTGAAGGTCAATATCTCCAATGAGCATACATACAAAAAACCTTAACAAAATATTAGGAAAGCAAATCCAACAATACATTTAAAAATTCATTCACCATAATAAGTGAAATTTATTCCAGAGATACAAATGTGGATCAATATTTGCAAATCAATCAACATCACATCAAAAAGATAAAGGAAAAATAAATTAATAAATAATTAATATATTAATAATAAATAATAGATGCTTGAAAAGCATTTGAAAAAGCAGAACATCCATTTATTATAAAAAACTCTCAACAAAATAAGCTTACAGGAAACTTATTTCAACATAAAGGCAATATATGGAAAACCCACAGCTAACATCATATTCACTGCTGTAAAACTAAGAGCTTTTCCTCTAAGATCAGGAAGAAGACAAGGATGTCCATGGTCTCCACTTTTATTTAACATAGCACTGAAAGTCCTAGCCACAGCTATCAGAGAAGGGAAAGAAAAGGCATCCAAATTGGTAAGGAAGAAGACTTCCACTATTTACAGATGAGATGATGCTATAAATAGAAAACCATAAAGACTCCACCAAAAAACTACTGAAAGTGAAATTCAGTAAAGTCACAGGATACACAATTCACATACAGAAATCTATTGCATTTCTATAAGCTAATAATGAAGTAGCTGAAAAAGTAGTTAAGAAAACAACCCTATTAGCAATTGCAACAAAAAGAATGAAATACTTAGGAATAAGCTTAACTAAGGAGGTGAAAGACTTGTACTCCAAAAACTATAAAACATTGGTGAAAGAAATTGAAAATGACACAAATAAATGGGAAGATATTGTATGTTCATGGATTGTGAAAACCAATATTTTGAAAATGTCTATACTACCCAAAGCAATCTATAGACTTACTGCAATCCCTGTCAAAATGCCAGCAGCATTTGTCACAGAAGTAGAACAGATAATCCTAAAGCTTGTATGGAATCATAAGAGAACTCAAATAGCTAAAGCAATCTTGTAAAAGAAAAACAGGAGATATCACAACACCAGATTTCAATATGTACTACAAAGTTCTAATAATGAAAACAGTATGGCATTGGAACAAAAATAGATGCATAGATCAATGAAACAGAATACACAATCCAGAAATAAACCCATGATTATATCGCCAATTAATCTGCAACAAAGGGGGCAAGATGTACAATAGGAAAAAGACAATCTCTTCAACAAATGATGTTGGGGAAACTAAACAGCTATATGCAAAGTAATGAAACTGGACCAATTTTTTATACCAGACACAAAAAGAAACTCAAAATGGATTAAAGACCTAAATGTGAGACCTGCAACCATAAATTTCCTGGAAGAAAAAGAGACTGCCAGTCTCTTTGACATGAGACATATTAATATTTTTCTATATATATTTCCTCTGGCATGGGCAACAAAAGCAAAATTTAAGTATTGGGGCTATACAAAAATAACAAGCTTTTGCACAGCAAAAAGCATCCTTCTGATATGTGAGAAGATATCTGCAAATAATGTATTTGATAAGGGGTTAATATCCAAAATATATAAAGAACTTATAGTGCATGACACCAAAAAAATCAAGCAAATTTAAAAAATGGGCAGAGGACATGAATAGACATTTTTTTCAAAAAGAACATACAGATGACCAATATACAAATCGAAAGATGCTCAACATCACTAATCATCAGGGAATTACAAATCAAAACAATAATGACATATTACCTCACACCTGTCAGAATGGCTAAAATAAAATTAAAAAAACCCCTCAAGATGATAAGTCAATAAGAAGTGTTGGTGAGAATGTGGATGAAAAAGCAAAATCTTTGTGTACTCTTCTTGGGAATTAAAGTAGGTGCAGCCACTATAAAAAATAGAATGGAGGTTCCTCAAAATATTAAGAATGGAATTGCCACATAAGCCAGTAATTCCACTACTGGGTATTTACCCAAAGAAAATGAAAACACTTGTTTGAAAAGATATATACATTCTTATGTTTAGTGCAGCTTTATTTACAATAGCTAAGATATAGAAACAACCCAAGTGTCCATCCACTGATTAATGAATTAAGAAAATTGGTATGTATATATGCAATGGAGTATTACTCATCCATAAAAAAAGAATGAAATGCTGCCATTTGCAACAACATGGATGGATCTTGTAGGTATAATGCTAAGTGAAATAAGTCAAGAAAAGACCAATACCATACAATTTTACTCATATGTAGAATTTAAGAAACAAATAAAAAAGAAGTAAAGGAAAAAAAGAGACAAACAAAAAGAGACTCTTAAATATAGAGAGCAAAGTGGTAGTTGTCAGATGGCAGGATGGTGGGTGCGGGTGAAATAGGTGAAGGGGACTAAGAATGCATTTATGGTGATGAGCACTGAGCAATGTATAGATTTGTTAAATCATTACATTGTACACCTGAAACTAATATAACATTGTATGTTAATTATACTTGAATTAAAAAAATGTGGGTTAACTTAATTTGTGGCCAGCATCCTACCAACGTGTTTCCAGCCCTCAGGAGAATTACAACCTAGAAATAAAATAACCATTATTTGGAATGTTCCAATTAGGTAATATCACTTAAGAAGTGCAGTTAAAAACAAGCATCCCCAAATTAAACAGAATGGAATACTTGTTTTAATTGGCAAGCAGAAGCCTCCAAAAGTTTTCAAAATTTCAAAGTAGTTTCATTAAATGATTCATTGAAAATGCTAATAAAAATTAAAGATGTAAAAGGTACTTAAACCAAAAGACTATAAGAATGATAAAATATCTACTACTCCCTCTATCTTTTGAGTACTCATCCTATTGACCCTCTGAAGTTTTCCCCTCTTTTTTATGTTTATTTATTTATTTGAGAGATAAAGTGAGAGAGAGAGAATATGAGTAGGGTGAGGGGCAGAGGGAGAAGCAGACTCCCTGCTGAGCAGAAAGCCAGATGGGGGGCTGGATTGAGATACTCCAGGATCATGACCTGAGCCAAAGGCAGAGGCTTAACCAACTAAGCCACCCAGGTGCCCCTGTTTTCCCTTTGAAAAAGGCTGCAAACTGTAAACAAAAGACTGCCAAGTTACTTGCCTCACAGACACCCCCATCTCTACTTTCAAAAGAGGGTCCCCATATGGGCAATTCCCATGTTTGTCAAAACTGAGGGATTTTCTGGTCAAGTGTTATGTTATCTTCTTAAACAGCCAAGGGGAAACTGAAAAATACGAGTCTGCAATGAGGATTTTAGAAAAATTGGCAGAAGGCAGCAAACACTGTAAATTCTTACCAGAATCTGTTCTTCCAAATCTCTGTAGCACTGTAGGACCCAGTTGAAAGAGGAAAATATAATTTCACCCTGCCCCTTCTTTTCTAAATCCAGACCCATGGATTGATTATTGATCCTCTCCCAGAGATAGCTATTTTCTTACTTGTCTCATTTGTGTGACTTGGCTTTCTGGTGCCTAGGCTATGGAGGTTGCTGATTCTTTCACTTGGCTATTATTGGGAGTGACTCTGGATTTGAGGGAGGTAATATCCTCTACACCGTCTTTGAGGACTTCTCTTACACCAAAGAGGGATTATTCAATACTGGCAGAAATATTTAAAATTAAAACTATGTAGCCAGAGGGTAAAAAGCAAATTGAGGATAATGTAGTTGAGTACATGGATCAACCTATAATGCCATTTAAGTTACAACACAATTCTTTGAGGGGATGAAAGCAACTTTCCTTATCTTACAAATCTTTACAAAACCAGAGATGCAGCTCTAACTATGAATTCTGGGAAAAAAAACTGAGGGCTTCAGAGGTGAGGGTAGTGGGGGATTAGGATAGGCCAGTGAAGGGTATTAACGAGGGCACGTATTGCATGGAGCACCTGGTGTCAAACGCAAATAATGAATCATGGAACACTACATCAAAAACTAAGGATGTACTGTATGGTGACTAACATAACATAATAAAAAATTATTTTAAAAAAGGCAATTCAAAGTTCACCCATTCCTTTTTGAATTCCTTAACTTCCCCCTTGTTAATTATTGGCTTTAAGAAACTAAAATCTTTCTTGGAAAAACTTACATTCTCTCCATTAAAGTTATATATGTTTTATATCTTTGAAATGTAAACATAGCCCACAATCACATGAAACTAAAGGGGGGAAAAAGGTAAGAACCCTTTTTAAAATGCAAACTGCTGAAAGACTTCTTGTGCCCAAACTCTAATAGTCTCCTGATATGAATTCCAGGGACAAATATAAATCTTAAAAATCTTCATTACAAATATTAGTAAATATAAGGTCTTTACCTCTGTCTTTGCATATGTGTGTATATATAAAATGTTGTACATATAGGTCTATGTTGTAAACGTGAGGTGTTTTTTTTTTTTTTTACCTCCAGATGGTATTGCTAAAGCTAATTTGTCAAAGAACATTATTTAGTTGGCTTAAAGGAAAGCACTTTTAAAGATTGGACGTTCTAAAACTCTTAGAAAGATAAAAGTTAACAATTTTTTTCAAGTTCATGTGCTAAGGAAAAACATTTATTGGTTTAATAAAAACAGATATGTCTTTAGAGTTATCAGCATTAAAATGAAAACTTTTCTTCTGCCTGGGTGATGAGGTTGCGGAATATACGTGAGGTTCAGGGGGTGGAGTCTGGAGCCAACGACCAAGAAAGAATTCTTGAGACATCTTTGGCGCAAAATGGTGGTTTATTAAAGCATGGGGACAGGACCCCTGGGCAAAAAGAGCTGCTGTCCCCAGGTTGTGAGGGGTGGCTGATTATATACCATGGGGTTGGGGGAGGTAAGGGAAAAGGGAGGTTGAGAAAATACTTTCATATGTTAAAGAAGATTCATGGGATACCTGAGGCCTTATCATTGTCAGGTTAAGGTTGTTTTTCCCTCTAGCAAGGCATTAACATTAAGATGGTTGGGATCTTCCTGGAGGCTGCAGATTATAAGGACATGTAATTGTATCTACATTCCCTTCTGGAAGCTAGGTTGTTGATAGAAATGTTTCCTTCTTGTAAACTGCTAAGACATTTGTAAACTGAGGGAGACTTAAGTCTTGCAGGATTGTGGTCTCTATAGGTTAACTATTTCTTTGTCCTTTAGGGCAGCCAGGAGTGCCTGAGGAATGTCATGGGCATCCCATGGTGGTGAGGGGGCGTTGCAGGGTGTCAGTTTCTGCTTTGTCCTCAGCTTACCTTCTGTTCCCTCATCATTTCCCCCCTGAACAATTTTGACCCTTAAATCTTTAAGGTTGTTGAGGGTGGAAGGTCTCATCTTCTGTAAAGTCTTCCTGCTGGATAGGGGCATAGAGATGTCCCTACCTATGGGTCAGTATTGTTCAGTTGGGGAATGTATAGGGGAGTTACAAAAGGGGAGGCAGCTGAATCCAACAGGGACAACATAGATGAATCTCCTTGAGTAGAAGGGATTATCTGTTAGCTGGAAGTTATGGCAGTGAAGGAGTGTTGGCACTAGGAAGGGAGATACCAGAAATGACAAAACAAGGTTAATATTGTAACCAGAAAGAGAAGTCTGAGTAAAAGACCTTTGATAATTTTCCTCTAGTCTAGGAGTTTAGAGCAATTACTAGAGGAAAGAGATCATTTAAAGCACCAATTTGAGCATTCATGTCAGGTAGAAACCCAGAAGTATTTTGGTGGTAATCTGGACTGTATACACAGTATTCTGTTTTTATGCTAGTGATGAGGTACAGGTGAGGTTCAGTGGGGTGGAGTTCGGAGCCGACGACCAAGAAAGAATTCTTGAGGCGTCTTTGGTGCAAAATGGTGGTTTGTTAAAGCAGGGGGACAGGACCCGTGGGCAGAAAGAGCTGCTGCCCCGGGTTGTAAGGAATGGCCCATTATATACCCTCAAGTTGGGAGGGGGTTAGGGATAGCGTAAGTCTCTAAGGAATTTTGGAAGCAAGGTTTCCAGGACCTTGAGGGGGCTAGCTGTTATTGGGAAAAGGTCATTTATTACTGTCTAATAAAACCTGAGTCATGAGACCCTTCAGATATATATCGGTGGGCCATATGCTTGGGGGATGATTGCCAATACGTACCTTGGGGGGTTAGAGATAAAGGAAGTTTCCAAAGGAATTTTTATATGTTAAAGTAGACTTACAGGATCTTGGTGGAGGGGAGGGGGTCAGGCTAGGACTGCCTTTTGCCCCCAGCAAAGTATTAACATCAAGGCAGCTGAATTCCTGGAGGAATGTCACTGTGCCTGTTTCAAGGACTCCTCAATGGGCTGTAGGTAGTAAGGACTGTTTCTTTGTCCTTTAGGGCAGCCAGGAGTGCCTGAGGAATGTCACATACATCCCGTGGGGGGGGGGGGTTGCAGGGTGTCAGCTTCTGCTTTGTCTTCAGCTTGCCTTATGTTCCCTCATCACTAGCACACATTTCACCTTGTATAGCAGTTAAAAACATCTAATGTCATTCTGTTTTGTAAAGCTGTTTTACATATTTGTATTATCCTAGCATTTAATGGAGCGTCATTTAGGGCTTTGACCATGTACTTAAGAGTTTCCATGTGCCAAACACCATTCTCCAGTCTCAATGAGGTAACAAAGATAGATGCTAGGTGGTCATACCAATGTAACACAAAACATGTTCACCATGGTTTTAAATTTGGAAGGTTGGTAATGGTTTTAATAATGCATCCTGCATCCAGGCAAAACCCAGGGTACAGTGGCCTATCCAGCTTGGGGGAAGCCATGGCTACAGGTTAGAGCTGCATAGTCATTGGGTCCCAGCCAGGAGCCAGTCATATAATACTGGGCCTCCCTGAGCTGCAGTCAGGGTTTCAAGGGCTACTTGGTTTTGGAGGGCCATTCTTTGAATGTGCAGTAATTTCAGGCCCATATTTGATTGGGGAGTTATGGCTTGATAAATACCCCCTTTTCTTCCAAATTGCGCTGTGAGCATGGAAGACCAGGAAAATATATTTGAAGTCAGTATAAATATTTTTAAGGCTTTTGCCAATTGCAAAGCACAGGTGGGCACTATTAGTTCTGCTTTGGGGGCAGACATGTTTGCTGACAGGGCTTTGCCCTCAACATTCTTGAGTTAGACTTGACTATAGCATACCCAGTTTTTCTAACTCCTCTTTTCCATGAAACTATTACCATTGGTGAACCAATTGTCCTCTGTATTTTCAATAGGGACATCTTAAATCTGGTCAACTAGAATAGACAAGATCAATAACCTCTGAACAGTTATGCTCTATAGAAGTACAATGGGCTTAAGGGTTGCTGGGTTTAAAGTCTGACAGGTTTCAAGTATTATTTCAGGCGTACTTATAAGCATAACTTGGTATTTAATAAGTCGGCTTCCCATCACCCATTGGCTGCTTTTCGTCTTGGACTGGACATGAAGTCATTACAGACAGACTGTCACAGAGTGAGCTTTGAGGCTCCTTTTACCAGGAGGTTTGTTGTATGCTTGGCTAAAGCCTCTCCTTATAATTGTATATCCATAGAGGTGGCTTCTAGGATAAATATAACTATGCAGAATGAAACCATTAAGAAGCCCTCTTTGTTCGAGGTCTAGCCTTAGTATCTTAACAAGAAATCACTGGCAAGTGGGGGAAGACTTGTCAAGAGATAAGGGCATCCCCAAGTTATCATCCAGTCCAATCACAAGGAAAGTGGGATCGTCCATTATTTCCACAAGCCCATAGTTAACCCTAGGGACTGGGGCTTTTAGGGAGTGATTTCATCATCCCAGCCACATAGAATTGGTCAAGGTGATATTTATACAATTGTTGGGGAATCTATCCCATTTCCTCGTTGTTCAAATAATTAAATATATGCCCATGGGTCCTGGTATTAGCTCCATAGAATAAAAAGCATGAAGATTATTTATACATGAGCTATTGTATAGTAATAGAAAAAAAGCTATTTCTCTTAAGTTTCTCTTAAGTTTACCTCAAGTTGTCTAGCTTAAGCAAACATTTAAGGACAATCAGATCTAGAATTTAACATCCACAAAGGTGGGTTACTTAAACATAATTTTTCTCTCTAAAATAACCCTCATTTCCAAAGATAGCCAAATCAGGACTAATTTTTTTTTGCAAAACAAGTCCAATTTTAACCAACTTAGCATAATTATTTACATAAGCTCAGCAAGAATAGTGATTGATCCTATAGATCTCTTAGAATCTGCTTTGCTGGAACTTTTTAAAGGAATCTCTAGGTTGAACTTTTAGTAGCCTCTCCAGGCCAGAAGCCAAGCCAAGTACTTGTCATCAGACGTGCCTGTGATACCTGTAGATTTGGGCAGATTCCTCTTCACGAGGTCACCAAAGTATCCTGAGTTCCCTTCACCTGCCAGGAAGTGACATTTTTTACTCACCTGGTGAAGCTGCTGGGAACTCTGTAAGCAAGGTATCAGGCCATTTCCAGGGGGCTTTATGGCTCCAGGTTTCATAAAGTCAACCTTAGTTCCTTAAAGCTGTTTTGTCATATCTGAGTCTATGCATGTCTCTCAAACATGACATTCCATCAAAGCCTTGGTAAAATAACCAATGTTTCCAGTGGTGTCCTGTTACAAGGAGGACAGATTCTTACTGAACTTACGCAAATGATTATGATTGCCATGGAAGAAAGAATACTTACTGAGACCTTTTTAATTTCAGAGGGTTCAGGTAGAGAGAAAGTTAAATGCTTTAATTTGCTTTATTATTATTTCTGTATATCACTGATGTCTTACTAGAGAGTTTCCTCAATCTTGAAGAGCAACATTAGAGAACCAGTAATGTTTTAAACAGGAGTCACAACACTGTAATCTTTTAGTTTAGTCCCATGTTACTAATTCTTGTTTAGTTTGAATGCAGCTTTAGTTAGTTCTGGAAATTCTTACCCATTTCAGTTTTAGGATTGTATAAAGATATCGAATACCTGTATCTGTCCTAAAAGTCCATTTTACAAGAGAATGAGAACAATTATAAATGACGAAAACCCAGAATGGACATGGTTAGAGATATGATGAGATTGAGAGTTTACAATATAGCTGGCAAGGAAATCAGGTTATTTCTGTAACACATAACACTTCAATAGCCAGAATAGAGTGATGACGACCTTATATTAAAATATTAAAACTTTAGGAATTGCATATTTATCTCTAGAATAATTACACTATTTACCAAAATGTAACCTAAGGCTTATAATTTGTTTAACAGTACTTCCAGAGTAACTTAGCATACCAAAGAAAAAGGCCTATTGAGTTAAAGAGACTTCATTTACAATTTAAATATTGGTAAGGTTTGTTAAAACCTTAAAATTACAGCACATGCCTGAATAGGATTACAGATCATTACAAAACTATTTTTATTTAACCAAGGTGACAATAAGAGATATGAAAGGCAAATAAGTAGGATTCTATAGTTGTTAGCAAAACCTAGCTCCTTTACTATTGAGAAGTTTTAACTAAGTGATCAAAGACCTGATGATGACTAAACATAGAAACTTTGTTTTCTGGACAAAGAGAAAAACTGTTTACATTTTCTTATCCAGAGCAGAGGAACAGTTCAAGAAACCTTTGTCTTTTAACAGAGAGAAATTAGACATATATTTTATACCACTGTACTTTAAAAATCCATTCATTTCAATGTTAACCCATCTTGCCCACACCTAAAGTTTCTTTCTAAAGATTTTCCTTCTACAACTTTCTTTTGCATTCAGATTTTATCCCACACAACCATCTTACTTAGGACAAAATTACCTTCTTTTACCTTTAACAAAAAATGCATTCCGTATCCTCCTTACATATCTCCTACTTTTCTACATACAGAGTTGCTTCCCTTATTTCCATCAGCCTTCATTACATTTAGTACAGTTTTTCTTTTTCTTTTTTTAGAAACCTTAGTCTCCAGTGAAAACTAAGTAGTAACCAATTGCACTGTTACACCAGAATTCTTTAGATGGCAAATTTATGAATCAGTTAAGCACAAAACATGTTTACCAACAGATTTAAATATCCTTAAGTTTCTTCGCAAAAAGAATTCAAAAGCACAAACCTACATCCAGTACTCAATGTTTTAGCACTTTATCCTACTTGGAAAAAGAACTAAATGTCCAATAAATTCATCCAAGCAAAACTTTAAAGATTCAGGTTACCAAAGACTTCAAAAGCCATTTTAACAATTACCCATGAAAACTTTGATTAACCATCATTTTAGTCATCATTTTACTAACAACTTGCAACAGAGATAACACAAATTTGTTTGACCTTTAGTAAACTTCGATAGAATAATTTTAACGTTTAGTGCTGAAAGCTTGAAAAACGTGTCTATGTTAATTAAATGAACAAACTTGACTTAGTTTAAACAATGACTTATGTTCCACCTGGGCCCACCCCATTGTCAGTTTTTACCTGAGACACTGGTGGGGAAATACTGGAGTGGGTGGTTAAGTCCAGGGGGTCTTCTTCTTCACTCCTTGATGGTGAGGGGAGGAGGAAGAGCCATGGCGCAGGAGGCACCAAGGATGGTACAGAGGCCAGTTATGCAGCTGCACCCCAGGTGGTGCAGAAGGAAGGAAGAGGGGGAGACAGTAGAGGCAGAGTGCTGCCAAAAGGCAGAGAAAGGGTTCCCGGTTTTCGAGCTCATCAGCTCCAACAGGAGCAGAAGCCATGTTTTCCCACCAACAAGGGGGAATAGGGAGTCCATGTCTGGCCAGAGAAGACAGGGAATTTCCCCAAAACAAAGAGAGTTTTGGCAGCTACTTGGGAATATTCCTTAAAGTCCCCATCCTGAAGTAGACTAACCACAGATGGCTCCAGTTATAGCCATTAACCTGGGAAATGAGTGAGGGAGAAGCCTCCACATCTGTTAGAAGGAACAGTGAGAAAGAAGAGAGTCAAGAGTCCCCTTTGTGTGGGATGGCCTGTGTTTCCTCCAGCAACCTGGGTTTACTCGGAGGAGGCCTGTTTAGAGAATTATCATCCAATATGTCAGGAGAGAGTTTACTAGCTGACGCATTTGGGCAAACACATTCTGCAAGAGACCCTTAGGTCAGGGTCCTGGTGTAGAGCAATGAAGGCCTAGGTACAAGCAATGAAGGTACCCTAGGTTCATTTCCCTTGTTCCTTACAGAAGAGATCTAACTGACAGATCCCACTGCAGGACAGTTTTACAGGAGATCAGTACTTTCTTAAATTTTGCAATCCGAATTTGTTTCCAGTGGGTTAAAAAGCATACCAAGGGAGAATCCTTGGGAACTGAAGGAGCTCCCTCCCATGATAGAGAGGGTGCTAGAGAGGGTCCATTACCAAAGAAAATCCCCTCCTGAGTCCTGGGTGGTGTCCCATGTGCAGGATATGTCAGAAGTTCCTGGTGTCAAAGCAATCCAAGGTGTCCCTTGACAAAATTGCTGTGATCACCGAAGCCATTAAAGGCCCCTGTAGGATGGAGGCCTGCCCTCACCCCGCTTCCCCACTGCATTCTAGACTACGATGGGTACCAGTGTATGGACTGAAATACCATGCCTTGAAGGTCATGCCATGAAGGTCATGCCTGCCTTGAAGGTGAAGAACCAGCTGCTTTTAACCCATGGAGAACACTAGAAAAGTTTTACAAGAGAAAATTACCAAATTTTGTAGTTTAAGAGTTAGTAGAGGACACTGATGGAAAACAGTAAAGATAGAAATCCATCATGTTCTAAGCGACATTCTAACACATGTGGTCCTTACTGCCAACTTTCTTAGGAAACGTTCCCTGGTTGGGTTGTATTTCCATCGGGTACCGGTTTTGGCTGGCTCTGAGTGGAGGTCCCACGGCCAGAAGCAGCTAGACCAGAGATGTGGAGGAGATCACGTTAGATCAATCAGGAGGAAACCTCACAAGGGAGTCTTAAGATTGGCAGCCGTGCTAGTTGCTTAGGTGGCTGTTCCTTGCCCAAGACAGAAGACTTTGTAAAAGGACAGCAATAAAGAGAGGGCATCAAGTTTCTGGGTCTTATTACCATCTGGGCCAGTGTACTAACTTCTAGCCAAAAGGCAGGCTTTTTCCTCCCCATAGAGTAGCCATGGGCTAGAGGATTGCGGCCTGAGCAGTTGACATGAAAGTGTTCCAATAAGACCATACTCATTGAAGAGCCCCAGAAAGGAGAGTAAAGGAACAGGAGAAAAGTACTCACCAATTTTGCACCAAAGGTCAGAGTCGGGATGTAAAGACTCAAAGCCCCATGTTCGGGTGCCATATGATGAGAATGCAGAATATACGTGAGGTTCAGTGGGGTGGAGTCCGGAGCCAACGACCAAGAAAGAATTCTTGAGACATCTTGGTGCAAAATGGTGGTGGGGACAGGACCCCTGGGCAAAAAGAGTTGCTGTCCCCAGGTTGTTAGGGGTGGCTGATTATATACCATGGGGTTGGGGGAGGTAAGGGAAAAGGGAGGTTGAGAAAATACTTTCATATGTTAAAGAAGATTCATGGGATACCTGAGGCCTTATCATTGTCAGGTTAAGGTTGTTTTTCCCTCTAGCAAGGCATTAACATTAAGATGGTTGGGATCTTCCTGGAGGCTGCAGATTATAAGGACATGTAATTGTATCTACATTCCCTTCTGGAAGCTAGGTTGTTGATAGAAATGTTTCCTTCTTGTAAACTGCTAAGACATTTGTAAACTGAGGGAGACTTAAGTCTTGCAGGATTGTGGTCTCTATAGGTTAACTATTTCTTTGTCCTTTAGGGCAGCCAGGAGTGCCTGAGGAATGTCACATACATCCCATGGGGGGGGGGGGTTTGCAGGGTGTCAGTTTCTGCTTTGTCCTCAGCTTGCCTTCTGTTCTCTCATCATGGGTATACTAAAAGTCAGGTAAGTTGATCTAATCTCTGTTACAAAATGATTTTTTAAAAATCTGGCTCAGGAAAATGACTGAATTTAATGTCTCATGAAGTTTTTTTGATTAATCAAAGCATAACTGTTAAAAATAAGCAAATTAATTAGGTGTAATATATATATATATTTAATTTAGGTAAACTTTTAGATAGTCTCCCAAATATTTTTGATAACCTGAAACCTTAAAATTTTGCTGAGTTAGGTTAACTGACAAATCTAGTTAAATTCATTAAATATCTAGATCATTCCAAATAAAATAATGATACAGTAACTACTGAACATAGATCAATCTACTTTAGGCTTCTTTATTACAGAGAAACTCAAGATAAATTTGGGTCTGTTAGTAAACAAGTTTTGTGCTTGACTAAAGATTTTACTTTGAAAAAGTACATTTCTCAAAGTTATAAAATATATTCATTAATTTCCAACCTAAGGAATACTGGTGCAACAGACAATTCACAATTGCTTACTTATTAGCTTTCACTAGAAATTAAGGTTTCTAAAAGTTAAAAACATTAGGGAAACAACTCTCTATATGAGGAAAGTAAGATGTGTGTTTTTGGTTTAAAAAAAATATGAGGAATGAAAATACATTTTTGTCGAGGGGGGAAAAAGTTATTTTATCCTAAAGTGAGGCTGGTTCTTTAAAGAGGGAATACTCAGGACAAAATCTAAATGTGAAAAAAAATGTTTTAAGAGGTTTGTGAAAAAATAATCTTTAAAAAGAAATGTTATGTGTGGTCAAGGACTAAGATTGGAATACACAAATGCTAATGTCAAAAATAACCTGGTACAGGGGCGCCTGGGTGGCGCAGTCATTAAGCGTCTGCCTTCAGCTAAGGGCATGATCCCGGCATTCTGGGATCCAGGCCCACATCAGGCTTCTCCGCTGGGAGCCTGCTTCTTCCTCTCCCACTCCCCCTGCTTGTGTTCCCTCTCTCGCTGGCTGTCTCCGTCAAATAAATAAATAAAATCTTAAAAAAAAAAAACTGGTACAAAACTAGAATTTGCTTTTCTGTCTGTTAATAAGACAAAAGGTTTTTCTAGAATTTTGATCTGCTTAAATCTTTTTACCTGGAATGTTCCAAAAGATTTGTTAAACTAATTAGATTAATTTGATATGTTAAATTACATGGGAAGCATTGTCAAACAAGAAGTAATACTAAGTTTTCTTTATGTTTTCTTTGTAAGATTGTGACACATGTGAATAAAATCCATTCTGCTTAAAAAAAAAATGGCCCCTGATTGCCAAACTTTTGCCATCCTGATGTCATTGTAACATGGCAATAGTCTGCTCCTGAATCAGAGAAATTAATATAGGTCAATAATGGTTGCAAATTCAATGTACAGTCTGGGTTATGGGAAACCCAAGACAACCACTTGGTTCTTCTTAGCTTTCTGATAAAACACATTTTGTGTCTTTTATGTTCCTTCACCCACCATATGGCATTTAAGATGACTCGGATTATAAATATACATGGGTACAGAGACTTCTGTAATATTGCAAAAACCAACAATGTCTGACTTGTTAGGTCCCTAATCCTGGAGAAACTGTTTTTTCCTAGAGGCCTCAGATTTTCTCTCTCTGGACACTTAAACACCTGCAGCTGGACTTCCTTCAATTGCCATCTAGTAAGGGCTAGCAATATGCACTTGTTTTTGTTTGCATGTTTTCCAGATGGGTTGAAGCCTTTCCCCAGCACAAAGTTGATGCCCTCACAATGGGAAAAAAAACTGGTTAAAAATATATTTCCCACTTGAAATATACCTTCTATAATCTCTGGTGATTGAGGCTCCCACTTCCCTGGGAAAATCATGCAAGCCTTAACAAAAACCATACAAATTTCTGAAATGTTATCAGTATACAAACTTCTGTTTGATCCCTTATTGTCTCATACTACTATGACCATCTACTGTAAGTGTTTAATATCTTATACTCAAGCCTGTCATCAATAGGTTAAAGAAGACTTACTAGATCTCAGTTCATAGGACCCAATTTAGAGCCTCATGATTAGGTCACAGTTTAGAGCCTCATGTTTATATATTCTGGAAACATTACCAGCAGAAGACAACCCTCAAGTCCCATTGAAAGGAACCTTACTGGGTGGTCCTGATGACTATTTCTGACACAAACTAAAAGGTATTGAGCCTTGTGTATACATCACACACCAAAAATAAAACAAACAAAAAAGTCTCTACTTGACACCTGGCCTTGTGTTCTGCTGGAAAACTCTGAACAAAGTTGACAAGAAAGAAGTAGAAGTAGCTGGTGTCAAGGTAGACTGCTTCCACCCAAGATAATGGATCAAGACTTCATACTTTAACTAAACATGAAAGCCACTCCTTCTTTTCCTTACCTTTACTCTGGCATTGACCTAGAAAGGTAATGCCTTCATCTCTATCTCTAGGATCATAGCTAAGAAGGGTAACCTTTGGAATTTAGTGACCTTTTATTTCAGGCTAAGAGAAAATCTTACCACATCCCTACTGTTTCACAAGCAAAATAAGACATCTCATTGGTCAAATTCCCTAAATTGGCATTGTCGTGTCAGAAAGAACCCCCCAGGAGGCTTTCATGATTCAGGATTCACTCCTTTTGGAAGGTCACTACTTGTCTGGGTAGGGTTAAATGCAAATGAGGCTATGATCAAGAAATTTACTTTAATTATTTTTTGAAAATATTTATTTATTTATTAGAGCAACAGAGAGAAAGAGCACTTACACAGGGAGAAGAATCAGAGAGGGAGAGAGAAACCCAAGCAGACTCCACACTGAGTGTGGAGCCCAATGTGGGGCTTGATCTCATGACCCTGAGATCATAACCTGAGCTGAAACCAAGAGTCAGACACTTAACCAGCTGTGCCACCCAGGCATCCAGAAATTTACCTTAATTCTTAGAACTGTTTCAGAAGCTGCTGCTAAAGCAATAACTGCCCCCAAGATTCTCACTCTGGGCAGTTATTCTTGATAATAGAATAGCCCTTGATTATCTTTTAGCTAAACAAGAAGGTATCTACTGTAGACAACACCACTTGCTGCACCTGGATTAACACTTTTGGGGAAGTGGAAATTCTATTACATGAGATAACTGAGCAAGCTACTTGCCTTAAAAGAGTGATTCCTTCAGTGGGGTCTTTCTTTGATGTATTCGATTGGTTCAGGTCTTGGTGACATTGGTTTCAAACTGCACTCCAAAGATTGGGAGTTATTCTGCTTATAGCAATCATAATAACCCCCCTAGTGCTTTATATTCTCTCAAAAGCTTTAAGGGTATGTTTGCAGCAGCTAACCAACAAGCAAAGGACCTCCCTAAGATTGGAACATTAAAAGAGGAACAAAGAAGACAACTGACTTAAAATTCTGAACCTAAAGTCATAATATGTGATTGTCACACACATTGAGCAAAAACACCATGAAATATGAATAGCACACAAAGGATCAACAAAAGCCTTGAGAACTATGGAGCAGTAGCTGAGAGTGGTGCTAATGTCTTAGATTATCACACCTCTCAGTGAAGTTGAGAGTCTCATCAAAAAAGGGGAATTGTTAAAAAGAAAACCACAGGACCAAAATGGCATCAATTAGGTTAAGGCCCCAAGTCAGTAAACTAAGATTTAATACCTAACCCAACTTCAGTTTCAACCCCCTAGAAAAGTAATCTTTAACCCATCAACACAGGAATTTCCTGGTTAGCACTAGGAAATTTACTGATAGACCCCATCTGTTTCCATTAGGAGGGCAAACTTGCCTAAAACAATGGATTTTTTGCTAAAAGTTTCCTTTTTCCCACTCCCCCTCTACCATTAAAATCCATTCCTTTTCTGTAGTCCTTTGGAGCTCCTCTCTACTTGCTAGATGGGATGTTGCCCAATTCATGAAATGATTAATAAGAACAATTAGATCTTTTAAATTTACTAATTGAATTTTTGTTATTTACCAGTTGAAAGGTTGAATTTTTCAAAAATAATCAGTACCAGTGCATAATTGAGTCTTTAGTATAATAGTGAGGTGTTTTGAATATCAAAATAAGATAAATTTGTTCAATGTAGTCATAATAGCTGAAATACTTTTAAAAATAAATAAAATAAACTAAAAAATAAGGACTTTTATAAATAATAGAATAACTCTTTTTAACCTACTTATAAAATTATCCCAAGTTTACAAATAACTTGTTTGGTATTCTATATGTTCTCTTTTATGAGTTAAAACCTTTATTGCCTTTTTAAACAAAATACAGATACTTTCAACACTTGCTGTCTTGAATTGTTTTTTGTCCTGTCATTCAGTCGTGATTCTCCTGAAAAGAGGTGTTTAGGCAGGAAGGCCTGGTTGCTAAGCAGAGTGTATCAGGAAGCTTCAGCTGTAATGTTACCAAGGTATATATATCCTTGGTTATTGAAATTATAATAATAATACAACAGAACCAAACTTCTAATTTGACAGCATGAGCCTGTGTTTGGAAGCTTGAGTTCAGATTTGAATCTGTGGAATGAGTTTTTCAATGCCTTTTGATTAAAAAATCAAAAAAGTTTATGAATACAAATTGTGCTAGTTTCAGGAATTATTCAGTGGACTGTCCTGAATATACTTGACATTCTCCTTCACTGTATGTATGTATATATGTATGTTTAAAAATACTGGCTTTATAAAAATGTTGCTTTCAACTTTCTGTCATCTCATAAATATGTTTTCTGTAATTGTAGGATTGCCATAACAGTAGTTTCCCCTTTTGTAGAATTTTCATATTTATGATCTAATTTCATGCCAATCTCACAAACACCAATAAAAGGGAAAGCAGTTTTTCTGACATTTCTTGTTTAATTGAAAGACTGAGTGGCTTAAACTTAAAACTACTTAAAATCACTGACTGTTAGGGACTTTGAGATCTCCCAGTCTGACTTTGTCTATTACAAATGAGAAAGCTGAAGACCAAAGAAGTCACATAGCTAGAAAAGTCATTTCCTTGGTAATACAGCTATTTATTTCAGATCTGGAACTAAAATATAAGTCTCCTAAGTCCTAGTCTAACATGCTTGACACAAACCAGATGCTGTCCCTAAATAATACTTTAGGATTAATAAGTACACACACTTTATTAATTTCCTAAAAATTTCTGTATTGGAGAGGTTAAATAGATCAGAAATATGTAAACATATACAAACATATATAAAGTTTTATTTATTTTTTGAAATATAGATTTATTTAATTATTTATTTATCAGAGAGAAAGAGCACAAGCAGGGGGAGTGGCAGGCAGAAGGAGAAGCAGGTTCCTTGCTGAGCAAGAAGGCCGGTATGGGACCTGATCCCAGAACCCTGGGATCATGACTCAAGCTGAAGGCAGACGCTCAGTCAGGTGAGCCACCCAGGTGTCCCTAAACTTCAGTTCTAAATTACTTAATTTAGTACATAAGAATAAATATTTATTTAGCAAATATTTACTAAGTACATTTTATCAGGATGATACTAAATGCAGGGAATAAAAGATGAATAAGACACAGATCATTCTATGATTTGATTATTTGTTTCTCGTGTATTGAGTTTGAGAAGCTCTTTGTAGATCTCGGATACCAGTCTTTTACCTGTAGTGTCATTTGCAAATATCTTCTCCCATTCCGTGGGCTGCCTCTTCATTTTTTTGACTGTTTCCTTGGCTGTGCAGAAGCTTTTTATCTTGATGAAGTCCCGCAAGTTCATTTTATCTTTTGTTTCTCTTGCCTTTGGAGATGTGTCATGAAAGAATTTGCTGTGGCCGCTGTCAAAGAGGTTACAGCCTATGTTCTCCTCTAGGATTTTGATGGATTTCTGTCTCACATCGAGGTCTTTCATCCATTTGGAGTTTGAGTATGGTGTGAGAGAGTTGTCAAGTTTCATTCTTTTGCATATAGCTGCCCAATTTTCCCAGCACCATTTATTGAAGAGACTGTCTTTTTTCCACTGGATGTTTTTTTCCCACTTTTTCAAAGATTAGTTGCCCGTAGAGCCGAGGGTCCATTTCTGGGTTCTCTACTCTGTTCCATTGGTCTATGTGTCTGTCTTTGTGCCAGTACCATGCTGTCTTTGTGATCACAGCTTTGTAGTATAGCTTGAAATCCGGCAACATGATGCCCCCAGCTTTGTTTTTCCTTTTCAACAATTCCTTGGTGATTTGGGGCCTTTTCTGGTTCCACACAAATTTAAGGGCTGTTTGTTCCAGTTCTTTGAAAAATGTCATCAGTATTTTGATCAGGATGGCATTGAAAGTGTAGATTGCTCTGGGTAGCATAGACATTTTAACTATGTTTATTCTTCTGATCCATGACCATGGAATATTTTTCCATCTTTTTGTGTCTTCTTCAATGTCTTCCAAGAGTGATCTGAAGTTTGTAGAATGTAGATCCTTTACGTCTCTGGTTAAGTTAATTCCAAGATAACATATGATTTTTGGTGCTATTGTAAATGGGATGCATTCCCTAATTTCTCTTTCTTCAGTCTCATTGTTCATGTATAGAAATGCAACTGATTTCTGAGCATTGATTTTGTATCCCACTGCATTACTGAATTGCTCTATAAATTCTAGTAGTTTAGGGGTGACGTCTTTTGGGTTTTCCATATAGAGTATCAAAAAATGGGCAGAAGATATGAACAGACACTTTTCCAATGAAGACATACAAATGACTAAGAGACACATGAAAAAAATGTTCAAAATCATTAGCCATCAGGGAAATTCAAATCAAAACCACACTGAGATACTACCTTATGCCAGTTAGAATGGCAAAAATTGACAAGGCAGGAAACAACAAATGTTGGAGAGGATGTGGAGAAAGGGGATCCCTCTTACACTGTTGGTGGGAATGCAAGTTGGTACAGCCACTTTGGAAAACAGTGTGGAGGTCCCTTAAAAAGTTAAAAATTGAGCTACCCTATGATCCAGCCATTGCACTACTGGGTATTTACCCCAAAGATACAGACATAGTGAAGAGAAGAGCCATATGCACCCCAATGTTCACAGCAGCATTGTCCACAATAGCGAAATTGTGGAAGGAGCTGAGATGCCCTTCGACAGAAGACTGATTAAGAAGATGGAGTCCATATATACAATGGAATATTACTCAGCCATCAGAAAGAACGATTACCCAACATTTGCAGCAACATGGATGGGACTGGAGGAGATTATGCTAAGTGAAATTAGGCAAGCAGAGAAAGGCAATTATCATATGGTTTCTCTCATTTATGGAACTTACGAAATAGCAGGAAAATTGGTAGGAGAAGGAACGGAAGAACGAAGGGGGTAAACAGAAGGGGGAATGAACCATGAGAGACTATGGACTCTGGGAAATAAACTGAGGGCTTCACAGGGAAGGGGAGTGGGGGATTGGGATAGGCTGTTGATGGGTATTAAGGAGGGCACATATTCCGTGGAGCACTGGGTGTTATACGCAAATAATGAATCATGGAACACTACGTCAAAAACCAAGGATGTACTCTATGGTGACTAACATAACATAATAAAAAATATTATAAAAAAAAGACACAGATCATTCTAAACACAAATTCCACATTTACAATTTAGTAGGAGGAATGCACATAACTGTGGAGTTCTGTATTAGTTTTCTGTTGCTGTATAAGAAATTAGCACAAATTTAGCAGCAGAAAAGAATCATGGATGCTGCAGGGGAGAAGGAGCCCTGATCATGGAGAAAGGAGAGGGAGAGACAAAGCAGAGCACAGGTGATTGCACAAGAAAAACACTTCCCCCAAACCATTGACTGGAAAAATGAGAGGGGCTGATTATGGTGATTTTTTACAACCAGTGGAGCTCTAAGATAAGTTTTAGAAGTCCATGCCATGGCTGGTGTGAGGCCAGTGGGTGAAGTGGTGTTCTTATGGAGGAGGGCAGAAGCCCAGGAATGGACAGTGTGGTGTGAAGACGTCCTAGGCTGTACTGAGACACAGTTCCACTTCTTAGGGTGCATTTGGAAGAAATGGCACTGCCTGTCAGGGTACAAAAGAGCTGGTATGTGACATTTCACTGCCCTGTTCCTTAGCATAGGGGCAGAGGCACCTGTTGAGGGCAGCTAACATGGATGCTGGCATTTTGCTGCCCTTTACTCTAAACTCCAAGCTCCTGCACATTTGTGTGACTACCCTTATGGGACAAGCTGGCACCAAACCCAGAGTGCCAAGACCCTCTGCCAGACCCATCAGCATGGGTCCACACCACACCAGGTCCTGACAATTTGGAGTTTTGAAACTCAGCCAATGTGCCTGAGTTAAACAGGAGCATTCTGTTGCCGGGTGGAAAGACAGACAGGACACAGGGTGAAGGCATTCATCTGAGGAATCCATGGGACACATGAGGGGAGATTGTTCACTCTTATATGAAGGTTCCCTGGACAGCAGGATGAGGGAGCAAGCTGGTGCCATTTTTCTTCCCTGTCAATCAGCATGAACAGACTTCAGTGAGCAGCACACTGCCCACAGTGGAGGCTTGAGCTGCTTACACCAAGCCCCATATCCTTCCACTCTGAAAGTGCTTCTGCATTAGGGCAAGTATGCCTGAGTGCCAGAGCAGCAGTGGGCCCCTCTCCAGGAAGACCAGCATGAAACCCCTCATAAGCACCAAGTCTACTGACCATAGAGTGCTAAAAACCTTCAGCTCTAGTGGAAATAGGATCAGGCCTATCTTAACAAGCAGACCAGAGCACAACTATTTAAAAAATTACACACAATACATATGGTCTAAACAATCCCCATGCAGGCAAGGAGAAATGCTGCAGAGGACTGACCTGAGGGAAAGAGCAGCCAAAACACAGCAGCAGAGTGCACACAGCACACACCAGAAACACTTCCTGAAGCACCAGGCCCTGGATAGTATATGACCTATTTTTCATAAAGCCATTATTCTCGGGAGCAGGAAACATAACAGGCTTCCTAGCATAGAGAAGACAGAGATATAGACAAAATGCCAAGACAGGGGAATTCATTCCGAAAGAAATAACAAGAAAGATGACAACGAGGGATCTAATCAAAACAGATATAACTGATATGCCTGATCCAGAATTTAAATCAACAATCAAAAGGATACTAGATGGGCTTGAGAAAAGCATAGAAGACACTAGGGAGTATACCAAGGACATAAGAGATCTAAAAACTAGTCAGGCCAAAATTTTAAAATTCTACCAAGATATGAAACCAACTGTATATAATGACCACAAGGATTAAAGAAGCAGAGGAATGAATAAGTGATATAGAAGGTAAAATTGTGGGGGAAAATGAAGCTGAAAAGAAGAGGGAAAGAAAAATATTGAATCACAAATGTAGACTTAGGGAAGTCAGTTAATCCATAAAGTATAATAACATCCTTATATGATACCTAGAAGCAGAAGAGACAGAAAAGGGAACAGAAGGTTTATTTGAGCAAATTATACTTCCCTAATCTTGGGGAGGAAACAGAATCCAAATCCAGGAGGTACCGAGAACTCCCATCAAAATCAACCAAAGGAAGCCAACACCAAGACATGTAAATAAATATGCAAGATACAGAGATAAGAAAAAAAATCCTAAAAGTGGGAAGAGAAAAAAAAATCATTTACTTAATAGGGAAGACAGATAAGTTTAGCAGGAGCCCTTTTCACAGAAACTTGGTAGGCCAGAAGAGAGTGCCAAGATGTATTCAACACGCTGAATGGGAAAAAATATGCATCCAAAAACACTTAATCCTACAAAGCTGACATTCAGAATTGAAGGAGTTTTCCAGACAAACAAAAAGTAAGGGAGTCCATGACCACTAAACCAGCCCTGCAAGAAATATTAAAGGGAACTCTTTGAATTTGAAAGTAAGACCAAAACCAACAAAGACTAGAAAGGAACACAGAAAATCTCCAGAAACAACAACTTTACAACTAACACAATGGCACTAAGTTCATATCTATCAATAATCATTCTGAATATAAATGGACTAAATGCTCCAAACAAAAGACATAGGGTATCAGAATGGATAAGAAAAACAAAACTCATCTACATGCTGCCTACAAGAGACTTTAAACCTAAAAGCACCTACAGAATGAAAGTGAAGGTATGGAGAACCATTTATCATGCTAATGGAGTTGAAAGAAAGCCAGAGTAGCCATACTCATCAGATAAACTAGGTTTTAAACCAAAGACTGAAAAAAGAGATGAAGAAGGACATTATATCATAATTAAGGGGTCTATCCAACAAGAAGATCTAACAATTGTAAATATTTATGCCCCCAAATTGGGAACAGCCAAATATATAAATCAATTAATAACAAACAAAAAAGAACTCATTGACAATAACATACTAATTGTAGGGGACTTTTACACCCCACTTACATTAATCCACAGATCATCTAAGCAGATAGTCAACAAGGAAACAATGGCTTCGAATGACACACTGGATCAGATGGACTTAACAGATACAATGAAAGCATTTCATCCTAAAGCAGCAGAATACACATTCTTTTCAAGTGTACATGGAACATTTGTATGTGCAGGAATAGCTTGCATACTGGTTCACAAATCAGCCCTCAACTAGTACAAAAAGTGTGAGATCATAACATCCATATTTTCAGACCACAATGCTATGACACTGGAAGTCAACTACAAGAAGAAATTTGGAAAGACCTCAAATACATGGAGGTTAAAGAATATCCTACTAAGGAAATAATGGGTTAACCAGGAAATTAAAGAAGAAATGAAAACTACATGGAAACAAATGAAAATGAAAACATGACAGGCCAAAACCTTTGGGATGCAGCAACAGCAGTCACAAGAGAAAAGTATATAGCAATACAGGCTTAACTCAGGAAACAAGAAAAATATCAAACACACAACTTAACTCTACACCCAAAGGAGCTAGAAAAGGAAGAGCAAATTAAGCCTAAAGCGAGCAGAAGAAAGGAAATAATAAAGATTACACCAAAGTTCGATGATAGAGAAATAAAAAACAAAACAAAACAGTAGAACAGATCAGTGAAACGAGGAAATGGTTCTTTGAAAGAACTGATAAAATTGATAAACTCCCAGCCAGACATATCAAAAAAAGAAATAAAGGACTCAAATAAATAGAATCGTGAATGAGAGGAGAGATCACAATCAACACTACAGAAATACAAACAATTACAAGAGAATATTATGAAAAATTATATGCCAAAAGTTGGGCAATCTGAAAAAAATTCCTTGAAACATAAAAACTACCAAAACTGAAACAGGAAGAAATAGAAAATTTGAATAGACTCATAACCAGCAAAGAAATAGAATCAATAATCTCCCAACAAACAAAAGTCCAGGGCCAGATGGCTTTGCAGGGGAATTCTACCAGACTTTTAAAGGAGAGATAATACTTTTCCTCTCAAACTGTTCCAAAACATAGAAATAGAAGGAAAACTTCCAAGCTCATTCTATGAGGTCATCATTACTTTGATTCCAAAACCAAAGACCCCACTAAAAAGGAGAATTACAGGCCAATATCCCTGATGAACATGGATGCAAATATTCTCAACAAGATACTACCAAATCAAATCCAATAGTACATTAAAAGGATTATTCACCATGATCAAGTAGAATTTATCAAGTGGGGCAGCAGGGTGGTTTAATATTTGCAAATCAATGTGATACACCACATTCATAAATGGAGGGATAAAAACCATAAGATCCTCTCAATAGAGGCAATAAAAGCATTTGACAAAGTACAACATCCATTCTTGATAAAAACCCTCAACAAAGTAGGGATAGAGGGAACATACCTTAACATCATACATCATAAAGGCCATATACAAAAGACCCACGCTAATATCATCCTCAACAGGGCAAAACTGAGAGCTTTACTTCTATGGTCAGGAAAAAAACATGGATGTCCACTTTCATGATTGTTATTTAACACAGTACTGGAAGTCCTAGCCTCAGCAATCAGACATCAAAAAGAAATAAAATCCATCAGAATCTGCAAGAAAGGGGCTTGTGGGTGTCGCAGTTGGTTAAGTGTCCTACTCTTTGTTTCAGCTCAGGTCATGATCTCAGGGCCATGAGATTGAACCCTGTGTAGGGCTCTGCACTCAGTGTGGAGCCTACTTGAGATTCTCTCTCCCTCTCCCTTTGCCCTTCCTGCACATGCGCTCTCTCTCTCTCTAAAATAAATGAATAATTTTTAAAAAATCAGCAAAGAAGAAGTCAAACTTTCCTCTTTGCAGACGACATGATACTCTATATAGAAAGCCTGAAAGATTCCACACACACACACACAAAAATGTCTAGAACTAATAGGCAAACTCGGCAGAGTCCCAGGATACAAAATCAACATACAGAAATTTGTTGCATTTGTATAAACCAATAATGAAACAGCAGAAAGGGAAATCAAGGAACTGATCCCATTTACAATTGAACCAAAAACCATGAGCTACCTAGGAATATGCCTAATGAAAGAGGTTAAAGATTTGTGCTCTGAAAACTTCAGAACACATATGAAAGGAATTGAAGATGACACAAAGAAATGGAGAAACGGGGGTACCTGGTGGCTCAGTCAGTTAAGCAGCTGCGTTTGGCTCAGGTCATGATCCCAGGGTCCTGGAATTGAGCCCCATGTTGGGCTCTCTGCTCAGCAGGGAGCCTGCTTCTCCCCCTCACTCTGCCTGCCACTCTGCCTCCTTGTGCTCTCCTCCCCATCAAATAAATAAGTAAGTAAATAAATAAATAAAATCTAAAAAAAAAAGAAATGGAAAAACATTCCATGATTATCGATTGGAAGAGCAAGTAATTTTAATATGTCTATAGTGCCCAAAGGAACCTATACATTTAATGCAATCCCCATCAAACTACCACCAGGATTTTTCACAGGGCTAGAACCAACAATCCTAAAATTTGTATGGAACCACAAAAGTCCCTGAATAGCCAAAGAATCTTGAAAATGAAAAGCAAACCTGGTGGCATCACACTTCTGGGCTTCAAGCCAAATTAAAAAGCTGTAATCATCAAGATAGTAGATGGCACAAAAACAGACACACAGATCAGTGGAACAGAATAGAAAACCCAGAACTGGACCCACAACTATATGGTCAACTAATCTTTGACAAATCAGGAAAGAATATCCAATAGCGAAAACACATGTTGTTCAACAAATGATGTTTGGAAAACTGGGCAGCAACATGCAGAAGAATGAAACTGGACCACTTTCTTACATCATACACGAAAATAAATCCAAAATGGATGAAAGACCTAAATGTCAGACAGGAAGCCATCAAAATCCTAGAGGAGAAGCCAGGCAGCAACCTCTTTGTTCTTGGCTGTAACAACTTCTCATTAGATACATCTCTGGCGGCAATGGAAACAAAAGAAAAAATGAACTATTGGGACTTTATCAAGATAAAAACTTCTGGACAATGACGGAAACAACAAAACTAAAAGGCAACCTACAAAATGGGAGATGTTTGCAAGTGACATATCTGATAAAGGGTTAGTATCCAAAATGTATAAAGAACTTATCATACTCAACACCAAAAATAATAATAATTACAATAATAATAATAGTCCAGTGAAGTAATGAGTAGAAGACATGAATAGACATTTTTCCAAAGAAGACATATAGATGGTTAAGAGACACATGAAAAGATGTTCAACATCAGTCATCATTAGGGAACTACAAATCAAAACTATGATAAGATACCATCTCACACTTGTCAGAGTGGCTAAAATTAACAACAGAAGAAATTACAGATGTTGTCAAGGATTTGGAGAAAGGGGAACTCTTGCACTATTGGGAAAGAAACCCATGTAGCCACTCAGGAAAACAGTATGGAGGTTTCTCAGAAAGTTAAAAATAGAACTACCCTAGCACCCTGCAATTTTACTAGTAGGTACTTACCCAAAGGGTAAAAAATGCTGATTCAAAGGGGTACATTCACCCTGAGGTTGATAGCAGCATTATTAACAATAGCCAAATTATTGAAACAGTCCAAATGTCCATCAAGTGATGGATGGATAAGGAAGATGTGGTATATATACATATACATATATATATATATATATATATATATATATATATAATGGAATATTATTCAGCCATAAGAAAGAAAGAAATCTTGCCATTTGCAGCAACATGGATGGAGCTAGAGTGTATTATGCTAAATGAAATAAGTCAGTCAGAGAAAGACAAATGCCGTATGATTTAACTCATGTGGAATATAAGAAACAAAAGAGATGAATGTAAGGGAATAAAAAAGGGATGGCGGCAAACCACAAGGGACTCTCAACCTATAGAGAACAAATTGAGTGTTGCTGGAGGGGAGTTGTGTCAGGGAGGATCTAAATGGGTGATAGGACACTCGTATGAGCACTGGGTGCTACATGTATGTGATGGAACACTAAATTCTACTCCTGAAACTAAGATTATAGTATATGTTAACTAATGAGAATGTATTTATTTATTTTAAAAACATTTTATTTATGTGAGAGAGTGAGAGAGCACGAGCCAGGGGGAGGGGTAGAGGGAGAAGCAGACTCTCTGTTGAGCAGGGAGCCGGATGCGGGACTCAATCCCCACACTCTGGGATTATGACCTGAGCCGAAGGTAGACACTCAACTGACTGAGCCACCCAGGTGCCCCACTAATGAGAATTTAAATAAAAACTTGAAACAACAACAAAAAAATCCAACAGGAAGGAGAATCTATGGTCCTTTAGGTTTCTGACCTCTAGATCTATTTTAAAGGGCATCTGACTAGATCAGGCCCACCTACAATGTATCTCTCCTAATTAACTTTAAGTCAACTGGTTAGGGACTTAAATAATATCTGAAAATATCCCTTCCCTTTTGCCATGTGCTATAACCTAACTGTAGGAGGTACAGACGGTTTCCCCACAGACCTGTCCACATTCAAAAAGGGCATTATACTGGCCATGTACACCAGGGGGTGGAGAGATCTGGAGGCAGAGTTTAAATTCCACCTACCACATTTGCAATCTAGTCACAGGTTAAAAATTGACTTTAAATCTAATAAGCAATGTTCATCTAACATAGCTTTACTTCTGAGTAATAACTTTACATTTTATTTAAATGTATCAATAAAAGTTAGCAATTATTTATGTTTAAATTTTATTAAGTTTTAGTTGCAAAGCATTGTAAAAGTACACACATGCAAAAATTATTTAAGCATTAAGGGTAATGCTCAGGTTGCCTCTTGATGGATATCCCATAATTCTAATCACTTCCCCCAGAGGATGTCACTTTTGACAAATTGGTGCAGATCCTGTCAGACCTTTAATCATGCATTTTTAAATTCATTTGTATTTGTAAATATGTATAATATCACTTTGTTCATAATTAATATATGAATAAGATCATACTGAGCACATTGTTTTGCATTTTGGTTTTCACTTGGCAATATGTCTTTATTTTATCCCATGCTGGCCTAGATAATTCACCTAATTATTTTTTTAAGATTTCATTTATTTGAGAGAGAGAAAGAGAGAGAGCACAAGAGGGGGAGGGGCAGAGGGAAATGGGAGAAGCAGACTCCCCGATGAGTAGGGAGTCCTGTGGGGCTCAGTCCCAGGACCCTGCTTAGATCAAGACTTGAGCTGAAGGCAGACGATTAACCAGGCATCCCTCACCTAATTATTTTTAAGCTGTTATACAATTTTCTTTACATTGATTTTTCCGTTTCCCATTGTGGACACTTAGCTTGTAACTTTTTACAATTTCAAATACTGCTGCAGGAAGCATCCTTTTGCATATATTTAAGTTTTTCCCTAAAGTAGATAGCCTGAAGTGAAATTGTTGGGTCATAGGAATGCACTTATATTTTTCCTACACTGTATCAAGTTACTTGGTATTCATAGCCATTCCTTTTTGTGTTTTTGGACTATGGTCTCTTTTTCTCTTTTTATATATTAGTTGAACATAGTTTGAATAATGGGATTGATCATCCTTATTGATTCAAACACTGCCCTTTATTTTGTGCATATCTGTGCATGTCTCTTTTATACTTCATCTCCTGTTTTATTTATCCACCTCCCAATCTCCTTTTGAGCACACAGACCTATGTATTTAATGTATATTCTTCTTTGTGTATTCATTTACATAATAATAAACATATATAGCATTTTATTTTCCTTTATAAACTTACATAAACAGTATTTATTGCACTTATTTATTTTGCACTAAACAATTTTCTGTTTTATTGTGGTACAATTTATATACACTGAAATTCACACTTTTTAGGTGTATAGTTCTATAAATTATGAAAAACTTATATAATTGTTTAATGACCACCATAACCAAGATGTCAGTTAATTATGTCATCACCAAAGGATTCCTCATGCAACTGCATTCATCTCACCCCTTCATCCCTATCCCTTAGCAACCACCTGTTTTACCATACTACAGTTTTGTCTTTTTCAGAATGTCATATAAATGGAAGCATACAGAATGTAGCCTTTTGGTTCTTGCTTCTTTTACTTCAAATCATACTTAGAGATTCATTTGCATTGTGGTATGTATTTAATTTATTCTTCCTTTTTATTTCTGAGTTTATTTCATTTTATGGTGTATCCCAATTTGTTTCTCTGTTCCCCAATGGAGGGACATTTGGGCTATTTTTAGATTTTGATGATTATGGACTTCACTGCTGTAAACATGCCCATACAGGTTTTTGTAGGAGCACATGTCTTCATTTTTCTTAGGTAAATATCTAAGAGTAGGATTGCTAGGTTTTATCATAAGTGTATGTTGAACTTTATAAAAAAAATCTTCCAAACTGTTTTCCAAAGTGGCTGAACTATGTCATATTTACAACAAGGTATGGGGGTTCCAGTTATTTTTCATCTATGTCAAACTCTGATTATGTCAATTTTTTTTATTTTAGCCATTCTGACAGGGAAGTAGTGACATCTCATTGTGTGCTTAACTTATATTTCTCTAAATACCAGTGATGTTGAACATCTTTTCATGTTCTTAATTTCCACTTGTATACCTTCTTTGGTAAAGTGTTATAACTTTTTTTCATTTTTCAATGCTATTTGGTATTTTATTATTGCATTTTGATTTCTTTATATATTCTAGGTATAAGTCATTTATGAGATATGTGTGCTCTGCAAATATCCCCTCCTATCCCCAGGTTGTGGATTGTTATTTCATTTTCATAGCAGTATATACCAAAGAGCAGGACTTTCTTTTTTAACTAGAATTTTTTACAGCATTTTTAGGATTACAGAAAAATTGTGCAAAAAGTAGAGTTCTCATATACCTCCTCTCCCTACCACTGCACAGTTATTCCTATTTTTAATATTGTTTTAAAATATTTTAAATTTATTTTTTATGTTAAAATATATTGTGTCGTTAGTATCAGTGGTAGAATTTAATGACTCATCAGCTGCATACAACACCCAGTACTCAATACTTCAAGTGCTCATCTTTTTTTTTATTTTCATGTTTTTTTATTATATTATGTTAGTCACCATACAGTACATCCCTGGTTTCTGATGTAAAGCTCGATGCTTCATTAGTTGCGTATAACACCCAGTGCACCATGCAACACGTGCCCTCCTCACTACCCATCACCAGTCCATCCTATTCCCCCACCCCCTCCGCTCTGAAGCCCTCAGTTTGTTTCTCAGAGTCCATAGTCTCTCATGCTTCATTCCCCCTTCTGATTACACCCCCTTTCTTTATCCCTTTCTTCCCCTACCTATCTTCCTAGTTCTTATGTTCCATAGATGAAAGAAATCATACGATAATTGTCTTTCTCTGCTTGACTTATTTCACTTAGCATTACCTCCTCCAGTACCGTCCATGTTGCAGCAAATGTTGAGAACTCATTCTTTCTGATAGCTGAGTAATATTCCATTGTATATATGGACCACAACTTCTTAATCCAGTCATCTGTTGAAGGGCATCTCGGTTCCTTCCAAGATTTAGCTATTGTGGACAATGCTGCTAAGAACATTGGGGTGCATATGGCCCTTCTCTTCACTACGTCTGTATCTTTGGGATAAATACCCAGTAGTGCAATGGCTGGATCATAGGGTAGCTCAATTTTTAACTTTTTAAGGGACCTCCACACGGTTTTCCAGAGTGGCTGTACCAACTTGCATTCCCACCAACAATGTAGGAGGGATCCCCTTTTTCCACATCCTCTCCAGCAATTGTTGTTTCTTGCCTTGTCAATTTTTGCCATTCTAACTGGTGTAAGGTGGTATCTTAGTGTGGTTTTGATTTGAATTTCCCTGATGGCTAATGATTTTGAACATTTTTTCATGTGTCTGTTAGCCATTTGTATGTCATCATTGGAAAAGTGTCTGTTCATATCTTCTGCCCATTTTATGATTTGTTTTTTTGTTTCTCGTATCCAAGATCTACAAAGAGCTTCTCAAACTCAATACGCGAGAAACAAATAAACAAATCAAGTGCCCTTCTTAATGCCGAACACCCAGTTACCCTATCTGCCCACCCACCTCCATTCCAGCAACCCTCAGTTTCTTTCCTATAGTTAAGAGTCTCTTATGTTTTGTCTCCCTCTCTGTTTTCAACTTATTTCATTCTTCTTTCCCTTCCCCTATGTTAATTTGTTTTGTTTCTTAAATTCCATATATGGATGGGATAAGAGTACTTCTCTCAGTGACTTATTTCACATAACGTAATCACCTCTATTTCCAACCAGGTCATTGCAAATGGCAAAGTTACATTCTTTTTCATGAATGAGTAAAATTGTATTGTATGTATATGCCACTTGTTTTTTTCACTTTATTTTTTGTTTTAAATTCAATTAGCCAATATATAGTACATCATTTGTTTCAGATGTAGCGTTCACTGATTCATCAGTTGCATATAACAGACAGTGCTCATCACATCATGTGCCTTCCTTAATGCCCATCACCCAATTACCCAATCCTCTACCCACCTCTCTTCCAGCAACGCTCAGGTTTTGTTTTTTTTGTTTTTTCTACAGTTAAGAGTGTCTCAGGGATTTTCTCCCTCTCTAATGACTTCCCATTCAGTTTTCCCTCACTTCCCCTATGATACTCTGTGCTGTTTATTATATTCTACATATGAGTGAAATCATATAATTGTCTTTCACTGATTGACTTATTTCTCACAGCATAATACCCTACAGCTCCATTCACACT
Source organism: Ursus arctos (assembly GCF_023065955.2). NCBI lineage: Eukaryota > Metazoa > Chordata > Mammalia > Carnivora > Ursidae > Ursus > Ursus arctos. The sequence goes on from NC_079873.1 coordinate 51,534,486, forward strand.
GATGTAAATATTAAGTATTCATCCTTTCTGGTGGCTGAGTAATATTCCATTGTGTACACACACACACACCCACACACACCCACACACACCCCACATCTTCTTTATCCATTCATCTGTCAATGGACATCTCAGCTCTTTCTACAGTTTAGCTATTATGGACATTGCTGCTGTGAACATTGGGGTGCAAGTGCCCCTTTGGATCACTACATTTGTTTCTTTGGGATAAATAACTAGTAGTGCAATTGCTGCATTGTAGGGTAGCTCTATTTTTAACTTCTTGAGGAACCTCCATTACCATTTTCCAGAGTGCGTGTACCAGCTTGCATTCACACCAACATTGTAAGAGGGTTCCCTTTTCTCCACATCCTCACCAAATTCTGTTGTTTCCTGTCATGTTAATTTTTGTCCTTCTAACTGGTGTAAGGTAGTATCTCAGTGTGGTTTTGATTTGTATTTCCCTGATGGCTGGTGATGTTAAACATTTTTTTTTCATGTGTCTGTTAGCCATTTGTATGTCTTCTTTGGAGAAGTGTCTGTTCATGTCTTCTTCCCACTTCCTGACTGGATTTTTTGTTCTTTGGGTGTTGAGTTTGAGAAGTTTTTATAGATTTTGGATACTAGCCCTTTGGCTGATATGTCATTGGCAAATATCTTCTCCCATTCTGTAGGTTGCCTTTTAGTTTTGTTGACTGTTTCCTTTGCTGTGCAGAAGATTTTTATCTTGATGAAGTCCCAAAAGTTTATTTTTGCTTTAGTTTTCCTTGCCTTTGGAGACATGTCATGAAAGAAGTTGCTGCGGCTGAGGTCGAGGTGGTTTCTCCCTGTGATCTGCTTCAGGATTTTGCTGGATTCCATCTCACATTTAGGTCTTTCATCCATTTTGAGTTTATCTTTGTGTATGGTGTAAGAGAATGGTCCAGTCTCATTCTTCTACATGGGGCTGTACAATTTTCCCAGCACCATTTATTGAGGACACTGTCTTTTTTCCGTTGAATATTCTTTCCTGCTTTGTGGAAGTTTAGTTGACCATTGAGCTGAGCGACCATTTCTGGGTTCTTTTTTCTGTTCTATTGATCTATGTGTCTGATTTTATGTCAGTACTGTACTGTCTTGATGATTACAGTTTTGGAATATAGCTTGAAGTCTGGCATTGCAATGCCACCAGCTTTGATTTTCTTTTTCAATATTCTTTTGGTTATTCAGGATCTTTTCTAGTTCCACACAAATCTTAGGATTATTTATTCCTGCTTTGTGAAAAATGTTGGTGGTATTTTGATAGGGATTGTATTGATTATGTAGATTGTTCTGGTAGCATAGACATTTTACCAATATTTATTCTTCCAACCCATGAGCATGGAATGATTTTCCATTTCTTTGTGTCTTCCTCAAATTCTTTCCTCAAATTCTTTCATAAGTATTCTGTAGTTATTAGAGTACAGATGTTTTCCTTCTGTGGTTCACTTTATTCCTAGGTATCTTATAGTTTTTGGTGCAATTGTAATGGGATCAATTCCTTGATTTTTTTTTCTTCTGCCTCATTGTTAGTGTATAGAAATGCAACTGATTTCTGTGCATTGATTTTATATTCTGCCATTTTGCTGAATTCCTGTATGAGTTCTAGTAATTTTAGAGTGGAGTCTTTTGGGTTCTCCAGATAAAATATCATGTCATCTGTGAAGATTGAGAGTTTGACTTCTTTGCCATTTTGGATGCCCTTTAAAGTTTCTGTTGTTGTCTGATTGCTGAGGCTAAGACTTCCAGTACTATGTTGAACAGCAGTGGTGAGAGTGGATATCCCTGTCGTGTTCCTGACCTTAGGGGAAAAGCTTTCAGTTTTTCTCCATTGAGGATAGTATTTATTGTGGGTTTTTCAGATGTGTCTTTTATGATACTGAGGCATGTTCCTTCTATCCCTACATTGAATAGAGTTTTTATCAAGAAACTTTTTATCAAGCATTTTGACAAATGTTTTATCTTCATCTATTGAGAGTATCATATGGTCTTGTCCTTTATTTTTTTATTAACTGTGTCTCACATTGATTGTTTGGTGGATGTTGAACCATGCTTGCAGTTGAGGAATAAATCCCACTTGGTCGTGGTGAATAATCCCTTTAATGGACTGTTGGATCCTCTTAGCTATTATATTGGTGAGAAGTTTTGCATCCATCTTGATCAGGGATATTGGTCTGCAATTCTGCTTTTTCGTTGTGATTTTGGTTTGGGGATGAAGGTAATTCTGGTGTCATAGAATTAATTTGGAAGTTTTCCTTTTTCTCTTTTTTGGAATAGTTTGTGAATAATAGGTATTAACTCTTCTTCAAATGTTTGGTAGTATTCCCCTTTGAAGCCATGTGGCCATGGACTTCTGTTTGTTTTGATATTTTTGTTTACTCATTCGATTTCTTTGTTGGTTATCAGTCTATTCACATTTTCTATTTTTTCCATTTTCAGTTTTGGTTGTATGTATACTGCTAGGAATTTATCCATTTCTTCCAGGTTGTCTGATTTGTTGGCGCATATTTTTTTCATATTATTGTCTTATAATTGTTTGTATTTCTGTGGTGTTGGTTTTGATCTCTCTTCTCCCATTCATGATTTTACTTATTTGGGTCCTTTCTGTTTTCTTTTAAATAAGTCTGGCTAGAGGTTTATCAATTTTATTAATTTTTTCAAAGAACCAGATGTTTTCACTGATTTCACTGTTTTCTATTGCTTTTTCTAATAATAATTTTTTATTATGCTATGTTAGTCACCATACAGTACATCCTTAGTTTTTGATGTAGAGTTCTGTGATTCATTATTTGTGTATAACACCCAGTGCTCCATGCAATATGTGCCCTCCTTAATACCCATCACCATTCTATCCCAATCCCCCACTCCCCTCCCCTCTGAAGCCCTCAGTTTGTTTCCCAGAGTCCATAGTCTCTCGTGGTTCATTCCCCCTTCTGTTTACCCCCTCTTTCTTCTCCCCTTTCTTCTCCTACCTATCTTCCTACTTATGTTCCATAAATGAGTGAAACCATATGATAATTGTCTTTCTCTGCTTGACTCATTTCACTTAGCATAATCTCCTCCAGTCCAGTCCATGTTGCTGCAAATGTTCGGTAATCGTAATCATGTTAGGCCATCAGTGTCATCAACACTGCTGCTTTCTGCAATCAGCTCTGTGTTTATTCTGAGGGGCAGGGGAGGGAATGTTTATGCTGAGGGGCAGGGGAGGGAAATGGCACTAACCCACTCCTTTCTTCCCAGTGAGGCATCTCTGTGAATGCTGCTTCTCAGAATCATGCTCTGAGATCAAATCATATCCCCTTTGTGTGCCACAGGAACTTTTCAGATCACTGGTTCTGTGCTAACTGCCCCTAGGTTGTTTCCCTTCATTGTCTTGAGGATCAGTGCAGTGTCCTCCAGGCTCTATCCTGCTAATCTGTAAAACTCTAGGCTTTGAGCTGTTTTGGTTGCAAGAACTCATAAAATTCAGCACCTCTCTTTTTCCAAGCCAATGGCTTTGGGGAAACCATTCTTGTGTGTGTCTCTGTGTGTTCTCCTCTCTTTCTCACCCTTCTCTGCTACCACAGCTCTCTCCTCTCCATTGCACCTACAATCTGCTTCTCCCCTAAAACCTATCTCTGCACCTCCTACCTTCCATGTGTCTCTTCTCTAGCTTTAGTTGTATAGTTTGTTCTGTCAGTCTTTAGGCCTATTTCTGGGGTATTTAGGGTGATTTGATGGTTATCTAGTTCTGTTCATTGGAGGAGACAAGCCTAGGGTTTGCCTTCTCTACCCCTATCTTAACACATTGTCTTCTGTTGCTTTCTTTAAAAGTTAGTTGGCTATCTTCTAAAATTTCTAAACTGTTTTTATCTTCATAAATTATTTTGTCAAGTAATTATAGTAGGTATATATGGTTCTGGATAATAATTCAGTTATTAGCTTTTGAGACAAGTAAATAATTCATAATGAATGAAAACGGATGAATTCTTTGTTCAATTCCTATACACACAGTAATTATAATACCATAGAAGGAATAACCTTTGGAATTGGATAGAACTTACTTTCATATTGGTCCAAATGGTGTGGGTTCCCCAGCCCTGAGAGACTGAGAGTTGGAGTAAGGAATTGTCCAGAAAGACCCAAAGAATCATTGTCCCTGCTTGACAGAATGAAAGATAATTACTATTGCAATTTATTCTAGGGGTTGGAATGAAGTTGAAAGTATAGAGATATTTATACTTTATAAAGTATAAAGTTGTTGAAAGTTGAAAGTATAAAGAAAATATAATGATATCAAGGACCAGAGTAGATAAATGTGCATGCTTGCTGCAAAACTGAATAGATATTTTTTCTAGGATAAGATGGAAGACAACTAAAATTTATTGATTACCTAAATGTATTGGACACTAAGCCTGCCATTTTCTCACATATTATATTTTTTAAATCTTCTCAAGAGTCCTGTGAAATAAGTATTCTAAGCTCCAGGTCTAGATGGAGTTGTAGGATAATTTCAGTAATCTAATAGTAATGCATACCTTCAAACTGACTTTTTTTTTATAATGATTTTTTATTATATTATGTTAGTCACCATACAGTACATCCCCGGTTTCCGATGTAAGGCTCGATGATTCATTAGTTGTGTATAACACCCAGTGCACCATGCAATACGTGCCCTCCTTACTACCCATCACCGGCCTATCCCATTCCCCCACCCCCCTCCCCTCTGTAGCCCTCAGTTTGTTTCTCATAGTCCATAGTCTCTCATGTTTCATTCCCCCTTCTGATTACCCCCCCCCTTTCTTTATCCCTTTCTTCCCCTACTGATCATTCTAGTTCTTATGTTCCATAGATGAGAGAAATCTTATGATAGTTGCTTTCTCTGCTTGACTTATTTCACTTAGCATTATCTCCTCCAGTGCTGTCCATGTTGTAGCAAATGTTGAGAACTCGTTCTTTCTGATAGCTGAGTAATATTCCATTGTATATATGGAACACAACTTCTTAATCCAGTCATGTGTTGAAGGGCATCTCGGCTCCTTCCACAATTTAGCTATTGTGGACTTTGCTGCTATGAACATTGGGGTGCATATGGCCCTTCTCTTTACTACGTCTGTATCTTTTTTTTTTAATAATGATTTTTTATTATATTATGTTAGTCACCATACAGTACATCCCCGGTTTTCGATGTAAGGCTCGATGATTCATTAGTTGTGTATAACACCCAGTGCACCATGCAATATGTGCCCTCCTTACTACCCATCACCGGTCTATCCCATTCCCCCACCCCCCTCCCCTCTGTAGCCCTCAGTTTGTTTCTCATAGTCCATAGTCTCTCATGTTTCATTCCCCCTTCTGATTACCCCCCCTTTCTTTATCCCTTTCTTCCCCTACTGATCATTCTAGTTCTTATGTTCCATAGATGAGAGAAATCATATGATAGTTGTCTTTCTCTGCTTGACTTATTTCACTAAGCATTATCTCCTCCAGTGCCGTCCATGTTGTAGCAAATGTTGAGAACTCATTCTTTCTGATTGCTGAGTAATATTCCATTGTATATATGGACCACAACTTCTTAATCCAGTCATCTGTTGCAGGGCATCTCGGCTCCTTCCACGATTTAGCTATTGTGGACATTGCTGCTATGAACATTGGGGTGCATATGGCCCTTCTCTTCACTACGTCTGTATCTTTGGGGTAAACACCCAGTAGTGCAATGGCTGGATCATAGGGTAGCTCAATTTTTAACTTTTTAAGGGACCTCCACACGGTTTTCCAGAGTGGCTGTACCAACTTGCATTCCCACCAACAATGTCGGAGGGATCCCCTTTCTCCACATCCTCTCCAACAATTGTTGTTTCTTGCCTTGTCTATTTTTGCCATTCTAACTGGCGTAAGGTGGTATCTCAGTGTGGTTTTGATTTGAATTTCCTTGATGGCTAATGATTTTGAACATTTTTTCATGTGTCTGTTAGCCATTTGTATGTCTTCATTGGAAAAGTGTCTGTTCATATCTTCTGCCCATTTTTTGATTTGTTTATTTGTTTCTCATGTATTGAGTTTGAGAAGTTCTTTGTAGATCTTGGATACCAGTCCTTTATCTGTAGTGTCATTTGCAAATATCTTCTCCCATTCCGTGGGCTGCCTCTTAGTTTTTTGACTGTTTCCTTGGCTGTGCAGAAACTTTTAATCTTGATGAAGTCCCATAAATTCATTTTGTCTTTTGTTTCTCTTGCCTTTGGGGATGTATCATGAAAAAGGTTGCTTTGGCCAATGTCGTAGAGGTTGCTGCCTATGTTCTCCTCTAGAATTTTTATGGATTCCTGTCTCACATCGAGGTCTTTCATCCATTTGGAGTTTATTTTTGTGTATGGTGTGAGAGAGTGGTCAAGTTTCATTCTTTTGCATGTAGCTGTCCAATTTTCCCAGCACCATTTATTGAAGAGACTGTCTTTTTCCCACCGGATGTTTTTTCCTGCTTTATCAAAGATTAGTTGCCCAAAGAGCTGAGGGTCCATTTCTGGGTTCTCTATTCTGTTCCATTGGTCTATGTGTCTGTTTTTGTGCCAGTACCATGCTGTCTTTGTGATCACAGCTTTGTAGTACAGCTCGAAATCCGGCATTGTGATGCCCCCAGCTTTGTTTTTCCTTTTCAACAGTTCCTTGGAGATTCGGGGCCTTTTCTGTTTCCATACAAATTTAAGGACTATTTGTTCCAGTTCTTTGAAAAATGTCCTCGGTATTTTGATCAGGATAGCATTGAAAGTGTAGATTGCTCTGGGTAGCATGGACATTTTAACTATGTTAATTCTTCCGATCCATGAGCATGGAATATCTTTCCATCTTTTTGTGTCTTCCTCAATGTCTTTCAAGAGTGATTTATAGTTTCTAGAATATAGGTCCTTTACGTCTCTGGTTAAGTTAATTCCAAGGTAACGTATGGTTTTTGGTGCTATTGTAAATGGGATGGATTCCCTAATTTCTCTTTCTTCGGTCTCGTTATTCGTGTACAGAAATGCAACTGATTTCTGAGCATTGATTTTGTATCCCGCCACGTTTCTGAATTGCTCTATAACTTCTAATAGTTTGGGAGTGGCTTCTTTTGGGTTTTCCATATAGAGTATCATGTCATCTGCGAAGAGAGACATTTTGACTTCTTCTTTGCCGATTTGAATACCTTTGATCCCTTTTTGTTGTCTGATTGCTGTTGCAAGGACTTCTAGTACTATGTTGAATAATAGTGGCGAGAGTGGGCATCCTTGTCGTGTTCCTGATCTTAAGGGAAAGGCTTCCAGCTTTTCCCCATTGAGAATAATATTTGCAGTAGGCTTTTCATAGATGGATTTTATGAGATTGAGAAATGTACCTTCTATTCCTATACTCTGAAGGGTTTTAATCAGGAAAGGATGCTGTATTTTGTCAAATGCTTTTTCGGCATCGATTGAGAGGATCATATGGTTCCTGAGTCTTTTCTTGTTGATATGATGTATCACGCTGATTGATTTGCGAATATTGAACCACGCTTGCATCCCAGGTATGAATCCCACTTGATCATGGTGGATAATCCTTTTAATGAACTGTTGGATTCTATTAGCAAGTATCTTGTTGAGGATTTTGGCGTCCATATTCATTAGGGAAATCGGTCTGTAATTCTCCTTTTTGAGAGGGTCTTTGCCTGGTTTGGGGATCAAGGTAATATTGACCTCATAGAATGAGTTTGGTAGCTTTCCTTCTGTTTCTATTTTTTGAAGTAGCTTTAGGAGAATAGGTATTATTTCTTCTTTGAATGTTTGGTAGAATTCCCCAGGAAAACCGTCCGGGCCTGGAGTTTTGATATTTGGAAGGTTGTTTATCACTGACTCAATTTCTTCATAATTAATTGGCCTGTTTAAGAAATCAATTTATACCTATTTCAATCGTGGTAGTTTATAGGTTTCCAGGAAGGATTCCATCTCTTCCAGATTGCTTAGTTTATTGGCATATAGCTGTTGATAAAAATTTCTAATAATCCTTCCAATTTCAATGGTGTTCGTCGTGACCTCTCCTTTTTCATTCATAATTTTAATAATCTGGGTCCTTTCTCTTTTCTTTTGGATAAGTCTTGCCAGTGGTCTGTTAATTTTATTGATTCTCTCCAAGAACCAGCTTCTAGTCCTGTTGATCTGCTCTACTGTACTTCTGGTTTCTGCTTGATTGATTTCAGCTCTAATTTTGGTCAACTGCTTCCTCGTGCGTGGATTAGGCCTGTCCCTCTGTTGCTGTTCCAGCTTCTTGAGGTGAGAATATAAAAACTGCATTTTAGATTTTTCTATTCTTTTGAGTGAGGCTTGGATGGCTATGTATTTCTCCCTTAGGACTGCCTTTGCTGTATCCCATAGGTTTTGGACTGTTGTATTTTCATTCTCATCGGTCTCCATAAATTGTTTAATTTGATTTTTGATTTCCTGGTTTATCGAGTCATTCCTGAGCAGGATGGTTCTTAGTCTCCAAGTGTTTGAGTTTCTTCCAAATTTTTCCTTGTGGTTGAGTTCCAATTTCAGAGCGTTGTGGTCTGAGAATATGCAGGGGATAATTTCAATCTTTTGGTATCAGCTGAGACCTGTTTTGTGTCCCAGAACATGGTCTATTCTTGAAAATGTTCCATGGGCATTAGAATAGAATGAGTATTCTTTGGTTCTGGGGTGTAGTGTTCTATATATATCTAAGAGGTCCAACTCATCGAGTATGGCATTCAAAGCCTTTGATTCTCTGCTTAGTTTTTGCCAGGGTGTTCTGTCTATTTCTGAGAGTGGAGTGTTGAGGTCCCCTACTATTAATGTATTTTTATTTATATGTCTCTTTATTCTGGTTAAGAGTTGGCTTGTGTATCTTGCTGCTCCCCTGTTGGGGGCATATATATTTATAATTGTCATATCCACTTGTTGAATACTTCCTTTAAGAATAATATAGTGCCCTTCTGCATCTCTAACTATAGTCTGTAGTTTAAAATCCAGTTTATCTGATATGAGAATTGCTATCCCAGCTTTCTTTTGAGGTCCATTTGCGTGAAAGATGGTACTCCATCATCTTACTCTCAGTCTGAATGCATCTTTGGGTTCGAAATGAGTCTCTTGTAGACAGCAAATGGATGGGTCATTTCTTTTTATCCAATCTGCAACCCTGTGCCGTTTAAAGCAAGAATTTAAACCATTAATATTAAGACTGAGTACTGAGAGATATGCTTCTAATTCTGCCATGTTGTCAGTAAAGTCTTTGTATTGGCTGTGACTTTCTGTTTTGTATCACTCTTGGGGCGTTTTTACTTTTATAGAACCCCCCGTAATACCTCCTGTAGGGCTGGTGTCATGGTTACGAAATTGGCTAGTGACTGTCGATTCTGAAATGTCTTTATTTCTCCATCAATTCTGAATGACAGCCTTGCTGGATAAAGGATCCTTGGCTGCATGTTTTTCTCTGAAAGAGCTTTAAAAATGCTCCCCCAACCCTTTCTCTCATTCCAGGTCTGTGTAGACAGGTCTGACGTAATTCTGATGCCTTTGCCTTGGTACGTGAGAAATTTCTTTGCCCTGGCCGCTTTCAATACTGTATCCTTGGATCTAATATTTGCGATTTGCACTATGACGTGACGTGGCGTAGGTTTGTCGTGGTTGAGCTTGGGAGGGGTCCTCTCTGCCTCTTGGACACGAATGTTTGTTTCCCTTGCTAGATTAGGGAAGTTTTCAGCTACAATTTGTTCAAATATCTCTTCTAGACCTCTGTTTTTCTCCACCCCCTCAGGGATGCCAATGTTTCTAACATTGGATCGTTTCATTGAGTCAGTAATCTCCCATAGCCAACGTTCGTGGGTGTGGATTTTTTTAAGACCATCTTCTATTTTAATTTTTTCCTCTATTAACCCATCCTCCAATTCACTAACCCTTTCCTCTGCTTCAGTGACCCTGGCCATCAGAGCCTCTAGTTTTGCCTGCATTTGGCTCATAGAATTTTTAATTTCTGTCAGATTCGCTCTCATTTCCACCCTTAGGAATTCTATATTCTCAGTAAACATTTTCCTTAATACTTTTTTCAAGTCTACTCATCATCTTGACCATTGTTACTCTGAATTCCATTTCTGATAATTTGGTTACATCCATATCCGTTACTTCTGTGGCAGAGGCCACAGACTCACTGTCTTTTCTTTGCTGGGGGGGGCTTCTCCTTCTTGTCATTCTGATGAGGAGAGGTTGCAGGGTTGTCCAGAGCCCAGATTATTGACGGGTCCCAGGCCGTGCCCCTTGTTTTATAAGGATCTTAGAGATGTGAGCTTCTTCTTTAAAGATTTTATTTATTTATTTATCTGAGAGAGGGAGGTAGACAGTCAGCAAGAACGGGAACAGAAGCAGGGGAGTGAGAGAGGAACAAGCAGGCTCCCAGCGGAGGAGCCCGATGAGGGACTCCTTTCCGAACGCTGGGATCACGCCCTAAGCCAGAGACAGGTGCTCAATGACTGCGCCACCCAGGCGCCCGGGTTGTGGGCTTCTTGATATTTTAGCCTGCCTTCTGTGTTCTGGGGGAGGGGCCTGCCGCGCCGATACTCAGGCAACCCTGTTTGGGTAGAGTCTCCGTGTCCCCTGCGAGGGGGGATGGGGATGGGCACTCTCTGAGCCGGTATTTCCAGGCTTTTGTTCTCTGGCGGCTTTCCCTGGCGGCCGGCTATGCCTCTTCTGAGAGTCAGAGCAGCAGCGGCCGAATTTCAGCCTCTGTCACAGAACAGAGGGATTGCGGCCCGTTCTCCACTGATGTTCTGGCCACTTTAACTCTGTTATTGTTGGTGCTGCTCAACCCTGCAGAGTCCTGGGATGTGTGCCCCACTCCCGGCGTCCCTGCCCTCACTTCCAGGGCCGGCACGTCTCTGTCCTTTGTGTTTCTAATGCCGCCAGCCACCGGCCACCCCGAGAGCTCCCGGGTCTCCAGGTCAGTCTATGCCCGGTGAGCATACCCCATTTCCGGAGTTCCGTGAGAAGCCTGGTGTCGCGCACACCCGGTTCAGGGTCTCAGTCTGCTGTTTCGTGGGTGCCGACCACGAGTCCGCCCGCTCTCCCGTGCAGGTGGCCCGCCAGCCACCAGCCACCCCGTGCACGCTCCGGGAGCTCCCGGTCTCAGTCTGGATCCCGTGAGCACACCGGGATTCCGGTGTTCCAGGAGATGCCTGGTGGCGTGCGTTCATGGCTTACTGGTCTCAGTCCGCTCTCTCCCGGGTGCCCTCTGTGAGTCCGCCCGCTCCCCCGTGCAGGTGGCTGCCGCTTCCTGGCGCCCAAACGCGGCAGCTCCCTCCCCCTTCCGTTTATCTTCCGATATCTGTGCGCGGTTTTACGGCTCCCCTCTTGGTACCTCAATACTCAGCGCTGGAGATGTTCATTTGTAGAGATCCAGATGTATCTTCCTGCGTCTCAGGCTGATTCTGTGGTTATTTAGGCTGGTCTGTTACCTATCCAGCTCAACTCAGAGGACCGGCTGAAAAAGGGGTCCCCTACTCCTCCGCCATCTTAACTCCCTCCATTCAAACTGACTTTTTAATACTGTTCAATATTTATGTAAAGGTGATGGTGAAAGTTGTATGTGGGAAGAGAAGGACTTCTGGCAGCATTCACTCATTCATTCATTTAAATATATATTGAGTACCTACTGTGGGCCACATTCTGTTTTAAGTACAAATCCCTGTCTTCATGGAGCAGACATACCCTGAAATCTATAACTCAATTACTTTTAATGTTACAAGCACTTCAAATATGGCCCTAAAATTAGCAGATACCTCCTCTCCTCAGAAGACAGTTTATCAGCCATTCAAGTATGTCCTTTAGAACCCGCCACTACCATCACTTAAGTTATTAAAGTATTCTTTCCAAACTCTTATGTAATACTCTCTATGAGAAGAGTGTTTAGATAATGTAATTTTCTCAGCCTCCCCATGTTTCTAGTGATTTAGAATCTCTTATATTTATATCTCATTGAACCCTCTAGCTAGGCCAACCCATTAACTTTCTCTGATTTTCTTCATTTTGAAGATGAAAAAGCTGAGCCTCATAAGGTTAAATAATTTGCCCTTGTTACATTACTAAAGTAGTAAACCTGAACTGATAGCTTTGGAAATTAAATTTGGGCTCCATCTGGTAAAACAGAGTTGTTTTTGAACATAATGCAAAAGGTGCCCCAAATCTACTTCTGTATACATACTTTTAAGAGGCCCTGAGCTAAGCCCCACCATATGTATTTCTTTAATTTTTATTTCATCTATCCATTTATTTTAGAAGTACTAAGTAGGTGCCTATTATATGGTTATCAATTTAGCGAATAATTTGGAGCTACAAATAATATTTTAAAAAGCCTTCTCTTGAGGTTGGGTTCATTCATTTATTTGAATATATTAAAAGACAAGTTAATTTGAAAGTGTTTATGAGCTCCTATTTTAAAACCTGGTAAAGATTGCTATAGAACAATCATTGGGAGAATGGTTAAGTAAAATATGCTATATGCAAAAAATGGAAGGACAAGATAAACCTACATATATCAAATGGGTAGAATTTTTCTTGAGTATATTTGACACATGATTAGTTTCAGGTATACAACATAGTGATTTGACAAGTTTATACATAATGCTTTGTCATGACAAGTATAGATGCAATCTGTCCTGTTACATCACTATTACAATATTATTGACTGTATTCCTTCTGCTGTGCCTTTTATTCCCATGACTTATTCATTCCATATCTGGAAACCTGTATCTCCCTCTTCCCTTCACCCATTTTGTTCAACTCCCATACCCTTCCCCTCAAACCATCAGTTTGTTCTTTGAATTTATAGGTGTGATTCTTCTTTTTATTTGTTTAGTCTTGGGAGTGTTTTAGATTCCACTTATCAGTGAAATCTTATGGTATTTGTATTTCTCACTGACTTATTTCATTTAGCATAATACTCTCCAAGCCATCCATGTTGTGTCAAATGGTATGATCTCATCTTTTTTGTGACTGCCTAATATTCCATTGTTTATATATACATTTTCCTTATCCACTTATCTATTAATGGACACTTAAGTTGCTTCCAGATCTTGGCCATTGTAAATAATGTTGCAATAAACATAGGGGTGCAGATAACTTTTCAAATTAGTGTTTTCATATTCTTTGGGTAAATAACCAATAGTAGAATTATTAGTTCATTAGGTATTGCTATTTTTAATTTTTTGAGGAACCCCCATACTGTTTTCCACAATGGCTGCACCAGGTTGCATTCCCACCAACAGTGCACAGGGTTCCTTTTTCTCCACATCCTTGTCAATATTTGTTATTTCTTGTCATTTTTATTTAAGCTATTCTAACTGGTGTAAGGTGATATCTCATTGCAGTTTTGATTGTCATTTCCCTGTTGATTAGTAATGTTGAGCATCTTTTCTTCTTTGGAAAATGTGTATTCAGATCCTCTTCCTATTTTTTAATGAGATTGTTTTTTCGTGTTGACATATATAAGTTCTTTATATATTTTGGATATTAACCCCTTATTGGATATATCATTTGCAAATATCTTCTTCCACTCAGTAGGTTGTCTTTTCATTTTGTTGATAATCTCCTTTGTTGTGCACAAGCTTTTTATTTTGATGTAGTCCTAATAGTTTATTTTTGCTTTCATTTCCCTTGCCTTAGGAGACATAACTAGAAAAAATGTTGGTATGACCAATGTCAGAGAAATTACTGCCTGTGTTATCCTCTAGGACATTTATTTGTATGAAATGGCAAAAGATACTGAATAGCCCAAGTAATCATAAACAAACAAACACACAAACAAACAAAGTTGGATATACCACAATCCCAGATCTCAAGATATAGTACAAAGGGGTAGCAATCAATACAGTATTATGGTACTGGCACAAAAATAGACACACAGATCACTGGAACAGAATAGAGTGCAGAAATAAACCCAAGCTTTTATGGCCAATTAATCTGTGTCAAAGTAGGCAAGAATATACAATGGGGAAAAGATAGTCTCTTTGACAAATGGTGTTGGGAAATCTGGACGGCTATATGCAAAAGAATGAAACTTGACCAATTTCTTACACCATACACAAAAATAAACTTAGAATTGATTAAAGCCCTAAATGTGGGACCTAAAACTGTAAAATTCCTAGAAGAAAACATGGGCAGCAAGTTCTTTGTCATTGGTCATAGAAATATTTTTCTAGATATGTCTCCTCTGGCAAGAGAAATAAGAGAAAAATTAAACTATTGGGAGTACACCAAAATGAAAAGCTTTTGAACAGAAAAGGAAGCCATCAATAAAATAAAGAGGCAACCTACTGAGTGCAAGAAGATATTTGCAAATAATATATTTGATAATTGGTTTATATGCAAAATTTATAAAGAATGTATGCAACTCAACACACACACACACACACACACACACACACCACAAAAATATTACTAAAAAATGATCAGAGGACCTGAATAGACATTTTCCCAAAGAAGATATACAGATGGCCAATAAACACATGGAAAGTTGCTCAATATCACTAATCATCAGGGAAATGAAAGTCAAAACCACAATGAATTATCACCTTACAACTGTCAGAATGGCTGGAGTCAAAAAGACAAGAAATTTCAAGTGTTGGCAAGGATGTGGAGAAAAAGGAACCATCATGTGTTGTTGGTGGGAATGCAAATTGGTGCAGCCATTGTGGAAAACAGAATGGAGGTTCCTCAGGAAATTAAAAGTGGAAGTTTCATATGACCCAATAATTCCAGTACTGGTTATTTACTCACAGAAAACAAAACAAAACTAAACAACAACAACAAAAAAAAAACAAAGCACCAATTCAAAAAGATATGTGCAGCTATGTTTAGTACAGCATTATTTACAATAGCCAAGGCATCAATGCAACCTAAGTGTCCATCAATATGTAAATGGATAAAGGAGATATGGTATATATATATATATGCAATGAGATATTACTCACCCATAAAAAAAGAATAAGATCTCATAGGGGAAGGGAGGGAAAACTGAATGGGAAGAAATCAGAGAGGGAGAAAAACCATAAAAGACTCTTAACTATAGGAAACAAACTGAGAGCTTCTGGAGGGGAGGTGGGTAGGGGATGGGGTAATTGGATGATGGGTATTAAGGAGGGCACGTGATGCAATGAACACTGGGTGTTATATGCAACTGATGAATTATTGAATACTACATTTGAGACTAATGATGTACTATATGATGGCTAATTGAATTTCAATTAAAAAAAAAGAATAAGATCTTGCCATCTGCAACAAAATGGATGGACCTAAAGGTTATAATGCTAAGTGAAATAAATCAGACAGATAAAGACAAATACAATATGACTTCATTCATATGTGAAATTTAAGAAACAAAAGAAAAAAACAAAAATAAAAAGAGACAAAAACAGACTTCTAAATACAAAGAACAAACTGGTGGTTGTCAGAGAGGATGTGAATAGGGGATGTGTTAAATAATAAAAGGTATTAAGACTTAGTGTGGTGAGCATTGAGAAATATAAAACTGTTGATTCATTATTATTGTATACCTGAAATTAATATAATAATATATGTTAATTATACTTCAATGAACTGATGAATCATTGAACATTATATCAAAAACCAATGATGTACTATGCCTTGGCTAATTAAATTTAAATTAAAAAAAAGAAAATATAACAATATTCAAATTATAAATAAGATACTATGTAAAATAGAGAAAAGTTAATCATAAGTGAAAGCAAAATAATATGCATTTTTAATATGCTACCTTATAAAACAGTATATTAGTTGTTTCATAATTGATTCATGAATGTAATTTTGTGTTATTTGCTTTACAGCAGCAACATTTAGCTCTTTCAGATTATATACTGATTGGGAAGATATATTTATAAACAAGCCACAATTATTTCCAACTGAGTCTTTCATCATGATTAATACCTATGAGTACTTTTTTGAACATCTTTATTTTTAAACAGAAATCAAATACTGTTTTGCTCACATTGAGTTTTCATTTCTTAAGATAATTTTGTATACTTTTATTTTTATTATCATTTGATTTCAACACATAAAATTGAGATTATAACACATGGTTGCTATTATTATATTGCCATATTAGTAATTATAGTAGTGTTAAATTCATAGTTTACTGGTTTGTAAAATCTTTGAACCAAAGTATGGTTTTTTCTTGCCCTAAAAAATAAACAAATAAAATAAATAAAAATAAAAATAGGAACTTACTTAGAAGAAAACAGATCAGCCAATTTTTAAAAAGGCAATATATTTGAAAAATCACTTCACCATAAAAGAGATAATTATTTGAAATAAGCATAAGAAAAGATGTTCAAATAATTAATCATTAGATAAATACAAATTTAAAAAAACTATGAGATACTATTGCATACATATTAGAATGACTAAGAATTAAAATTAAAAAAATACTGAGTACACCAAAAACTGAGTATGTTAACAAAGATGTAGAGAAACTAGAACTCAAAAATACACTGCTGGTGATAACATAAATTGATATAACTACATTGGAAAAACAGCTTGACAGTTTCTTAAAAAGTTAAACATAAAACTACCAAATGAACCAATCATTCCACTCTCAGTTATTAACTAAGAGAAAAGAAAGCATATGTCCATACAAAAATGTGTATACACATATTTATAGCAGTTTTATTTGTAAAACACCAATAACTTGAAGGTTTATAAACAAGTGAATGAATAAACAAATTATAGTATATCCATATAGTGGAATACTACTCAGCAGTTGTCTAAAAAGGAAAAAAAGGTAATATGGGTCAGAGGACCTATATTCCAGTTCTAGCTTCGCCAGTCTGAAAAGTCACATAATATTTCACAGCCTCAGTTTTCTCATTTGGGTAATGGGAGAAATAATATTTACCTTGTTAATTTCATATGTTGGTTTGAAAACTCAAATGAGGTAAATATATGGAATTGTTTGGTAAACTGTAATTTGTTTGACTTTTTTGAGGTATGGCATTTTTTAAATTGAAGTATAGTTGGCAGACAATATTATATTAGTTTCTGGTGTACAACATACTAATTTGACAATTCAATACATTAAGCTATGCTCACCACAATTCTATACATTTAGCTATGCTTAATTCTATACATTAAGCTATTTACCATCTATCACCATCCAATGTTATTACAATATTATTGACTATATTCCCTATGCAGTACTTTTCAGCTCTGTGATTTCTTTATTTTATAACTGGAAGCTTGTATCTTGTAGTCCCCTTTACCTATATTACTCATTCCCCTCAATCCCATCCCCTCTGGCAACCAACAGTTGATTTGCTGTGTTTATGATTCCATTTCTGTTTTGTCGGTTGGTTGGTTTTAGTTTTTAGAATCCACATATAAACAAAATTATATGGTATTATTCTTTCTGACCAATTTCACTTAGTATATTAATTTCTTCTTCTGATTAAATTTATGAAAACATCTTTTCTGAAAATTTTTCTTCTGTTTTCTCATATTAGAGACTATAGCTTGAGAGCCTCTTTAAGTTTTAAGTAATAATTGATAAATGTTGACATTCTTGGAAAGTTGATTTATGTTGACTAAGAGGTGGTAAGAATATCATCATGACTGTTCACTTTTCAGCACGTCAACAATATTTATGCTCAGTCTGAATTATATTGCTTGGCTTCCGGACACCAATGAAAGATTTGGGACATGAAAATATCCAATCTATCTGTCACTTTCACTTTGTCAAACTCAAATAAAGACTTTTGATTGGAACGTGTTTTATATCATGAGAAAACATGATTAATATTTACACATTCAAGTTGGGCTCCTAAATTGTACAGATTTATTCTCTCTGTTTGGTTTGATGGCCTTCTTAAAGCAATATTTGTGTAATATAAAACAAAACCATACAAACCTAATTCCCCCAAAGAAAATATATCAAAGTAAGTCAATCTATGGGCTAGTACTCATCATTATACTACTTAATAAGCTCAATTTGGATTGGTTTGGTTCTTATTGACTAACCTATATTAATGATTTACTACATATGAACTGTGTATTGCAGTGATATTGTCCTTAGTATATTATATATAGTAATACACACACGTACACACACATATATATACTATGTATACTAAATAGTATATATATGTGTATATATATATATATACACTATTATGTATATATAGTATGTACTAAATGCACTAATACTATACACACTAGTATGTACTATACATACTACATTCTTTTGCTCTAGTACATACATACTAGAGCAAATGAAGGTTTTTATCCCTATTAGGGGAGCAAATGGTTTCTGATTTAACAGCTGTACGAAGAGAGATGATGATTCTTTCCAATGGTAGAAATAGAAAACAAGTTTACTGGTTTGGCTTCTTTTTGTTATAGTGACTTCTTTCTTCCTCATCTTGGTCATGTGTTGTGATAGGTATACCTTTAACTGGCTCATGAAATTTAGAAAATTCTTAGATTCCTTTTATGTATGCATTTGTTCTTTGCTATTTCAAGTTCATGTTTATTTTAATTTGCCTCTTTCTCTCTCTCTCCCTCTCTCTCTCTCCTGTCCAGTCAGACCAGTGTAAAGTTCAGATTTTTGGAAAACTAGTAGACTGATACCATTTCTTAACCCTCTTCACTCCCTTCTGTATTCTAGCAAGATTTTACTCTGAGGGAGGCATATGGTTAATAGTCACCAATTGTGTTTCTTCTTACTCCTCTACAAAGAAGTAGCCTAAACAGCCAAGTTTCAAGATACTGCTGCTTTTTTTAAGGACCATAGTTTCATAGGTGGCACTTGGAAAGAGAGATAATGACCACCTACCTATCTCCTTCATCCTGGGCACACAGAAAGGTAGGTGAGTAGCAGCTCCTTCAAGATATATATCCACATTTGCATCACTGTGCGAATGATTTTATCTGCTGCCTCAAAACATTGCCTCCTATCTTGCTTTCCTATAAGATAACAAATCAAAGAAATAACTGCTATTCAGTAATGAAGACAAAAAGAAAAACTTGAAAGGTTAGGAAAGTGCTTTCTTCCTGGAGGATCTTATAAGCTATTTAGCAGCTATTTTTGGAGCATCTACTATATGTGAGGCTTAACACAGGGAACTTAGAACAAGTCTCACCTTGTCCTTAAGAAGTTTAGTGTAGCAAAATGAAAGCTACTGAGAACAGTCTTCTTAATGTCCTTTTAGACTCCAGAGGCAGATTGTGAGCCTTTTCTTGGCTGCTCACAAATGTAGTATTATTGCATCTATAAATCATTAGAACTGTAGAATCAGAATGGAATCACTCAGGGTCATATGTGGATAAACAAGGCTGACCCTTTCATCATGATAGCTATGGCAATAAGCTTGAACTAACAACATATTTACTAGTATGGCCAATTTAGATGCCAGTGGGAATATATTTCCCCACAAATTGGTAATGCCAAGTTGAGCAGTAAGTAACCCTAATATCCTGATAGCATATGCATAGGGTATCAACTCCAGAGCAGCATTTCACTCTTCAACATGTTTCACATCTAAGAGAGAATCATGGGTTTCTTTGGAAAAAGTCACCTGCAATTTTCCTGAAATTCACTTATTTATAAATGAACTGTGGAATATATTTTCTAATGATTTCACGTTAAATATTGACAGTTTCTCTTGTCTTGACATTTTTTTAAAACTTTAAACAAATTTAGGTTCAGAAAATAGGGGACAGGAGTTGAGATGGCGGAGGAGTAAGGGACCCTAATTTCGTCTTGTCACTGGAATTCAGATAGATACTTAACAAATCATTCTGAACACCTGCAACATCAATCACACATCTGAGAAAAGAATTGCTGCAATTCTACAAATAGAAAAGTGACCACTTTTTGGAAGGTAGGAGATGCGAGATGTGAATCTGGGGTGATATATTGGAAGATAAGGTGGAGGGGAGGGAGCTTGCTTAAGAAGGATACTGCAAAGTATTATAAGCAATAGAGCACAAAATCAGGACTTTCAAAAGTCTGCTACAGTGGGGGATGATCCTGGCATAAAGGTACTCAGGTGGCAAAGCAGGGTGGAATCCGGTAGGACAGTTTGGTGTCACAGGATCCCTGGGGTCACAAGAAGAATGGGAGTGCCTGAGTCCAGCAGGGTTCCCAGGGACCACAGCAGCGAAACTGACTGAAAAAAGTGAGACTAAGAGACAGCTTTCTGCTTGGTATTGCTATAAACTAAGATCAACTGCATGGTCATGAGATCCCTCTCCAGGCAGGGGCCCAGCAAAAGGTAAAAGTGGAGCGAGACCCCCCCTCCCTTCCCTGCAAGGAACAGTGTGGGTCCACGTCACAGGAGTCCATAAACTTTGGAGAATCAAAACTGGTCACGTGCCTGAGATAAAAATGCAGGGTCACAGGCTGGGTGAACACAGAGATTGGTCAGAAACCAGGGAGACAAGAGTGATTGACTGCTTTTCTGTGAGGGCTCACTGAAGAGTGGGGGGTGCAAACTTTTAGTTCCAGGGCTAGAGAGTGGGGCTTTGCCATTTTCATCTCGTCTCTTGGTGCTGAAAGCCTTCAGGGAGCAAAATAGTGACATATAGTGGAATCCAGAACATGGAGCCAGGCCCTGTGACAAGGGAGGCACAATTCCACAAGTGCAAGGACACCTCAGAATCAGCACAACAGGCCCCTCCCCCAGAAAACTAACAGTAAAAACTAGCTACCACCAAGTTTACTGATCATAGAGAACTGCAAAACTTCAGCTCTTGGGTAAAAGAGTATATAGCATTTGTGGGTTTTTTAATTATTTTTTAGTATTTCAGTTTTATTTTTCAGCTATTTTCTTATTTTTCAATTCCTTTTTTAATTTTTATTTTTATATATACATCATATATATATGTTTCTTTTCTATATATATATATGAATTCATATATATATGCTTCTTTTCTATATATATATGAATTCATATATATATATGTTTCTTTTCTATATATATATATATGAATTCATATATATATATGAATTTTTCTTTCTTCCCTATTTTGGGAATCCAGTTTGTTTTAACAAACAGACCAAAATACACACAGGATCTAGTTTAATGTTTTGTTCTGTTTAATATTTTCTTTGATTTTTTTATTTTGTTTTGTTTTTGTTTTCTTCTGGTTTCTTTTTTGTTTTGTTTGTTTTTTTTGGTGTTGTGGTTGTTATACTTGCCTTTTTTCTCTTTCTTCTATTCTTTTCTGGACATAATGATGAGACAGAAAAACACACACCAAAAGAAAGAGCAGGAGGTAGTACTCAACTCCCAGGTTCTAATCAATATGGATATAAGTAAAGTTTCAAATCTAAAATTCAAAACACAATTATAAAGATACTAGCTGGGCTTGAAAAAAGCATAGAAAACACTAGAGATTCCCTTACTGGAGCAATAAAAGAACTAAAATCTAATCAGGTTGAAATTAAAAATACTATTACTGAGATTCAGTCCCAAATGGAAGCTCTCACAGTGAGAATAAATGAGGCAGAAGAGAGACTTAGTGATATACAAGAAAAAAATGATAGAAATTAAGGAAGCTGAGCAAAAGACAGAAAAACAACTACTGGATCATGAAGGGAGACTTTGATAAATCAGCAATGTCATAAAGCAAAATAATATGCAGATAATAGGGATCCCAAAAGATGAAAACAGGGGGGCAAAGGTTTATTTTAACAAATTATAGTTGAGAACTTTCTCAGTTTGGAGAAGGAAACAGGCATTCAAGTCCAGGAGGCACAAAGAACCTGCATCAAAATCAATAAAATTGGATCAACACCGTGACATATAATAGTGAAGTTTGCAAATTTCAGAGATAAAGAGAAAATTCTGAAAGCAGCTCAGGACAAAAGATCCTTACCCTACAAGAATAGACACATAAGGCTAGCAGCAGATCTATCCACAGAGACCTGGCAGGCCAGGAAGGACTGGCGTGATATACTCAATGTGTTAAATGGGAAAAATATTCTGCCAAAAATACTTTTTCCAGCAAGGCTGTCATTCAGAATAGGAGAGATAAAAGAGTTTCCAAGACAAACAGAAAATAAAGGAGTTCCTGAACACTAAACCAGTCCTGCAAGAAATATTAAAGGGGATCCTGTAAGCAAAGAGAGGGCCCAAAAGTAACACAGACAAGAAAGGAACAGAAACAACCTACAGAGAAAGGGACTTTACAGGTAATACAATGACACTAAATTCATATCTTTATATAATTATTATGTAAATGGACTAAATGTTCCAATCAAAAGACATAGGGTTTCAGAGTAGATTAAAAAAAAACATGAACTATCGATAAGCTGTCTACGAAGACTCATTTTAGACTCATAGATACCTGCAGACTGAAAGTGAGGGGGTGATGAACCATTTATCATGCTTACGGACATCAAAAGAAAGCTGGAGTAGCAATCCTTATATCAGACAAACTAGATTTTGAACCAAAAGACTGTAATAAGAAGTGAAGAAGGACACTGTATCATAATAAAAGGGTCTATCCAACAAGATGATTTAAAAATTGTAAATATTTATGCCCCTAACTTTGGAGCAGCCAATTATATAACCGAATTAATAACAAAATTAAAGAAACACATTGACAATAATACATTAATAGTAGGGGACTTTAGAATGCCACTCACATCAATCGACAGATCATCTAAGCAGATCAACAAGGACGAAAAGGCTTTGAATAACACCCTGGACAAGACAGATAGTCAAAGCATTTAAATCTTAAAGCAGCAGAATGCACATTTTTCTCAAGTGCACATGGAACATTCTCCAGAATAGATCACATACTGGGTCACAAATCAGTTCTCAACAGATACAAAAAGACTGAGATTATTCCATGCATATTTTGAAACCACAATGCTTTGAAACATGAAGTCAAGGACGAGCAAAAAATTGGAAGGAAGACAAATACATGAAGGTTAAAGAGCATCCTACTAAAGAATGAGTGAGACAACAAGGAAATTAAGAATTTTAAGAATACAGGGAAGCAAATGAATATGAAAACACTACAGTTCAGAACCTTTGGAATGCAGGAAAGGTGGTCCTAAGGGGGAAGTATATAGCAATACAGTTCTTTCTCTAGAAACAAGAAAATTCTCAAATACACAACCTAACATTACACCTGAAGGAGCTGGAAACAGAAGAACAAATAGAGAGTAAATCCAGCAGGAGAAGAGAAATAATAATGATTAGAGCATAAATCAATGATATAGAAATCAGATAAACAATAGAACAGATCAAGGAAACTAGAAGCTTCTTCTTCAAGAGAATTAATAAGATTGATAAACCCCTAGCCAGACACCAGAGAGAGAGAGAGAGAGAGAGAAAGAGAAAGACTCAAATAAATAAAATCATGAGAGAAAATGGAGACACCACAACCAAACCAAAGAAATACAAACAATTCTAAGAGGATATTATGAGCAATTATATGCCACCAATTAGGCAATCTGGAAGAAATGGATGCTTCCTAGAAACATATAAATTACCAAAGCTGAAACAGGAAGAAATAGAAAACCTGAACAGACCTATTATCAGCAAAGAAACTGAATTAGTAATCAAAAATCTCCCAACAAACAAGAAGCCATGGCCACATACCTTTCCATGGGAATTCTACCAAATATTAAAGAGGAATTAACACCCATTCTTCTGAAACTGTTTCAAAAAACAGAAATGGAAGGAAAACTTCCAAACTCATTCTATGAGATCAGTATTACCTTGATCCCAAAACTGAAGACCCATCAAAAAGAATTACAAACCAATATCCCTTATGAACATGGATGCCAAAATTCTCACTAAGATAGTAGCTACTAGGATCCAATAGTACATTAAAAGGATATTCACCACAAACTAGTGGGATTTATTCCTTGGCTGCAAGGGTGATTCAACATCCACAAATTAATGTGATATATTAAAAAGAAAAAAAGGACAAGAAATATGAACCTCACAATAGATGCAGAAAAATCATTTGACAAAATGCAGCATTGTTTCTTGAAAAAACTCTCCACCTGTAAGGGTAGAGGGAACATACTTCAATATCATAAAAGCCACATATGAAAAACCCACATTCATTATCATCCTCAAAGGAGAAAAACTGAGAGCTTTTCCCCTATGGTCAAGAAAATGACAGGGATGTCCACTCTCACCACTGCTGTTCAACATATAACCAGAAGTTAGCTTCAGCAATAAGACAACAAAACAAAATAACAAGCATCCAAATAAGCAAAGAAGTCAAACTTTCACTTTTTGCAGATGGCATGATACTCTGTAGAAAACACAAAAGGATTCACCCCAAAATTACTAGAACTCATACAGGATTCAGCAAAGTGGCAGGGTATAAAATCAATGCACAGAAGTCAGTTGCATTTCTATACACTAATAATGAGACAGAAGAAAGATAAATCAAGGAATTGATACTTTTTACAACTGCACCAAAAGCCATAAGATACCTAGAAATAAACCTAACCAAAGAGGTAAAGGATCTGTACTCTGAAAACTGAAGAACACTTATGAATGAAATTGAGGAAGAAACGAAGAAATGGAAACACATCCGATGCTTATGGATTGGAAGAAGAAATACTGTTAAAATATATATGCTACCAAAAGCAATGTACATGTTCAATACAATCCGTATCAAAATGCCATCAGCATTTTTCATAGAGGTGGAACAAATGATCCTAAAATTTGCATGGAGCCAGGAGAGACCCAAAGTAACCAAAGGAATGCTGAAAATTCCGGACTTCAAGCTATATTACAAAGCTGTATTCACCAAGACAGCATGGTACTGATACAAAAAGAGACACATAGATCAATAGAACAGAATAGACAACACAGAAATGGACCCTCAACTCTGTGGTCAACTAATATTCAACAAAGCAGGAAAGCATAGCAAGTGGAAAAAAGACAGTCAACAAATGGTGCTGGGAAAGTTGGACAGTGAGATGCAGAAGAATGACACTGGACCACTGTAGAGGAGTTAAGATGGTGGAAGAGTAGGGGTCCCCTTTGTCAGCTGGTCCCCTGAGTCAAGCTGGATAGGTACCAGACCATCCTGAAAACCAATGAAATCAGCTTCAGACATAGGAAGATACATCTGGATCTCTACAAATGAACATCTCCAGCGCTGAGTACAGAGGTACGAAGCGGGGAGCCGTGAATCCATGCACAGATATCAGAAGATAGACGGAAGGGGGAGGGAGCCTCCGCACTCGGGTGCCAGGAAGTGGTAGCCACCTGCACAGGGAGCTGGCCGGACTCTCAGACCGGCACCTGCAAGAGAGCAGACTGAGACTGTGAGCTGGGGAATGCGCGTGCAACCAGACTGAAAACCGGCACTCCGGGGCGCCCCCAAACCATACTGAAACAGGGAGCTTGGGAGCTTGCGTGGGGGCAGCTGGCGGCTGGCGGAGTTACAAACACAAAGGACAGAGATGTGCTGGCCCTGGAAGTGAGGGCTAGGATGCCGGCTGTGGGGTGCACAACCCAATATGTTGCAGGGTTTTTAGCAGCACCAACAGAAACAGAGTTAAAGAGGCCAGGAGAGCTCAGTGGAGAGTGGACTGTGATCTTTCTGTTCTGAGACAGAGGCTAGGATTTGGCCACTGCTTCTCTGGCTCTCAGAAGAGCCAAAGAAAACCACCAGGGAAAGCCGCTAGAGAAAAAAAGCCCGGAAATACCAGCTCACATTGTGCCAATCCCCAGCCCCATCTCAGGGAACAGGGAGACTCTACCCAAACAGGGTTGCCTCAGGATCAGCGCAGCAGGCCCCTCCCCCAGAAGGTAGGCTGAAAAACCAAGAAGCCCACATCCCTAAGGTCCCTATAAAACAAGAGCATGCTGCCTGGGTCCTGGTCAATAATTTGGGCTCTGGTGAACCCCGCAACATCTCCTCATCAGAATGACAAGAAGGAGAAATCCCACCCAGAAGAAGAAAAGATAATGAGCCTGTGCCCTCTGAAACAGAACTGATGGATATGGATAAAACCAAATTATCAGAAATGGAGTTCAGAGTAACAATGGTCAAGATGATGTGAGACTTGAAAAAATATTAATGAAAATATTAATGAGAATATAAAATCTCTAGGGCAGAAATGAGAGTGAATCTGGCAGAAATTAAAAAGGCTATGAATCAAATGCAGTCAAAACTAGATGCGCTGACAGCCAGGGTAAATGAGGCAGAAGAACAAATTAGTGAATGGGAGGATGGGATGGTAGAAGAGAAAGCTAAAACAGAAACTTGGCTCAAAAAAATCCAATCTCAGGAATGTAAGTTATGGGAGATTACTGACTCAATGAAACATTCCAATGTCAAAATCACTGGCATCCCTGAGGGGATGGAGAAATAGAGAGGTCTAGAAGAGATATTTGAACAAATTGTAGCTGAAAACTTCACTAATCTAGCAAAAGAAATAAACATTCGTGTCCAAGAGGCAGAGAGGACCCCTCCCAAGCTCAACCATGACAAATTTATGCCATGTCACGTCATAGTGCAATTTGCAAATATTAGATCCAAGGATACAGTTTTGAAAGTGGCCAGGGCAAAGAAATTTCTCATGTACAAAGGCAAAAATATTAGGATTACGTCAGACATGTCTACACATACCTGGAATGAGAGAAAGGGTTGGGGGGCATTTTAAAAGCTCTTTCAGAGAAAAACATGCAGTCAAGTTTCCTTTATCCAACAAGGCTGTCATTCAGAATTGATGGAGAGATAAGAACCTTCCAGAATCGCCAGTCACTGGCCAATTTCATCACCACGAAAAAAAGCCCTACAGGAGATATTAAGGGGATATTAAGGTAAAACTAAAAAGGCCCCAAGAGTGATACAGAACAGAAAGTTACAATCGATAGAAACAAAGACTTTACAGGAAACATGACATCATTAAAATCATATCTCTCAGTAATCATTCTCAATGTGAATGGCCTAAATCCTCCCATAACACGCCACAGGGTTGCAGATTGGATAAAAAGACATGACCTATCCATTTGCTGTCTACAAGAGACTCATTTTGAACCTAAAGATATGTCCAGACTAAAAGTGAATGGATGGAAAACCATTTTTCACGCCAATGGACCTCAATAGAAAGCTGGGGTAGCAATTCTCATATCAGACAGATTGGATTTTAAACTAAAGACTGTAGTTAGCAATACAGAAGGACACTATATTATTCTTAAAGGATGTATCCAACAAGTGGATATGACAATTTTAAGTATCTATGCCTGCAACAGGGGAGCAGCAAGATACACAAGCCAACTCTTAACCAGAATAAAGAGACATATAGATAAAAATAAGTTAATAGTAAGGGATCTCAACACCCCACTATCAGCAATAAACAGATCACCTAAGCAGAAAATCAACAAAGAAACAAGAGCTTTAAATGCAATACTAGACCAGATGGACCTCATAGATATATACAGAACACTACTCCCCAGAACAACCGAACACTCATTCTTTCCAATTACACATAGAACATTCTCCAGAATAGACCATATGCTGGGTCACAAAGCAGTTCTCAACCGATACCAAGAGATTGAAATTATGCCCTGCATATACTCAGACCACAATGCTTTGAAATTGGAACTCAATCACAAGGAAAAAATGGAAGAAACTCAAACACTTGGAAACTAAGAACCATCCTGCTCAAGAATGATTCGATAAACCAGGAAATCAAAAATTAATTTAAACAATTTATGAAGACCAACAAGAATGAAAACAGAACAGTCCAAAACCTATGGGACATTGCAAAGTCACTCCTAAGGGGAAAATACATAGCCATCCACGCCTCACTCAAAAGAATAGAAAAATCTAAAATGCAGTTTTTATATTCTCATCTTAAGAAGCTGGAAAAGGAACAGAGGAACAGGTTTAATCCACGCACGAGAAAGCAGTTAATCAAGATTAGAGCAGAGATCAATGAATTAGAATCCAGGAGCACAGTTGAGCAGATCAACAGAACTAGAAGCTGGTTCTTTGAAAGAATAAATATCGATAAGCCAGTGGCCAGACTTTTTCAAAAGAATAGAGAAAGGACCCAAATTAACAAAATTATGAATGAAAAGGGAGAGGTCACAACCAACACCAATGAAGTAGGAAGGATCATTAGAAACTTTTATCCACAGCTTTATGCCAATAAATTAAACAACCTGGAAGAAATGGATGCCTTCCTGGAAACCAATAAACTACCAAGACTGAAACAGAAAGAAATTGATTTTTTAAACAGACCAATTAATTATGAAGAGATTGAAGCAGTGATCAAGAAACTCCCAAAAAAACAAGACTCCAGGGCCTGACAGATTTCCCGGGGAATTCTACCAAACATTCAAAGAAGAACTAATACCTATTCTCCTGAAGCTGTTTCAAAAAGTAGAAACAGAAGGAAAACTACCAAACTTATTCTATGAAGCCAGTATTACCTCGATCCCCAAACCAGACAAAGATCCCATCAAATTCCTCATATTCCTCCATTTCATAAAAACCATCTATGAAAAGCCTACTGCAAATATCATTCTCAAGGGGAATAGCAGGAAGCCTGTCCCTTAAGATCAGGAACACGACAAGGATGCCTACTCTCGCCATTATTATTCAACAGAGTACTAGAAGTCCTTGCAACAGCAATAAGACAACAAAAAGGGATAAAATGTATCCAAATCAGCAAAGAAGAAGTCAAACTGTCTCTCTTCACAGATGACATGATACTCTATATGGAAAACCCAAAGAATCCTCCCCCAAATTACTAGAAGTTATAGAGCAATTCAGTAATGTGGCAGGATACCAAATCAATGCTCAGAAATCAGTTGCATTTCTATACATGAACAATGAGACTGAAGAAAGAGAAATTAGGGAATCCATTCCATTTATAATAGCACCAAAAACCATACGTTATCTCAGAATTAACTTAACCAGAGACATAAAGTATCTATATTCTAGAAACTACAGATCACTCCTGAAAGACATTGAAGAAGACACAAAAAGATGGAAAAATATTCCATGCTCATGGTTCGGAAGAATAAACATAGTTAAAATGTCTATGCTACCCAGAGCAATCTACACTTTCGGTGCCATCCCAATCAAAATACCAATGACATTTTTCAAAGAACTGGAACAAACAGCCCTTAAATTTGTGTGGAACCAGAAAAGGTCTGAACTGCCAAGAAATTGATGAAAAGGAAAAACAAAGCTGGGGGCATCACGTTGCCGGATTTCAAGTTGTACTACAAAGCTGTGATCACCAAGACAGCATGGTACTGGCACAAAAACAGACACACAGACCAATGGAACAGAATAGAGAACCCAGAAATGGACCCTCGGCTCTTTGGGCAACTAATCTTTGACAAAGCAGGAAAAAACATCCAGTGGATAAAAGACAGTCTCTTCAATAAACGATGCTGAGAAAATCGGACAGCTACATGCAAAAGAATGAAACTTGACCACTCTCTCACACCATACACAAAAATAAACTCCCAATGGATGAAAGACCTCAATGTGAGACAGGAATCCATCAAAATCCTAGAGGAGAACATAGGCAGCAACCTCTATGACATCGGCCACAGCATCATTTTCATGACACATCTCCAAAGGCAAGATAAACAAAAGCCAAAATGAACTTGTGGGACTTCATCACGATCAAAGGCTTCTGCACAGCCAAGGAAACAGTCAAAAAACTAAGAGGCAGCCCACAGAATGGGAGAAGATATTTGCAATTCCGATCAGATAAAAGACTGGTATCCAAGATCTACAGAGAACTTCTCAAACTCAATACACAAGAAACAAATAAACAAATCATAAAATGTGCAGAAGGTATGAACAGACACTTTTGTAATGAAGACATACAAGTGGCTAACAGACACATGAAAAAATGTTCAAAATCATTAGCCATCAGGGAAATTCAAATCAAAACCACCTTGAGATACCACCTTACGCCAGTTAGAATTGCAAAAATTGACCAGGCAGGAAACAACAACTGTTGGAGAGGATGTGGAGAAAGGGGGTCCCTCCTACATTGTTGGTGGGAATGCAAGCTGGTACAGCCACTCTGGAAAACAGTGTGGAGGTCCCTTAAAAAGTTAAAAATTGAGCTACCCTTTGATCCAGCCATTGCAGTACTGGGTATTTACCCCAAAGATACAGATGTAGTGAAGAGAAGGGCCATATGTACCCCAATGTTTATAGCAGCATTGTCCACAATAGCTAAATTGTGGAAGGAGCCGAGATGCCATTCAACAGATGACTGGATTAAGAAGTTGTGGTCCATATATACAATGGAATATTACTCAGCCATCAAAAAGCATGAAATCTTACCATTTGCAATGACGTGGTTGGAGCTAGAAGGTATTATGCTAGGCAAAATATGTCAGTCATAGAAAGACCAATACCATATGATTTCATTCATACGTGGAATTTAAGAAATAAAAGAGGTGAACATAGGGGAAGGAAAGGAAATAAAAAATAAGATAAAAACAGAGGGAGAGAAACCATAAGGGACTCTTAACTATAGAAAACTGAGGACTGCTGGAGGGGAGATGGGTAGGTGTTGGGATAATTGGGTGAAGGGCATTAAGGAGACACTTGGTGTAATGAGCACTGGGTGTTATATGCAACTGATGAATCACTGAATTCTACCCCTGAATCTAATAATACATGTTAATAAAAATAAGTAAATAAATAAATACCAACATTAATTAATCAATTAATTAATTAAGTTATTGGTGAGGATCACTGAACTGAACTTCCTTTCACATTTTATTAATAAAGTACTATTATAAGAATTATGACATGCCACCTCCCATACCACATCCCATTCCACCCATTCCATCCATTCCACCCATTCCACCCATTTTAGGGTCCTAAAGACCCTACTTTAGGAATTTCAATGACTAGATCTTCTGCTGTACTTAACAGAGAGACCGCTCTGCCAGCATCCAGTAACCTTAGTTGAGTGAATTTTTCCTTTTTCCACAATATTCACAAAATCTCTAAGCATAGCATCATACCCATCTTTTGAGGAAATTTGCATAATTTTCTCAATTATTAGTGATCTTTCAATACCTGCAATCTTAGAAATGGTCATTGCAGGAATTTTGAGTGTTCTTTTAATAATTTCTATATCAATGTTTTGATCTTCAGGAGCTGGAATTATTTTTTGAAGATTTATTTATTTATTTGAGAGAGAGAGAGAGAGAGAGCACAAGCAGAGGAAGGGACAAAGAGAGGGAGAAACAGACTGCCCACTAAGCATGGAGTCTGATGCAACACCAGGCTTGATCCCAGGACCCTGAGATCATGACCTGAGCCAAAGGCAGCCGCTTAACCAATTAAGCTACCCAGGCACCCCAGGAGCTGGAATTATTGTCCAAAGCTGGAATGAGCCAAAACATGACACAACCCCTTCCCAGAATAATGCTTTCAACAGCAGCTCATGTAGCATTGAGGACATCTGTAACTCTGTCTTTTCATTCACTTCAACATCATTTGTCCCACCAACTTCCAGCACAGCTACTCTATCTGAAGGTTTGGCCAGACATTCAATCAGTTTTTTCTTTTCATGTTCACTAGTCGTGATATCTAACTGCTTGATGATTTCTTTAAAATGTTATCCAATTTGAGCCTTGTCACCATTTCCTTTCAAGAGCATTGCATCATCTTTTGTCACAATGACCTCTCCAACCTTTGCTATGTCCTGAGGCTGAGTATCTTCAAGATTTAGTGTCAATTCTTCTCCAAACACTGCACCACCAGCAGCAACAGCAATCTCTTTAATCTGGTTCTTTTTATTGTCACCAAAACCTAGAGCTTTGGCTGCTACAAACTGAAGACCAATTTTTAGCCTATTCAAAATGATTTTATTCAGAACATCTACATCAACATCTAGCAATTATGACCAAGGTCTTATAGGAAGCATTGACAATCTCAGGAGCAAGTACAGTGGATTGGACTCTGGAAACTTTCTTTTCACCTCGGTAGAATATAGAATAATGGAATTCAATTTCTGACCTTTTGATGTATTAATAAAGTATGGAGAAATATACTCTCAATCAAACATCATGCCTTAAGTAATTTCTAATTCATCATTTAGTGTTTTTCCATTACTTACTGTGATGACTCCCTTTCTTCTAGATTTTTTTTCACTGCATCAGAAATGATGTTGCACATTTCTTTGTCTCCATTTGCAGAAATCGGAGAAATCTGAGCAATTTCTTCGGGGATTCTCACACACAGGTTTAGACTGCTTCTTAAGTTCAGCAATTACAGTATTAATAGC
Organism: Ursus arctos; assembly: GCF_023065955.2. Taxonomy (NCBI): domain Eukaryota; kingdom Metazoa; phylum Chordata; class Mammalia; order Carnivora; family Ursidae; genus Ursus; species Ursus arctos. The sequence continues at coordinate 51,566,772 of NC_079873.1, forward strand.
TAATATCACACCTCTCCTCATTTCCGGAGAATTAGCAATTTTGTTAATCTTCTCTAAGCTTTCCTTGGCAATAGAGTGTTCCAGGATAATAGCGGTAGTGGTGCCATCCCCAGCCTCTTCATTTGTGTTACTGACATCTTGAACAAGTTTAGTGCTGGTATTTTTATATTTACCTTTTAAGCCAATGGACTTTGCAACAGTTACACCATCTTTTGTTACTTTGGGTCCTTTCCCACTCTGTTCAATAATCAATGTTCTTCTCTTTGGTCCCACAGTAACAGCTACAGCATCGGGTAAAAGGTCTACACATTGAAGCATTAAAGCTCAGTAATCTACACCAATTTTTACCTCTTTGGAATAAGCCTGAATGAGATGAGGAGCCAGTGCCCTGGACACTGGCCTAATTTCAGGAAAAACAACAGGTAATCAAAATATTTCTGTGGGCAATGACAGGGTGTGACAGTAGTCAGGCAGGTTGTTCGATGCAAGTGAGGGGAAGAGTTCCTCTTGTTGTGACTTTTAGCTTATTTTTTCGCCTACCCAGTATCATTCACTCAGATGTCCTATTCATATAATAACCCAATTTTCCAAGACATATTTAATTTCAAGAATTATCTCCTATTATCTTTCCAAGCCATCAGAGTGTTCCATAAGTTCCAGTTTTTTCAAAGTCCAAGTTACACTTTTTGGGTTGCATCTGGCACCAAGAAGCAACACAAAAACCTTATTTATCAGATATTATTGTTAGATTTAAAATTTGGAAAGTATAGTTATCACACTACTAAAAGTAATATTCAGGGAATGAAGAAAATACTTAAAGATAGTAAGTGGAGGTAATGATAAAGACCTCCACAAACCTTTGTTAGGCCATACTTTGCTCTTAGACCATGGTTTAATGCTCTAACTTCTAGTTAAGAAACAGCTTTTAAGCAACTTCAGGTTATAAAATGATAATTGTTTATTAGTGCAATCATTTAGCAATTTAAATTTTGCAGAAAGTTCATTCATTTATTTCGAAGTGAGGTATAAGGGAATAAGTAAGAAAGTTCAAGGCTAGTTTTATCCAAATGTTTTTCTTGTTTCTGTCAACTTTGTTAACTGTATGTGTGACTTTTTAGTTAATATGATTGCAAGTGAGCTAAAAGATGGAAAAGTCTCTCTAAGGTGGAAATATACATTCCAAGTCTTTAGGAAATTAACGTTTATTCTAAATTGTGGTCCTTCAACATTTATGATATTATTTCACTTTGCATAGATCAACAAGAGGGAATAGTAATACTTAATCAGCAAACTCTACATAGGATCTATCTGGAAGCATTCTGCTACTTAATGAAAAGTCTAGATAAAGTAGTTCTCCTTAAAGTCACTGTTGGTATATGTCTTTCTTTTTTAAGTGTGTGTGTGTGTGTGTGTGTGTGTGTGTGTGTGTGTGTGTACATGTAATTTGGCTATGGTTCTTTTAGATAGAGTCTTATCCATAGTCACAAGATAAGTGCTCTTAGGCCTATGGAAGATTTTAAGTCAATACATATAAAATACCTCAGATTAGCACAATCATTGAAAAGAACTATCGACCTTTGAGATCCAAATCTTTTGCTGTCCTGACTGTATAACTGAACTTCAAATGGGCAAAATGTGTTTCAGATAATGATTTATTGAATTCTCACCATAGGTTCGCCTTCTGCTTATGTAACTCTTTTGGAATCTCTCATTCTGTGGCTTTGGATTATTATTGACAATTCTGACTCTGCAACAGAGGATAAAAACCATGATATAATGAATAAGCCACACAAGTTAGAAATACAGATGCAGACTATAGACTTCCAAAGGAGAATTGAGCTTGTCGGGGATATGTGCCAAACATTGAAAATGTTAAAAGGTAGGTACTTTGGTGGTTATTTTTATGGGCTGTGTGTGTGTGTGTGTGTGTGTGTTAGAGTAGAATATTGTAAGAAGATTGTTATGATCTGTATAATATGACAAATTGTGGCTACTTTTAAAAGAAAATTAAGTTTACTTTCAGAAAAATTGAGCTATCAAAGTGGTAGTGAAAATCTGAAGAACATGGCCAATGAGATTATATTCTTAGGTTCAAAAAAATCTAGGCTTTTTTTAAACAGGAAATAAGCCTAGGAGGGAGTACGAGAAAATGAACTATCATTTATTGAATTTTACTAATCAAGTACCAAAATATGTTTATCCCATTTAACCCTCATAATGATTCTTTGATGTATGTGCTATTATCTTCATTTTACACACAGAAAACAGTCTTGCATAGATTACTTGACTTATCCAAAGCCATGCAGCTATTAAGTTCAGGGTCGTGTTTTAGACACTGGTCTCTCTGACTTCCAACACTATACGTAGAGAGGACTAAATATCTAAAAGAAAACTATAACTATATAATTTCATGGTTTTCTTATGAAGAATTAAACCTCTACTTAATTTTAATTTTCTGAGGAAAGTTTTTGACATACTATATTCAGAAAATTCTTTAGCAAACCCAATATATGCACCTGAAGAAAAAAACAGTGCTAAAGAAAGAACTATTCTCAGAAATGAAATAGCTGTGGTTCTGACATTTTTCCTTTTTGCTTCTTCTGCATTTCTTTAGATAGTATGTAAATGGAAACCAAATTTTCAGGTGTATGTACCTACAGCATTAAGTGTAGAAATGTAGCCTTCTATTATGAAATCTGTTTAATTTATTTAGCTAAAGCAGCAGTTAAAATTTGTTTCAACTGATAACAGACTCATGTCACATACCTTTGGACACTTGATCAGTCTAAGGAATTTAAGCCTTTTTTATTTTTATAATTTAGAAATGTTTAGGTTTCCTTCGCTGTGCAGAAGATTTTTGTCTTCATGAAGTCCCAATAGTTCAGTTTTGCTTTCATTTCCTTTGCCTCTGGTGACATGTCTAATATGAAGTTGCTAGGCTGAAGTCATAGTTTCAAAGAAAAGTGGAAATATTGATTTAATTTTATTAAATTACAGCCTTTAGAAGTTCTTCCACATGGTGTTTAAATTTTTAATTACATCTTTAATAATATTTTTTTTCATAATTCACTAAGTATGTAAAAATTATTGGCAACTGTGGTATAGTGGCAAGATCTTTTGACTTGTAGTCAAGAAACCTGAATTTGAATTTTAGATCTGCCTCTTATTTACAATATAAATTTGGATAATTTATTTAACCTCTCCAAGCCTCAGTTTTATTTATTAAGTTCATTTTTATTATGTTCAGTTAGCCAACAAATAGTACATCATTAGTTTTTGATGTAGTGTTCAATGATTCATTAGTTGTGTATAACACCCAGTGCTCTTCACAACATGTGCCCTCCTTATTTATTAATTTTTTTTCTAATTTTAATTCCAGTATAGTTAATATACAGTGTTATATTAGTTTCAAGTGTACAATATAGTGATTCAACAATTCTGCACATTATTTAGTGCTTATGATGGTAAGTGTACACTTTAATCCCCATCACCTATTTCACCCATCTCCACCACCCACCTCTCCTCTGGCAACCATGAGTTTGTTGTCTATAGTTAACACTCTGTTTCTTGGTTTGTCTCTCTCTCTCTTTTAACTTTGATCATTTGTTTTCTTTCTTAAATTCCACATGTGAGTGAAATTGTGTGGTATTTTTCTTTAACTGACTTGTTTCACTTAGCATAATACTCTCTAGCTCTATCCATATTGTTGAAAATGGCAAGATTTCATTCTTTTTATGGCTGAGTAATATTCCATTGTGTATATACCATATCCTCTATAGCCATTCATCTACCTGAACTTCAGTTTTCTCATCTCTAATATGGGGAAAATAATCCATATCTCATATAGTTTTGTATGAATAACTTGAGATAATAAATGTGAATGTACTTTGTAGATAATAAAATTTCATAAAAATGTGAGGGGAAAGGGAATCAAATGAACACTAAGGGAACCAAGAACTGTTTCTTTGAAAAAAGATTAATAAAATTGATAAACTCCTAGCCAGACTTATCAGAAAGTGAGAGAAAGGACCACATAAATAAAATCACAAATGAGAGAGGAGAGATCAAAACTAACACTACAGAAATACAAACAATTACAACACAATATTGTGAAAAAAATGGTATGCCAACAATTTGGGCAATATGGAAGAAATGGATAAATTCCTACAAACATATAAACCACCAAACTGAAACAGGTAGAAATAGAAAATTGAACAGACTAATAACCAGTAAAGAAATTGAATCAGTAATCAACAAATTCCCAACAAACAAAAGTCCGGGGATGGCTTCACAGGCAAATTTCACCAAACATTTAAAGAAGAGTTAATACCTTTTCTTCACAAACTGTTCCAAAAAATAAAAAAGGAAGGAAAACTTCCAAACTCATTCTATCAGACAACCATTACCCTGATTTCAAAACCAGACAAAGACCCCACTCAAAAAGAGAACTATGGGTATCCAAGATCTACAAAGAACGTCTCAAACTCAATACATGAGAAACAAATAAATCATAAAATGGGGAGAAGATATGAACAGACACTTTTCTAATGAAGACATACAAATGGCTAACAGACACATGAAAAAATGTTCAAAATCATTAGCCATCAGGGAAATTCAAATCAAAACCACACTAAGATACCACCTTATGCCAGTTAGAATGGCAAAAATTGACAAGGCAAGAAACAACAGTTGCTGGAGAGGATGTGGAGAAAGTGGATCCCTCCTACATTGTTGGTGGGAATGCAAGTTGGTACAGCCACTCTGGAAAACAGTGTGGAGGTCCCTTAAAAAGTTAAAAATTGAGCTACCCTTTGATCCAGCCATTGCAGTACTGGGTATTTACCCCAAAGATACAGATGTAGTGAAGAGAAGGGCCATATGCACCCCAATGTTCAAAGCAGCATTGTCCACAATAGCTAAATCGTGGAAGGAGCCAAGATGCCCTTCAACAGATGACTGGATTAAGAAGTTGTGGTCCATTTATACAATGGAATATTACTCAGCTATCAAAAAGAAGGATTTCTCAACATTTGTTGCAACATGGACGGCACTGGAGGAGATAATGCTAAGTGAAATAAGTCAAGCAGAGAAAGACAATTATCTTATGTTTTCTCTCATCTATGGAGCATAAGAACTAGGAAGATTGGTAGGAGAAGAAAGGGATAAAGAAAGGGGGTGTAATCAGAAAGGGGAATGAAGCAGGAGAGACTATGGACTCTGAGAAACAAACTGTGGGCTTTGGGGGGCAATGGGATAGGCTGGTGATGGGTAGTAAGGAAGGCACGTATTGCATGGTGCACTGGGTGTTATACGCAACTAACGAATCATCGAACTTTACATCAAAAACCAGGGATGTACTGTATGGTGACTAACATAATGTAATAAAAAAAGTGTTATCATAATAAAAAAAGAGAACTATGGGCCATTCATTATCCCTAGTGAACATGGATGCAAAAATTCTCAACAAAATACTGACAAATTAAATCCAGAAATACATTAAAGGAATCATTCACTACGATCAAGTGGGATTTTTTTCCTGGGCTGCAAGTGTGGTTTAATATTTGCAAATCAATCAACAAGATGCACCATATTAATAAAAGCAAGGGTAAGAATCATATTATACTTTCAGTGGATGCAAAAAAGTATTTGAGAAATACAACATCCATTATTGATAAAAAATATCCTCAACATAGTGGGGATATAGGGAACATACCTCAACATCATAAAGGCTGTATACAAAAGACCCACAGCTAATATCATCCTTAATGGGGGAAAACTGAGATAAAAAGTAAGAACCTTCTGCAAAGCAAAGGAAACAATCAATATAACTAAAAGTAACCTTTAGAATGGATTAATATATTTGCAAATGACATATCTGAAAAAGGGAAAGTATCCAAAATGTATAAAGAACTTGTCAATATCCACACCCTCCAAAAAATCTAGTTAGAAAATGGGAAGAAGACATGAATAGATTTTTTTTTCCAAAGAAGACATCCAGATGGCTAATAGATACACGAAAAGATGCTCAACATATCTCGTCATCAGGGAAATACAAATCAAAACTATAATGAGATACCACTTCATATCTGTCAATATGACTAAAATTAACAGCACAGGAAAAACAGGTGTTGGTGAGGATGCAGAGAAAGGGTAACCCCCTTATACTATTGGTGGGAATGCAAACTGGTACAGCCACTATAGAAAGCAGGATGGTGGTTCCTCAAAAAGTTAAAAATTGAACTACCTCATGACTCAGCAATTGCACTACTAGTATTTACCTAAAGGATAAAAGAAGACAGATTCAAAGGGTACATACACTGTGATGTTTATAACAGCATTATCAGCAATAGCCAAACAATAAAGAGAGCCCAAATGTCCATCAACTGATGAATATTTAAGAAGATGTGGCATATATATATATATATATATATATATATATATATATATATATATGGCTATAGCTGTGGATATAGATGATATAGATGTCTATATGAAGATGTGGTGCATATATATGTATGTGTGTGTGTATATATATATATAGAGAGAGAGAGAGAGAGGAGAGAGAGAGAGAGAGAGATGTAGCATGAAGATGGAATATTACTCAGCCATTAAAAGAATGAAATCTTGGCATTTGGAATGATGTGAATGGAGTTAGAGAGTATTATGCTAAGGAAAATAAGTTAGACAAAGACAAATACCATATGATCTCACTCATGTAGAATTTGAGAAACAACACAAATATGGGGAAAAAATGAAAGAAGCAAACCAGAAAGCAGATTCTTAATTATGGGTAACACACTGAGGGTTGCTGGAGAGGAGGTGGGCAGGGAGATGAGTTAAATGGATGTTAGAGGTTAAGGAGGGCATTTTTTGTGATGAGCACTGGGTGTTGTACGTGATGAATCACTAAATCCTATATGTGAAATTAATTTTACACTGTATGTTAACTAACTGGAATATAAATAAATACTTAGAAGAGAAAAAAAGAAACAGGCTCAAATTTTATAATAAACTAAGAGTTTCAAAATACTTTTCTTAAAAAAATTGAGGCTGAAAATTTTGCAGAAAGTCACACAGTACATGATAAAACAAAAAATCCAACTTCAGACTGTGTGTCTCTAAGCTCAATATTCTTTCCACAACACCAAGCTGCCTAGGTATTTGTATCCAACCTTACAGTAAGTGGAACTCATGTATGAAATGAATTTAATGGAAATAATTACTGAGAGAGGAAGATGGTGGCAGGTTGGGAGGACTCTGGGGTTGCCTGTCCCACTAACACAACTAGATAAATATGAAACCATCCTAAAAGCCCCGGAAATATACCTGAAGAATGATAGAACAAACTCCACAACCAAAAGGAGAGAAGAAGCTACAGTGAAGAACGTAGGAAGTGCTAAGACATGACTTAGGGGAGAAATAGATTGCAGGTACTCTGGAGGGAAGAGAGCTGTGGTCCCAGAGAAGGTCAAAAGAGTGAGGAGCACACAGGAGAATGCCCAAGGAGAATGTTTTCTCAAAGCTATTGGATTAGAAAAGGAGAGGGGCTGAATTTCATATCTTCTTCCAAGCAGCAGGAATTAAAGCATAGAGTTTTAAAGATCACTGGTTGGGATAAGGTCCAACCACCTGGCTGTTATGGAGACCAGAGGGCACTCTGCTGTTTCTGGAGAGAAGGCAGGCAAACAACCCAAGAGCAGACAGCATGGAAACAGCAATCTGAAAAATGCCTGAGGTACACAGTGGGGGAGATTATTCACTCTTCTTAGAGCAGGTCCCTGAGAAGCAATGTTCATGAAGATGCCTCTCTTGCAACAAAGGAACTGGCCTGTGCCATTTCCCTCCACTACACCTTAACATTGACACAGAGACACCTGTGAAAAGCAGCAGAGCACCAACACTGGCTGCCTAACTTGCATACACCAGGCCTGAGACCCCTGCACTCTCATAGAACTGTCCCTCGGTCAAGTTTGCTTCAGTCCCAGTGTAGCAGGCCCCCCCTCCTGAAGACCAGCACAACCTCTGCCCACACTATGTCTCCTTGCAAAAGATTTCTGCAGGGCCTCAGTTCTGGTGCAGGTGGTGTCACATCTCATTCAAAGCAGACCAGAGCACAACTAGTTAAAACTCAACACATTCAGGTCAGGGACCAAACACTGCCCACAGCTGTCAAGGAGCCTCTGCAAATGACTGGCCTGAAGGGATAGAACAGCTAAAACACAACAGAAAAGCACATGCAGCACACACAAGAGATACTCCCTGAAGCACCCAGCACTGGGCACTACATGACCTCTTCTTCATAAGGCCATTACTTGCAGGAGCAAGAGACATAACTGGCTTTTCTAACACAGAGAAGGCAGAGGATTAGACAAAGTGACAGAGGAATTCATCCCAAATGAAAGAATAAGATAAGGCTATGACCAGAGATCTAAGGAAAACAGATATAAGTAAAATGCCTGATGGAGAATTTAAAGCAATAATCATAATACTCACTGAGCTTAAAAAAAAAGAATAGAAGAAATCAGTGAGATTCTTGGCACAGAGATAAAAGAGTTAAATAAAAAAAAGAATTGATCAAACAGGAGGAGTGTAGTAAAGGAGAGATTGGAAACATCCTTGATGTAATGCATGGCAGGCTGGAAGAAACACAAGAATGAATTAATGATGTAGAAGACAATGTATAGGAAAGTATGGAGAAGAACAAAAGAATCAAACAATTATGGACCATAAGAATAGATTTAGGGAAATCAGCGAATCCATCAAATGTAATAACATTCTTATTATAGGAGTTCCAGATGGAGAAGAGAGAAAAGGAGGCAGAATATGTATTTGAAAAAAAGACTAGATGAGGGTCACCTGGATGGCTCAGTCAGTTAAGTGTCCAACTCTTGGTTTTGGCTCAGATCATGATCTCACAGTCGTGAGACCAAGCACCACATCAGGCTCTGTGCTGAGCATGGAGTCTGCTTCAATTCTCTCTCTCTCCCTCTCCCTGTACTTCTCCCCCTGCTCACTTGTGTGCTCTCTCTCTCTAAAATAAATAAATAAAATATTTAAAAAAAAAAGAAAAGAAAAAAGAGCAGCCAAAGACTTCCCTAATCTGGGGAAGGAAACAGATATCCAGATCCAAGAGGCTCAGAGAACTCTCATCCAAATCAACAAAAGCAGGCCAATACCAAGATACATTGTTATTAACTTTGCAAAATATACTGATAAATAATCAACAACATAAAAGTAGGCCATAACTTACAAGGGAAAACCCATAACACTACTTGTAGATTTCTCAACAGAATATTGGCAAACTAGAAGGGAATGGCATGATATATTGAAAGTGCAGAATGTAGGGGCACCTGGCTGGCTCAGTTGGTGGAGCATGGGACTCTTGATCTTGGGGTTGTGAGTTTGAGCCCCACATGGGGTGCAGAGATTACTTAAATAAATTTTTTAAAAAAGGAAAAAAATCTGCAGCCAAGAATACTCTATCCAGCAAGGCTGTCATTCAGGAAGAAGAAAAGATAAAGAGCTTCCCAAACAAACAAAAATTAAAGTTAGTGACCACTAAACAAGCCCCACAAGAAATATTATAGAAGATTTTTTAGTGCAAAGGGAGAGCAAAAGTAATAAACACAAGGAAGATCAGAGAAAATCTCCAGAAACAACAACAAAAAAAGTAATAAAAATTGTAATAAATACATTTGTATAAATAATTACTCTGAATGTAAATTGACCAAACACTCCAATCAAAAGCCATAGCATGTCAGAATGAATAAAAAAAAGACCCATATATGCTGCCTATAAGGGACTCATTTTAGACCTAAAGACACCTGCAGATTAAAAGCGAGGGGATGGAGAAACATTTATCATGCAAATGGATGTCAAAAGAAAACTGGAGTGGCAGTACATTTATGAGACAAACTAGACTTTAAAACAAACCTGTAACAAGAGACAAAGAAAGGCACTATATAATCACAAAGGGACCAATCCAACAAGAAGATCTAATGATTTTAAATATTTATGCACCTAAAATGAGAGCATCCCAATATTTTTAAAAATTAATAAACATAAAGGAGCTAATCAATAATAATACAATAATAGTCGAGGACTTTAATACCCCACTTATATCAATGGACAGATCATCTAAATAGAAAGTTAACACAAAAACAATGGCTTTAAATGACACTCTGGACCAGATGGAGTTATCAGATATATTCAGAACATTCCATCCTAAAACAGCAGAATACACATTCTTTTCAAGTACATATGGGAAATTCTCCAGGATAGATCACATGTTAGGTAACCAAACAGGACTCAACAAATAAAAAAAGATTGAAGTTTTACCATGTACCTTTTCTGACACAATGCTATGAAATCAGAAGTCAACCATCAGAAAAAATTTGGAAAGACCACAAATACATGAAGGTTAAACAATATGCTACTAAAAAATGAATGGATTAACCAGGAAATCAAAGAAGAAATAAAAAAAAATACCCACATGGAACCAAATGAAAATGAAAACACGATGGTCCAAAAACCTTTGGGATGCAGCAAAAGCAGTCCTAAGAGGGAAATACATAGCAAAACAAGTCTACCTCAAGAAGCAAGAAGAAAGTAAACAAACTAACCACCCACAGGAGTTAGGAAAAGGACAACAAATAAAGCCTAAAGCCAGCAGAAGGAAGCAAATAATACAGTTTAGAACAGAAATATATGATATAGAAATGAGAAAAAAAAAAGAACTTACAAATGGAGCCAGGAGCTGGTTCTTTGAAGAAATTAATAAAATTGATAAACCTCAAGTGACACTTATCAAATATATAAGAGAAAGGACACAAATAAATAAAATCACAAATGAGAGAAGAGAAACAACCAATACCACATGAATACAATTATAAGGAAATATTATGAAAAACTATATGCCAAAAACTTGGATAATTTGCAACAATGGATAAATTCCTAGAAACATATAAACCATGAAAACGGAAACAGGAAGAAATAGAACTCTTGAGCAGACTGATAACCAGAAAATAAATTAAGTCAATGAAGATGTCAGAGTGTTAGGGGTACCCTAAGTTTGTCTCATCCCTTGTGTTTGAGTTGTGTTGACAGTTATCAAATAATTCTGAACACCCAAAAAGTCAGAGGTCTGAGAGAACAAAAACTGTCAAGTCTACTAGTAGAAAAGCAGCCACCTTTGGAAAGGCAGGAAGTGTGGAGAGTTGATTTGGGGGAGATATAGCTATGGGGACAGGGAGGGAGCCTGCAAATGGAGGCTACTGTGAGGTATTATGAGCAGCAAAGCACAAAATCTGGACTTTTAGATGTCTGCTACACTGGGGGACGTGCCTAGCTTAAAAGTGCTCAGGTGGCTACCCTATGATCCAGCCATTGCACTACTGGGTGTTTACCCCAAATATACAGACGTAGTAAAGAGAAGGGCCATATGCACACCAATGTTCATAGCAGCAATGTCCACAATAGCTAAATCGTGGAAGGAGCCGAGATGCCCTGCAACAGATGACTGGATTAAGAAGTTGTGGTCCATATATACAATGGAATATTACTCAGCTATCAGAAAGAACGAGTTCTCAACATTTGCTACAACATGGACGGCACAGGAGGAGATAATGCTAAGTGAAATAAGTCAAGCAGAGAAAGACAACTATCATATGATTTCTCTCATCTATGGAACATAAGAACTAGAATGATCGGTAGGGGAAGAAAGGGATAAAGAAAGGGGGGGGGGGTAATCAGAAGGGGGAATGAAACATGAGAGACTATGGACTATGAGAAACAAACTGAGGGCTACAGAGGGGAGGAGGGTGGGGGAATGGGATAGGCCGGTGATGGGTAGTAAGGAGGGCACGTATTGCATGGTGCACTGGGTGTAATACACAACTAATGAATCATCGAGCCTTACATCGGAAACCGGGGATGTACTGTATGGTGACTAACATAATATAATAAAAAATCATTATAAAAAATAAAAATATATAAAAAAAAATAAAAGTGCTCAGGTGGGAAAGAGGTGGAAACCCAGGTGTGACACCAAGGTCTGAAGGTCACCTGGGTTGCAAGAAGAATGTGTGGCAACAACATGCTGCACTGTTCCCAGGAATAGGAGTGTGGAAGCTGGCTGAGTATAGCAGGTCTTGGTGCCTGCTTTCTGCTCTGTTTTGCCATAAACTGAGAACCACTGTGTGGTCGTGCAACTGATTTCCTGGGATGGGCCAGCAAATGGCAAAAGTGCGGTGACACTCTCCCTGGGGAGGAAAAATGCAGGTATGTGCTGCTGGAGTCCCTAAAATTTGGAGTTTTGAAACTTAGTCACATGCCTGAGATAAAAAGGCCCGGACATATGCAGGGTGAATGTAAGATTTTGAGGGGAACTGGGGACACGAATGATTGATTGCTCATCTGTAAGGGCTCACTGAGGAGTGGGAGGTGTGAACTTTCAGCTCTGGGGCTAGAGAATGGGACACAGCCACATTCATTCAACCATTAGCACTGAAAGCCTTCAGGAAGAAATACAGCACCACCTACTGGAGGCTGGAGCCGTGTACACCAAGCCCTGCCCCATTGTGTATTGGAGGCATATTTCCACTAGGGTAAGTCCACCTGAGAATCAATGGAACAGGACCCTCCCCCATAAGAACAGCACGAACAACTCACACCAAGTTTACTGATCATAGAATGCTGCAAATCCTCAGCTCCAGCAGAAAATGGGATATAGCTTCCTCTTTACTTTTATTCCTTATTTTTTTATGATTATTTTTTGATTTTCTACTTTTTTCAATTCTTTTCTTAAATTTTTATTACTAAGTTTTCTTAATTTTTATTTTTATATATACTTTATATATATGATTTTTTAAACTTTCTTTTAATTAATTTATTTATTGAGGGATGAAGATTTTTTTAAGATTTTATTTATTTTGTGGGGGATGGCAGAGGGAGAGGGAGAGAGAGTCTTAAGCAGACTCTACGCTGAGCATGGAGCCTGATGTGGGACCTGACCTCACAACCCTGAGATCATGACCTAAGCCAAAACCAAGAGTTGAATGCTTATCTGACTGTGTCACCCAGGCACCTGGGGATGAAGATGTTTTTAACAAGCAGAACAAAACACACCCAGGACCTAGTTTGGGGGGGCTTGATTTTTTTTCTTTGTTGCTTGTTTTGTTTTGTTTCTTTCTTTTTTTCTGGACAAAAATATGAGACAGAAAAGTCACTCCAAAAGGAAAAAAAAAGGGGGAAGTATAACTCATGGCCAGGGATTTAATCAATACAGATACAAGTAAGATGTCTGAACTAGAATTTAAAACCACTAACAAGAAGATTAGCTGTGTTTGAAAAAATGATAGAAGATACTAGAGAATCTCTTATTGCAGAGTAAAATAACTAAAATCTAGTCAGGCCAAAATTAAAAATGCTACAACCAAGATACAATCCCAAATGGAGGCCATAAAAACAATGATGCACAAAGTAAAGAAGTGAATCAGTGATACAGAAGACAAAACTATGGAAAACAATGAAGCTGAAAAGAGGGAGAAAAAAATAATGGACCATGAAGGTAGACATAGGGAACGCAGCAACTTAAAACATAATAACATTCATATCCTAGGAGTCCCAGAAAAGGAAGAGAGAGATAAAGGGGCAGAAGCTTTATTCAAGCAAATTATAGCTGAAAAATGCCCTACCCTAGGGAAGGACACAGACATCTAATCCAAGAAGCACAGAGTACTCCCATTAAATTCAACAAAAGCAGACCATTACCAAGGCATATCAATCAAATTCACAAACTACACAGACAAGGAAAGAATCATGAAAGCAGCAAGGGAAAATAGTCCTTACCTACAAGGGAGGAGAAATCAGGTATGCAGCAGATTTGTCCATGGAAACTTGGCAGGCCAAAAAGAAGTAGCAGGAAATATTCAACATGCTGACTGGTAAATATATGCAGCTAAGAATTCTTTAAGCAAGACTGCCATTCAGAATAAGAGAGATAAAGAGTTTCCCAGACAAACAAAAGTAAAGGACTTCATGACCAGTAAACCAGCCTAGCAATACATTTTAAGGGGGGCTCTTGAGTGGAGAAATAAAAGACCAAAAGCAACAAAAACTGGAAAGGACCAGAGAACATCACCAGAAACACCAACACTATAGATAACACAATGGCACTAAATTCATATCTTTCAATAATCACTCTGAATGTAAATGGACTAAATGCTCTATCCAAAAGACATAGGGTATCAGAATGGATAAAAGAAAAATTAGATCCATCTATATGCTGCCTACAAGAGACTCATTTTAGATCTAAAGACACTTGCAGATTGAACGTAAGGGGATAGAGCTCTATCTATCATGCTAATGGATGCTAAAAGAAAGCTGAAATAGCCATACTTATATCAGACAAACTAGATTTTATAACAAAGACCGTAACCAAAGATGAAGAAGGGCATTAAGTCATAATCAAAGGGTCTATACAACAAGAAGATCTAACAGTTGTAAATATCTATGCCTCCAACTTAGGAACACCCAAATACATAAATCAATTAATAACAAATATAAAAAGCCTCATTGATAATAATACAATAATAGTAGGGCATTTAACATCCCACTTACAACAATGGATGCATCATCCATGCAGAATATCAAGGAAACAATGGCTTTGAATGACAGACTGGATCAGATGGACTTAACAGATATATTTAGAACATTTCATCCTAAAGCAGCAGAATACACATTCCTTTCGAGTGCACATGGAACATTCTCCAGAATAGATCACATACTTGGTCAGAAATCAGCCCTCAACAAGTATAAAAAGATCAAGATCACACCACGCATATTTTCAGACCACAATGCTATGAAACTTGAAGTCAACCACAAAAAAACATTTGGAAAGACCACAAATACATGGAAGATAAAGAACATTCTACTAAAGAATGAATGGGTTGACCAAGAAATTAAAGAAGAAATAAAAAAAAGTACATGGAAGCAAATGAAAATGAAAACACAACAGTCCAAAGCTTTGGGATGAACCAAAGGCAGTCCTCAGAGGGAAGTGTATTGCAATACAGGCTTACCTCTAGCAGCAAGAAAAGTCTCAAACACACAACTGAAGCTTATACAAAAGGAGCTAGGAAAGGAACAGCAAATAATGCCTAAAGCCAGGAGAAGAAGGGAAATAATAATTATTAGAGCAGAAATAAATGGTATAGAAACAGACAAACAAATAAACAAACAAACAAAACCCACAATAGAACAGATTAATGAAACTAAGACCTGATTCTTCAAATGAATTAATGATACTGATAATTCCCTAACCAGACTTACCAAAAAGAAGAGAAAGGACTCAAATAGATAAAATCATGAATGAAAGAAGAGAGATCACAAACAGTGCCACAGAAATACACGCAATTCTAAGAGAATATTATGAAAACTTATATGGCAGCAAATGGGACAACCTGGAAGAAATGGTCAAATTTCTAGAGACTTACAAAGTGCCAAAACTGAAACAGGAAGAAATAGAAAATTTGAGCAAACTCATAACCAGCAAAGAAGTTTAATCAGTAATAAAAAATCTCCAAACAATAAAAGTACTGAGCCTGATGGCTTTCCTGGGGAATTCTACCCGATGTTTAAAGAAAAGTTAATACCTATTCTTCATGAACTGTTCCAAAAAATACAAATGGAAGGAAAACTTCCAAATTCTATACAAAGCCATCATTGCCTTGATTCTCAATCCAGACAAAGACCCCACCAAAAAGAATTATAGACCAATATCTCTGATAAGCACGGATGCAAACATTCTCAATATGAATCTAGCAAATCAAATTCAACTCTACATTAAAAGAATTATTCACCACAATCAAGTGGGATTTATTCCTGTGCTGCAGGGGTGAATATGACTTGAATATTCACAAGTCAATCAATGTGCTACACTACACTAATGAAAAAAAGGAGAACCATATGATCCTGTCAGTAAGTGCAGAAATGCATTTGAAAAAATATATCTGAAAAATATAAAATGCTGATGAAAGTAATTGAAGAGAACACAAAGAAATGGAAAGACATTCCATGCTCATGGGTTGGAAGAACAAATATTGTTTAAAATGTCTATAGAACCCAAAAATAGGGGTGCCTGAGTGGCTCAGTCGTTAAGCATCTGCCTTCAGCTCAGGGTGTGATCCCAGGGTCCTGGGATTGTGCCCCACATCAGGCTCCTTGCTGGGAGCCTGCTTCTTCCTCTCCCACTCCCCTTGCTTGTGTTCCCTCTCTCACTGTCTGTCTCTCTCTCTGTCAAATAAATAAATAAAATCTTTAAAAAAAGAACCCAAAAATAGCCACACATTTAATGCAATCCCCATCCAAATACCTATAGCATATTCCACAGAGCTAGAACAAACAATCTTAAAATTTGTATGGAGCGACAAACAGCCCTGAATTGTGAAAGCAACTTTAAGAAATAATAGCAAAGCTGGAGGCCTCACAATTCCAGACTTCAAGATATATCACAAAACTGTAATCAAAACAGTATGGTACTGTCATAAGAATAGATACATAGACCAATAGAACAGAATAGAAAGCTCAGAAATGGACCCACAAGTATATGGTTGATTAATCTTCAACAAAGCAGGAAACAATATCCAATGAGAAAAAGATAGTCTTCTCAAGAAACTATGTTAGGAAAACTGGACAGCAACATGCAAAACAATGAAACTGGATCTTTTTCTTATACCATACACAAAAATAAATTCAAAATGGATTAAAGACAAACATGAGACCTTAATTGTTAAGAATCCTAGGGGAGAACCCAGGCAGTAATGTCTGAAATCAGTCATAGCTACTTCTTTCTAGACATGTCTCTTGAGGCAAGGGAAACAAAAGCAAAAATAAACTACTTGTACTTTATCAAAATAAAAAGCTTCTACACAGCAAAGGAAAAAATCAACAAAAGCAAAAGGCAACCTATGAAATGAGGGAAGATATTTATAAATGGCATATATGGTAAAGGGTTAGGGTCCAAAACACATAAAGAACTTATAAAACCCAGCACCCAAAAAAATGAATAAGCCAATTAATAACTGGGCAGAAGACATGGAAAGACATTTTTCCAAAGAAGACACTCAGAACACTACAACAAAAACTTATGATGTACTATATACTAGCTGACTGAACATAAAAAAAGACATCCAGATAGTCAATAGACACATGAAAAGATGCTCAACATCACTCATCATCAGGGAAATACAAACCAATACTACAATGAGGTATCACCTCACACCAGTCAGAATGGTTAAAATTAACAACAAAAGAAACAATAGGTGTTGTCGAGGATGCAGAGAAAGGGGAACCCTCTTACACAGTTGGTGGGAGTGCAAACTGGGGCAGACACTCTGGAAAACAGTATGGATGTTCCTCAAAAGTTAAAAATAGAACTGCCTAATGATCAGCAATTGCAGTACTAGGTTTTATCCAAAGTATACAAAAATACTAATTCAAAGGGATACACTCACCCTGATGTTTATAGCAGCTTTATCTACAATAGTGAAACTATGGTAACTACCCAATGTGTGCATTGACTGATGAACATAAAAAGAATATTTGGTATGAGGGAAATTAGTGAGAGAAAAACAAATACCAGATGATTGCACTTACATTTGGAATTTAAGAAACAAAATAAGGGAGCAAAGTCAAAGAAGAGTGAGAAGCCAACTAAGAAGTAGACTGTTAACTATAGAAAACAAACTGTTGATTATCAGGGGGAGGTGGGTGAGAGGATGGGCTAAATAGGTGATGGTGATTAAGGAGTGCATTTGTATAATGAGCATCAGGTATTATATGTATGTTTTTAATCACTGCATTGTACACCTGAAACTAATATTACACTGTATGTTAACAAAATGTAAATAAAAACAAAATTTCTTCACATTTGAGACTGATACTGCTAACCATATTCAAGCAACCACAAAAATAGAATATAAATGCTTCTTTCATAGCCCTTTGGATTATGAAAAATTAACAAAATAGTATTTATAACACACTTTAAGATCATTGGAAGAAACTGACTACATAAGCATAATATTTAGGCCTATCACCCTCATACCTGCTATAAATATCAAGAAATAAATGATGGTAAAGAAGAAGATACCTATTTATCTAGCGATTATGCATCACATTTACTGTGTTGGTATAGACTTTTCCGGCAACTTCTATACTCCCTCTTTTTCTTTTCCGATGTTTCCTCCACTACCTCCCCAATAAATATTGTTGCAGGCTTTAAGGATCTTAAAGTAAGTTATCTCTGTCAATGAATGGAGTGGCTGCTTGTTAAAGGTTTAATAGCAACAACAATGGCCACCAATGGAAAGTTTGTGTCTAAAATCATTATTAATAATGATTTCAGAATATGGGGAGTTTATGCATTAAAAATTTTTAAAAACCTCAATTTCTCTTATAAACAAAAGGTTTGTAAATGTGGAAGCCATTAATTTTCTAATTTGCATGTTAAGTTTTAATCAGATCCTGAAAAAGAGATTTAGGTATATTAGATGCAAAGGCTCTGGACAATGACCATTAAGAAGAAATCTACTGTCGGGAGGAGTAGGGGACCCCTTTTTCAGCTGGTCCCCTGAGTCGAGCTGGATAGGTACCAGACCATCCTGAACATCCATGGAATCAGCATGAGATGCAGGAAGATACATCTGGATCTCTACAAATGAACATCTCCAGCACTGAGTATTGAGGTACAAAGTGGGGAGCCATGAAACCGCACACAGATATCAGAAGATAAACGGAAGAGGGAGGGAACAGCTGCATTTGGGCACCGGGAAGTGGTAGCCACCTGCACAGGGGAGCTGGCGGAATCACAGACTGACACCCATGAGAGAGCAGACTGAGAACGTGAGCCGGGGAACATGCGCGACCAGACTGAAAACTGGAGCTCCAGTGTGCTCACTGGAACCAGACTGAGACCAGGAGCTCCGGTATCACACAGGGGTGGCTGGTGGCTGGCGGTATTAGAAACACAAAGGACAGAGATGCGCTGGCCCTGGAAGTGAGGGCTGGGACTCCAGGTGTGGGGCGCACATCCCGGGACACTGCTGGGTTGAGCAGCACCAACAGAAACAGACTTAAAGAGGCCAGAACATCAGTGGAGAATGGTCCGCGATCCCTCTGTTCTGAGACAGAGGCTGGGATTCGGCTACTGCTGCTCTGACTCTCAGAAGAGGCACAGCAAACCACCAGGGAAAGCTGTCAGAGAACAAAAGCCTGGAAATACCGACTCACAGGGTGCCCAACCCCATCCCCCCTCTCAGGGGACACAGAGACTCTACTCAAACAGGGTTGCCTGAGTATTGGCGTGGCAGGCCCCTCTGCCAGAAAGCAGGCTGAAAAATCAAGAAGCCCACATACCTAAGATCCCTATAAAACAAGTGCGCACTGCCGGGTCCCGGTCAATAATTTGGGCTCTGAACAACCCCGCACCCTCTCCTCATCAGAATGACGAGAAGGAGAAATCCCCCCCAGCAAAGAAAAGACAATGAGTCTGTGGCCTCTGCCACAGAACTAATGGATATGGATATAACCAAATTATCAGAAATGGAATTCAGAGTAACAATGGTCAAGATAATGTGTAGACTTGAAAAAAGTATTAATGAAAATGGTAATGAGAATATAGAATCTCTAAGGGTGGAAATGAGAGCGAATCTGGCAGAAATTAAAAATTCCACAAGCCAAATGCAGTCAAAACTAAAGGCTCTGAAGGCCAGGGTGAATGGGCAGAAGAATGTATCAGCGAATTGGAGGATGTGTTAGTAGAGGAGAAAGCTGAAATAGAATCTGGGCTCAAAATTCCAATCTCAAGGATGTAGGTTACGGGATATTACTGACTCAATGAAACATTCTAATGTCAGAATCATCGGCATCTCCGAGGGGGTGGAGAAAAACAGAGGTCTAGAAGAGATATTTGAACAAATTGTAGCTGAAAACTTCACTAATCTAGCAAAGGAAACAAGCATTCATGTCCAAGAGGCAGAGAGGACCCTCCCAAGCTCAACCACGACAAAGCTATGCCACGTCATGTCATAGTGCAATTTGCAAATATTAGATCCAAGGATACAGTATTAAAAGCGGCCAGGGCAAAGAAATTTCTCACGTACCAAGACAAAGGTATCAGAATTGTCAGACCTGTCTACACTGACCTGGAATGAGAGAAAGGGTTGGGGGGGGGGCATTTTTAAAGCTCTTGCAGAGACAAACATGCAGCCAAAGACCCTTTATCCAGCAAGGCTGTCACTCAGAAATGATGGAGAGATAAAGATTTTCAGGAATCGCCAGTCATTGACCAATTTCATAACCACTAAACCAGCCCCAAGGGGATGTTAAGGGGGGTTCTATAAAAGTAAAAAGGCCCCAAGAGTGATATAGAACAGAAAGTCACAACCGATAGAAACAAAGACTTTACAGGCATAATGGCATCATTAAAATCATATCTCTCAATAAACAGTCTCAATGTAAATGACCTAAAATGCTCCTATAAAACGCCACAGGGTTGCAGATTGGATAAAAAGACATGACTCATCCAATTGCTGTCTACAAGAGACTCATCTTTAGCCTAAAGATACATCCAGACTGAAAGTAAAGGGATGGAATACCATCTTTCATTCCAATGGACCTCAAAAGAGAGCTGGGGTAGCAATTCTCATTTCAGACAGATTGGATTTTTAACTAAAGACTATAGTTGGAGACACAGAAGGGCACTATATTATTCTTAAAGAATGTATCCAACAAGTGGATATGACAATTATAAATACCTATGCCCCCAACAGGGGAGCAGCAAGATACACAAGCCAACTCTTAACCAGAATAAAGAGACATATAGATAAAAATAGGTTAATAGTAGGGGATCTCAACACTCCACTATCAGCAATAGACAGAGCACCGGAGCAGAACCAACATAGAAACAAGAGCTTTGAATGCCATAATGGACGAGTTGGACCTCCTAGATATATATAGAACACTACACCCCAGAACCAAAGAATACTCATTCTATTCTAATGCCCATGGAATATTCTCAAGAATAGACCATGTTCTGGGTCACAAAACAGGTCTCAACCGATACCAAAAGACTGAAATTATTCCCTGCATATTCTTAGACCACAACGCTTTGAATTGGAACTCAACCACAAGGAAAAATTTGGAAGAAACTCAAACACTTGGAGATTAAGAACCATTCTGCTCAGGAATGATTTGATAAACCAAGAAATCAAAAATCAATTTAAACAATTTATGGAGACCAACAAGAATGAAAACACAATGGTCCAAAACCTATGGGATACTGCAAAGGCAGTCCTAAGGGGAAAATACATAGCCTATCAAGCCTCACTCAAAAGAATAGAAAAATCTAAAATGCAGTTTTTGTATTCTCACCTCAAAAAGCTGGAACAGCAACAGAGGGACAGGCCTAATCCACACACGAGAAAGCAGTTGACCAAGATTAGAGCAGAAATCAATGAATTAGAAACCAGGAGTACAGTAGAGCAGATCAAGAGAACTAGAAGCTGGTTCCTTGAAAGAATTATTAAAATTGACAGACCACTGGAAAGACTTATCAAAAAAAATAGAGAAAGGATCCAAATTAATAAAATTATGAATGAAAAGGGAAAGGTCACAAACAACACCAATGAAATAGGAAGGATCATTAGAAACTTTTCTCAACAGCTTTATGCTAATAAATTAAGCAATGTGGAAGAGATGGAGGATTTCTTGGAAACCTATAAACTACCAAGACTGAAACAGGAAGAAATTGATTTTTTAAACTGACCAATTAATTATGAAGAGATTGAAACAGTGATAAAAAACCTTCCAAAAAACAAAACTCGAGGACTGGACGCTTTTCCTGGGGAATTCTACCAAACAATCAAAGAAGAAATAATACCTATTCTCCTGAAGCTGTTTCAAACAATAGAAACAGAAGGAAAGCTACCAAACTCATTCCATGAGGCCAATATTATCTTGATGCCCAAACCAGGCAAGGACCCCATCAAAAAGGAGAATTACAGACCGATTTCCATAATGACTATGGACACCAAAATCCTCAACAAGATCCTGGCTAATAGAATCCAACAGTACATTAAAAGGATTATCCATCATGACCAAGTGGGATTCATCCCTGGGATGCAAGGGTAGTTCAACATTCGCAAATCTATCAGTGTCTTAGATTTTATCCAGAAAGAAAAATTCAAAAATCATGATTCTCTATATACATGCAGAAAAAGCATTTGACAAAATACAGCATCCTTTCCTGATTAAAACCCTTCAGAGTGTAGGGATAGAGAGTACATTCCTCAATCTCATAAAATCCATGTATGAAAAGCCTACAGCAAATATCATTCTCAATGGGGAAAAGCTGGAAGCCTTTCCCTTAAGATCAGGAACACATAAAGGATGCCAACTCTCGCCACTATTATTCAGCATAGTACTAGCAGTCCTTGCAACAGCAATCACAAACAAAAAGGGATAAAAGGTATCCAAATTGGCAAAGAAGAAATCAAAATGTCTCTCTTCGCAGAAGATAGATACTCTATATGGAAAACCCAAAAGAATCCACCCCAAACTACTAGAATTTATAGAGCAATTCAGTAGTGTGGCGGGATACAAAATCAGAGCTCAGAAATCAGTTGCATTTCTATACACGAACAATGAGAGTGAAGAAAGAGAAATTAGGGAATCCATCCCATTTACAATAGCACCAAAAACCATATGATACCTTGGAATTAACTTAACCAGAGACATAAAGGATCTATATTCTAGAAACTATAAGTCACTCTTCAAAGACATTGAGGAAGACACAAAAAAGATGGAAAAAAATTCCATGCTCATGGATCAGAAGAATTAACATAGCGAAAATGTCCATGCTACCCAGAGCAATCTACACTTTCAATACTATCCTGATCAAAATACCAAGGACATTTTTCAAAGAACTGGAACAAATAGTCTGTAAATTTGTATGGAACCAGAAAAGGCCCCGAATCGCCAAGGAACTGTTGAAAAGGAAAAACAAAGCTTGGGGCATCACAATGCCGGATTTTGAGCTGTACTACAAAGCTGTGATCACAAAGACAACATGGTACTGGCACAAAAACAGACACATAGACCAATGGAACAGAATAGAGAACCCAGAAATGGACCCTTGGCTCTTTGGGCAACTAATCTTTGATAAAGCAGGAAAAAACATCCAGTGGAAAAAAGACAGTCTCTTCAATAAATGGTGCTGGGAAAATTGGACAGCTACATGCAAAAGAATGAAACTTGAGCACTCTCTCACACCATACACAAGGATAAACTCCAAATGGATGAAAGACCTTGATGTGAGACAGAAATCCATCAAAATCCTAGAGCAGACATAGGCAGCAACCTCTACGACATCAGCCAAAGCAACCTTTTTCATGACACATATCCAAAGGCAAGAGAAACAAAAGATAAAATGAACTTGTGGGACGTCATCAAGAGAAAAAGCTTCTGCACAGCCAAGGAAACAGTCAAAAAAACTAAGAGGCAGCCCACGCAATGGGAGAATATATTTGCAAAGGATGCTACAGATGAAAGACTTGTATCCAAGATCTACAAAGAACTTCTCAAACTCAATATGCAAGAAACAAATAAACAAATCATAAAATGGGCAGAAGATATGAACAGACACTTTTCCAATTAAGACATACAAATGGCTAACAGACACATGAAAAAGTGTTCAACATCATTAGCCATCAGGGAAATTCAAATCAAAACCACACTAAGATACCATCTTATGCCAGTTAGAATGGCAAAAATTGACAAGGCAAGAAACAACAATTGCTGGAGAGGATGTGGAGAAAGGGGATCCCTCCTACATTGTTGGTGGGAATGCAAGTTGGTACAGCCACTCTCAAAAACAGTGTGGAGGTCCCTTAAAAATTTAAAAAAATTGAGCTACCCTATGACCCAGCCATTGCACTACCAGTTATTTACCTCAAAGATACAGACGTAGTGAAGAGAAGGGCCATATGCAGCCCAATGTTCATAGCAGCATTGTCCACAATAGCTAAATCTTGGAAGGAACCGAGATGCCCTTCAACAGATGAGTGGATTAAGAAGTTGTGGTCCATATATACAATGGAATATTACTCAGCTATCAAAAAGAAGGATTTCTCAACATTTGCTGCAACATGGACGGCACTGGAGGAGATAATACTAAGTGAAATAAGTCAAGCAGAGAAAGACAACTATCATATGGTTTCTCTCATCTATGGAACATAAGAACTAGGAAGATCGGTAGGGGAAGAAAGGGATAAAGAAAGGGGGTGTAATCAGAAGGGGGAATGAAGCATGAGAGACTATGGACTCTGAGAAACAAACTGAGGGCTTCAGAGGGGTGGGAGGTGGGGGAATGGGATAGGCTGGTGATGGGTAGTAAGGAGGGCACGTATTGCATGGTGCACTGGGTGTTATACGCAACTAATGAATCATCGAACTTTACATCAAAAACCAGGAATGTGCTGTATGGTGACTAACATAATATAATTTAAAAAAACCCAAAAAACAATAAAAGATGTCTACTGTCACAAAACCATGCGTTCCTACACTTTCCACTCCATGGAAAAGTAGATATCAGATATTTACTATCAATACAAGTCTGTTGAAAGGGCAACAGAAGATAAATATATGGGCAATGCCTCCCTGGGGATTACAGCCTGATGGGGAACAAAGAAAGATAACTCACATCCACTATCTTATTTGACAAGGAAAACTAGCTTGTGAGGCAGGAAATCTCATTTCACAGATAGGGGAACTCAGGTTCAGAGAACTTAGGCATCTTGCCCAATGTCACACAGCTAGGATGTGGCAAGGTCAGAATTCAAACTCGTTTTCTGGATTTTGAATTAAAATCTATGTATTTATTTATAAAATGTAGAGGGCAATGTAAACAAAAAATAATAACACTTTAGTGTTAAAATACGTATAACATACTTTAAGTGCAATAGAAATTCAGAGAAAAGTGTTCTGAATTCAGTTTGTCTGCATCAGTCCATGTTTTCCTCATGAAGGGTATGGTTCCTCAGGTAGGTCTTGTAGATTGTCTATTTAGATTTTAAAAGGGAATGAATACATCTGTCTCTGAATCTCTTTCTTCATTTGTAGAACAAGGATGATGTTATCCCTCCCCCCCCCCCCCGTATCATTGGTATGGTTGAATAAGATGGCATATGTAAAAGAATTTAGTAAATTAACAAGCAATTGGGGACTGGCTGGGCTTGCGAAAGGATTGACATGGCTTTGGCTAAATATTTACCACACCCGTCCTTGGAAGAGGAAAAGAAAAAAAAAAAACATAAAAAGAAATGGCAAGCTCAAAGCTCAGATTCCTATCTTATGGATGTAAAATGTCCAGGTTCCTACAAAATTACCAGTCTTCAGCAATGATCAAATAGTGGTTCTTTGTGTAGGCTGTTCAACAATGTTGTGTCAGCCAACAGGAGGAAAGGCCAGACTCACAGAAGGATGCTCATTTAGAAGAAAGCAGCACTAATGATCCACACAACCTCCTAAATTTGTGTTGTATGGAAGAAAACATGATCAGTTCAGTAATTCCAGTTAATCTACCAAGATAATGTAATAATTGTAAGGTATACAACAACAATCGCCTATTTGGTGTCAGTTTTTCAATAACATTTTAATTATGAGCAAAAAAAAGGTTTAAACAATGTAAACTGTTCTTAATACTAAAGTATGAAAGTGTAAGTGCATGTGATTGATGTGTTTACACAGAGCTGACAATGAGGATATGGTTCTAAGGATGGACAACACCCGCACTAAAATCTCAGGACAAAGAGGGCCGTGATCTAAACCCCATCCTTGTTATTCCTTGTTAAAAAAGGAATCTGGAGCAGAAAATGGCCTGGTGTCTCCTAATGGAACTTCTTTGTACCTATATATAGTCATTTATCTCCCAAATTCTGTTAATTTTAGACAATAGTGCCACTGATTTTTTCATTAATCTTATAAATTAACATGAATTCATCTTTTCTTTTACTTTTAAAGTTTTTAATAACATTGATTGAATAAGAGTTATGTTTATTTCAATGCAAACTCTATTCTTTTTTTATTAATAATATTTTTATTATATTATGTAACATCCAGTGGAAAAAAGACAGTCTCTTCAATAAATGGTGCTGGGAAATTGGACAGCTACATGCAAAAGAATGAAACTTCACCACTCTCTCACACCATACACAAAGATAAACTCCAAATGGAGCAAACTCTCTATTCTTCTAATTACCATATTCCAAATATATGGCAACTGGAAGATTAGAAGGCAATTTGCTTAGTTCTGCTTATTGTTTCTGAATTATGCTTCTTAAATCTGAGTCCAGGTTCTTTGCATTCCTAAATAAAAAACCATAATTCCACCGGGAAGATGTTTTAACCCAAAGTACAAAAAAAAAAAAAAAGAGGAGAGATGAGCCACAGCTTTATCTTCTGGCTCACTTATTCTGGATGTGAATCTCTACCTAGATCCTACTTTATTTCAGGGAAGGCTATGACATTAACTTGAATCAGGGTGGACTTTATAGTAGGTAATTATTACAATGCAGTCTGCAGTATATATGGCTTATTTCCAAGGCTAATATTAGTTTTCTGTAGCTCTAAACATACTTTGTCACCAAATCTGGGGACATCACAATGCCTGACTTCAGGCTATATTACAAAGCTGTGATCATCAAGAGAGTATGGCACTGACATGAAATCAGACATGTAGATCAATTGAACAGAATAGAGAACCCAGAAATGGGCCCTCAACTTGAAGGTCAACTAAACTTTGACAAAGCAGGAAAGAATATCCGATGGAAAAAAGACAGTCTCTTCAATAAATTTTGCTGGGAAAATTGGACAGCCACATGTAGAAGAATGAAACTGGAGCATTCTATTATACCATACACAAAGATAAACTCAAAATGGATGAAAGACCTGAATGTGAGACAGGAATCCATCAAAATCCCAGAGGAGAACACAGGTAGCAACCTCTCTGACCTCGGCTGCAGCAACTTCTTGCAAGGCATGTCCCTAAAGGCATGGGAAACAAAAGCAAAAATGAACTATTGGGACTTCATCAAGATAAAAAACTTCTGCACAACAAAGGAAACAGGCAACAAAACTAAAAGACAACCTATGGAATGGGAGAAGATATTTGCAAATTACATAACAGATAAAGCCCTAGTATTCAAGATCTATAAAGAACTTCTCAAACTCAACACCCAAAAAACAAAAAATCCAGGCAAGAAATGGGCATAAGATGTGAACAGATATTTGTCCAAAGAAGACATACAAATTGCCAAACAGACACATGAAAAAATCCTCCACATCACTTGTCATCAGGGAAATACAAATCAAAACTACCATGAGATACCACCTTACACCAGTTAAAATGGCGAAAATTAACAAGACAGGAGACAACAAATGTTGCCAAGGATGTGGAGAAAGAGAATCCTCCTACACTGTTGGTGGGAATGCAAGCTGGTACAGCCACTCAGGAAAACAATATGGAGGTTACTCAAGAAGTTAAAAATAGAGCTACCCTATGACCCAGCAATTGCACTACTGGGTATTTACTGCAAAGATACAGATGTAGTGAAATGAAGGAGCAACTGCACCCCAATGTTTATAGCAGCAATGTCCACAATAGCCAAACTGTGGAAGGAGCCAAAATGTCCTTCCACAGATGAATGGTTAAAGATGATGTGGTTTATATATACAATGAAATATTACCCAGTCATCAGAAAGGATGAATACATATCATTTATATCACCGTGGATGAACTGGAGTGTATTATGCTAAATAAAATAAGTCAATCAGAGAAAGACGATTATCATATAATTTCACTCATATGTGGAATATAAGAAATAGTGCAGAGGATCATAGGGAAGGGAGGGAAAACTGAATGGAAAGAAATCAGAGAGGGAAAAAAAAACATAAAAGACTCTTGCCTATAGGAAACAAACCGAGGGTTGCTGGGGGGGGGGAGTGGAAGGATGGGGTAACTGGGTGATGGGCATTAAGGAGGGCACGTGATATGATGAGCACTGGGTGTTATACACAACTGATGAATGAACAGTACATCTGAAACTAATGATGTACTATATATTGGCTAGTTGAATTTAAATTTAAAAAAGAGGAAAAAGAAACATACTTTCCAAGGAAACAACAATATTAAAATGATAATTAACCAAAACATTAGAAGTAATTATCTTTAGGTGAAAAAACACAAGTGACATTTCTTTTCTTCTTTATATGCTTCTCTGTTTTCCAATTTTTCTACAGTAAGCATATTACATATTTAATTCTTAAAAAATAATTCATTGAGGTGAAATTCACATAATAGTAACCATTTTAAAGTTGAATAATTTAATGTCATTTAGTAAACTCACAATGTTGTGCAACCACCTCTCTCTAGTTGGAAAATATTACCATCCCTCCATGGTAAAACCCTTTACTTAAGAAGCAGATTCTCTGCCCTTAGCCCCTGGCAACTACCAATCTGTGTTCTGTCACTATGAACTTACCTATACTAAATATTTCATGTATAACCTGAATATTTCATATATATAGAATCATACAATGTGTCGGACTTATTTCACTTGGCATATTTTGAGATTCATCCATATTGTGGCATGTTTGTATCAGTACTTCATTTCCTTTTATGGCTGAATAATACTCATGTCTTTATCCATTCATCCCTAAATGAACATTTTGTCTGTTGCCATCTTTTGGCTATTGTGAATAATGTTGCAACAAGCATGTGTTACATGCACTTCTTTGAGTACATGTTTTCAGTTCTTTTGGATTATATACAGAAGACTAGAAATATGAGGTCATATGGTAATTCTGTGTTTAGTTATTTGAGGAACTGCCAACTTTCCTACAGTGAGTGAATCATTTTGCATTTCCATCAGCAAAGTTTTTCCATATACTCACCAACACTGGTTATTTTCATTTTTTATACACAGTGTAGTTTTATTTTTTAATTTTTAAATTGTTCATTTTAATTCCAGTTAGTTAATATACAGTGTTATATTAGTTTCAGGTGTATGATATAATAATTCAACACTTTCTGTGCTCATCAGGACAAATGCACTCCTTAATTCCTAACACCTATTTAACCTGTCCTCTCACTCCTTCTCCCTTCTGGTAACCAGTTTGTTCTTTATACTTAAGAGACTGTTTCTTGATTTGTCTCTCCCCTCTCTCTTATTTTTTTCCCTTTGCTTTTTGTTTTGTTTCCTAAATCCACGTATGAGTGAAATCATATGGTATTTGTCTTTCTCTGGCTTATTTCACTTAGCATCACACCCTCTATGTTCATCCATGTTGTTGCAAATGGCAAGATTTCACTCATTTTAAGGCTGAGTAATATTTCAGTGTGTGTGTGTGTGTGTGTGTGTGTGTGTGTGATCTTCTTTATCCTTTCATCTATCAGTGGACACTTGGGCTGCTCCCATATCTTGGTTATTGTAAATAAGGCCTTAATAAACATAGTTGTGCACTTCTCTTCTAATTAGTGTTTTGGTTTCATTTGGGTAAATGCCCAGTAGCGGAATTACTGGATAGTATGTCAATTCTATCTTTATTTTTTTTTTTTAGGAATGTCCATACTGTTTTCCAGAGTGTCTGCACCAATTTCTATTCCTACCAACAGTGCATGAGGGTTCCTTTTTCTCTGCATCCTTGCCAACACGTTATTTGTCTTTTTTGTTTTAGCCATTCTGACAGGTGTAAAGTGATATATCATTGTGATTTTAATTTACATTTTCCTGATCATGAGTGATATTGAGCATCTTTTCATGTATCTATTGAGCATCTGCATGTCTTCTTTGGAAAAATGTCTATTCAGATCCTCTACCCATTTTTTAATTGAATTATTTGTTTTCTTGGTTTTGAGTTGTATATATTTTTATATATTTTTGGTATTAAGTCTTTATCAAGTATAACATTTGTAAATATCTTCTCCCATTCAGTAGGTTGCTCTTTGTTTTATTGGTGGTTTCCTTCTCTGTGCAAAAGCATTTTATTTGGGGGGCGCCTGGGTGGCTCAGTCGTTAAACATCTGCCTTCAGCTCAGGGCCTGATCCCAGGGTCCTGGGATCAAGCCCCACATCAGGCTCCTCTGCTGGGAGCCTGCTTCTTCCTCTCCCACTCCCCCTGCTTGTGTTCCCTCTCTCACTGGCTGTCTCTCTCTCTCTGTCAAATAAATAAATAAAATCTTTTTTAAAAAGCATTTTATTTTGGTGCAGTCCCAACAGTTTAATTTTGCTTTCATTTCCCTTGCCAGAGGAGACATGTCTAGAAAAATGTTTCTATGACCAATGTCAAAGAAATAACTGCATATATTTTCTTCTAGGAATTTTATGGCTTTAGATCTCATTTAGGTCCTTATTCCATTCTGAACTTATTTTTGCGTATGATGTTACAAAGTGGTCCAATTCCTTTCTTTTGCATGTAGCTGTCCAGTCTTCCCAATTTCATTTGGTGAAGAGACTGTCTTTTCCCCATTGTACATATTTGTCTCCTTTGATGTACATTAATTGACCATAAAAGTCTGAGTTTATTTCTGGACACTCTACTCTATGTGTCTTTTTTTGTGTCAGTAACCATACCATTTTGATTGGTACAGCTTTGTAGTATATCTTGAAATCTGGGATTGTGATATCTCCAGCTTTGTTCTTCTTTTTCAAGATTTATTTGGCTATTTGGGGTCTTTTATGGTTTTATACACGTTTTGGGGTTGTTTTGGTTTTGTGAAAAATGCCTTTGGTATTTTGATACCAGTTGCATTATATCTGAAGATTGCTTTGGGTAGTATGGACGTTTTAATGATATTAATTCTTCCAACTCATGAGCATAGAATATCTTTCCATTTGTTCATGTCATCTTCAATCTTTTCATCAATATTATATAGTTTTCCAAGTACATGTCTTTCACCTCCTTGGTTAAATTTATTCCTAGATATTTTATTCTTCTTGCAATTGTAAATGGCAATGCTTTCTTAATTTCTCTTTTTGCTACCTCATTATTACTGTATAAAATTCAGTGGATCTCTGTACTTTGATTTTATGCTCTGTGACCTTACTAATTCGTTTATCAGTTCTAGTAGTTGTTTTGGTGAAGTCTTCAGGGTTGTCTGTATATAGTATCATGTCATCTATAAATAGTGAAAGTTTTCTTCCTTCCTCAAAAATTTGGGTGTTTTTTATTCCTTTTTCTTGTCTGATTGCTGCAGCTAAGACTTCCAGTACTATGTTGGATAAAGTTGGTGAGAATGGACATCCTTGTCTTATTCTTGATCTGAGAGGAAAAGCTCTGTTTTTCACCATTGGGTATGCTGTTAGCTGTGTGTTTTTCATCTATGGCCTTTATTATGTTGAAGCATATTCCCTGTAGAGCTACTTTTCAGAGAGTTTATATCATGAATGGATTACCATTGCCAAAAGATTTTTCTGCATCTGTTGAGATGATCATGATTTTTATCCTTTCTCTTGTTGATGTGAAATATCACTTTGATTGATTTGCAAATATTGAACCACCCTTGAGTACCTAGAATAAATCCCACTTGATCATGGTGAATAATTTTTTAACGTATTGTTGAATGTGGTTTGCTAATACATGGTTATGGATTTTTGCATCTAAGCTCATCAGAAATATTGGCCTCGGTTTTCTCTCTCTCTCTTTTGTTATTTTTGTAGTATTTTTTTTCTGTTGTTTGTCTCTTTGTTTGTTTTTTCTATCAGGGTCATACTAACCTCATGGAATGATTTTGGAAGTTTTCCTTCCTTTTCTATTTTTTTGGAATAGTTTGAGAAGAAGAGATATTAACTGTTCTCTAAATGTTTGGTAGAATTCACCTGTGAAGCCATCTAGTCTGGGACTTCTGTTTGTTGGGAGTTTTTCGATTACTGATTCAATTTCATTTGTAGTATTTGGTCTGTTCCTTTATGGTTCAGTCTTAAGGTTGTATGTTTCTGTTTCTTCTAGGTTGTCCTGTTTGTTTCCATATAATTGTTTATAGTAGTCTCTTATGAGCTTTTGTATTTCTTTTTTTAAAGATTTTATTTATTTATTTATTTGACAGAGAGAAAGTGAGAGAGCACAAGCAGGGGGAGCAACAGAGGGAGTGGAAGAAGTAGGCTCCCCACCAAGCAGGGAGCCTGATGCAGGGCTCAATCCCAGGACTCTGGGATCATGACCTGAGCTGAAAGCAGACACTTAACTGACTGAGCCACCCAGGCATCCCTGAGATTTTGTATTTCTGTGGTAACAGTTTTATCTTCTCTTTTATTTCTGATTTTATTTATTTTAGTTCACCTTTCTTTTTTTTCTTTGTGGGTCTAACTAAAGGCTTGTCTATTGTGTTGATAGGTTTAAAGAACCAGCTTTTACTTCCATTGATCTTCTATATTGGTTTTCTAGTTTCTATTTTTTTTTTAAATTTCTCTTCTGATCTTTGTTATTGTTATCTTTGACTTTTGTTTGTTCTTTTTTCTAGTTTCTTAGGATGTAAAGTTACATTGTTTATTTGTGGTTTTTCTTGTTTCTTGAAGTACCCATTTATCACTATAAACTTCCCTCATACAACTGTTTTTGCTGCATCCCCTAAGTTTTGGTGAGCTGTATTTTCTTTTTCATTTGTCTGGTGGTATTATTTTCCAATTTCTCTTTTATTATTATTATTATTTTTTATTGAACCCTTGGTTGCCCAGTAGCATGTTGTTAAGCCCTACACATTTGTGAATTTTCCAATTTTCTTCTTGTAATTATTTTCTAGTTTTATAGTATTGTGGCTAGAAAAGATGTTTAATATGATTCCAATCATTTTAAACCTTTTAAAACCCCTTTTGTGGCTTAGCATATGATCTAACTTGCAGAGCGTTTCATGTGTATTCTGTAAAGATGAATGTGTATTCTTTTGTTTTGGGATGGGATTTTCTATATAAATCCATCAGGTTTAACAGCTTAGTTATAGCCAATGTTTCCTTATTGATTTTCTGTTTGGATGATTTTCTCTATTGATGTAAGTGGGGTATTAAAATTCCTTATTATGATTGTATTGCTGTCTAGCTCTTCCTTTAGGGTTGTTAATATTTGTTTTATATATTTTGGTGCTCCTTTGTTAAGTACATATATGTTTACACATATTATATTTTCTTGTTGGATTAACTCCTTTATTATTATGTAATGCCCTTCTTTGTCTCTCATTACAGTCTTTGTTTTAATGCCTATTTTGTTAAACACAAGTATAGTTATTTCAACTTTCTTTTGATTTCTGTTTGCATGGAATACTTTCCACCCCTTCATTTTCAGTCTGTATGTGTGCATACATCTGAAGTGTGTTTCTTGTGCACAGCATATAGATGTGTCTGTTTTTATTTTTTTTATTTTTTATTTTTTTAAAGATTTTATTTATTTATTTGACAGAGATAGAGACAGCCAGTGAGAGAGGGAATGCAAGCAGGGGGAGTGGGAGAGGAAGAAGCAGGCCCATAGTGGAAGAGCCTGATGTGGGGCTCGATCCCATAATGCCGGGATCACGCCCTGAGCCGAAGGCAGACGCTCAACCGCTGTGCCACCCAGGCGCCCCTAGATGTGTCTTTTTTTAAATCCATTTAACTACTAGTTGTCTTTTGATTGGAGAATTAAGTCCATATACATTTAGAGTAATTATTGAAAAGTATGTACATACTGTCATTTTGTTAACTTTTCCTGCTTGTTTTGTACTTCCTTTGTTTCTTTTTTCTTCGTTTTTTCTTTTCCTTTTTGGTTTGAGGATTTTTCTTAGTGGTATGCTTAGATTCCTTTTTCATTACCTTTTGTGTATATACTATTGCTTTGTGGCTATCATAAGACTTACATCCTTATATTTATATACTTACATTTATAAGTCAATCTTATGTTGATAACAACTTACATTTGAATGCATACATTTTATGCCCCTCCATGTTTAATGTTTCTTATGTCATATTTTACATCTTTTTATATTCTGTACCCCATAACTAATTATTGTAATTACAGTTATTTTTACTACCTTTGTCTTTTAACTTTTATACTAGCTTTGTAAGTGATTAATCTACTACCTTTTTTATTTATTTACCCTTATCAGTTTGATTTATAGTTTCATATTTTTGTTGTTGTTGTTGTTGTTACTACTTAGCATCTTTTCTTTTCAGCTTAAAGAGGCCCCTTTAACATATCTTGTAAAATGAGTTTAGTGGTGATTAACTCCTTTAGCTTTTGCTTCTCTGGAATGATACCTGCTGCATAGGGTATTTTGGTTTGAAGTATATTTTTCCTTAATGCTTTGAATATACTACATCACTCCCTTCTGGCCTGCAAACTTTCTGCTGAAAAATCTGCTTATACTCTTATGGGAACTCCCTTGTATATAATAAGATTTATTTTTTTGTTTGTTTTCTCTTGCTGCTTTAAAAATATTTTATTTATTTATTTATTTATTTATTTATTTATTTATTTATTTATGAGAGAAAGAGGTGGGGAAGGGCAGAGGAGAGACTCTCAAGCAGACTCTGCACCAAACATGGAACCAGGTGCAGGGCTTGTTCTAACCACCCTGAGATCATGACCCGAGCAGAAAACAAGAGTCAGACTCTT
This sequence comes from Ursus arctos, assembly GCF_023065955.2. Lineage (NCBI taxonomy): Eukaryota > Metazoa > Chordata > Mammalia > Carnivora > Ursidae > Ursus > Ursus arctos. The sequence continues at coordinate 51,601,464 of NC_079873.1, forward strand.
TTTTTTTTTTCTTGCATAATTGTTTTAATACATGGTCTGTAAAGAGCAGTTTGGTGACATTTCAAACAATTGACCTTGACTCTCTAGCTTGTTAAAACAATTAAAAGAAAACAACATAAGCCTTTCTTACGCTGAACCCTGGCAAGTTAAAATAATACTTTTGATATGTATTCAACATTTATTTATTTATTTATTTATTTATTTATTTATTTATTTGTTTGTTTGTTTTTATAATGATTTTTTATTATATTATGTTAGTCACCATACAGTACATCCCCGGTTTTCGATGTAAAGCTCGATGATTCATTAGTTGTGTATAAACCCAGTGCACCATGCAATATGTGCCCTCCTTACTACCCATCACCGGCCTGTCCCATTCCCCCACCCCCCTCCCCTCTGTAGCCCTCAGTTTGTTTCTCATAGTCCATAGTCTCTCATGTTTCATTCCCCCTTCTGATTACCCCCCCTTTCTTTATCCCTTTCTTCCCCTACTGATCATTCTAGTTCTTATGTTCCATAGATGAGAGAAATCATATGATAGTTGTCTTTCTCTGCTTGACTTATTTCACTTAGCATTATCTCCTCCAGTGCCGTCCATGTTGCAGCAAATGTTGAGAACTCGTTCTTTCTGATAGCTGAGTAATATTCCATTGTATATATGGACCACAACTTCTTAATCCACTCATCTGTTGAAGGGAATCTCGGCTCCTTCCACGATTTAGCTATTGTGGACATTGCTGCTATGAACATTGGGGTGCATATGGCCCTTCTCTTCACTACGTCTGTATCTTTGGGGTAAACACCCAGTAGTGCAATGGCTGGATCATAGGGTAGCTCATTTTTTAACCTTTTAAGGGACCTCCACACTGTTTTCCAGAGTGGCTGTACCAACTTGCATTCCCACCAGCAATGTAGGAGGGATCCCCTTTCTCCACATCGTCTCCAACAATTGTTGTTTCTTGCCTTGTCTATTTTTGCCATTCTAACTGGCGTAAGGTGGTATCTCAGGGTGGTTTTGATTTGAATTTCCTTGATGGCTAATGATTTTGAACATTTTTTCATGTGTCTGTTAGCCATTTGTATGTCTTCATTGGAAAAGTGTCTGTTCATATCTTCTGCCCATTTTTTGATTTGTTTATTTGTTTCTCGTGTATTGAGTTTGAGAAGTTCTTTGTAGATCTTGGATACCAGTCCTTTATCTGTCGTGTCATTTGCAAATATCTTCTCCCATTCCGTGGGCTGCCTCTTAGTTTTTCTGACTGTTTCCTTGGATGTGCAGAAACTTTTAATCTTGATGAAGTCCCATAAATTCATTTTATCTTTTGTTTCTCTTGCCTTTGGGGATGTGTCATGAAAAAGGTTGCTTTGGCCAATGTCGTAGAGTTTGCTGCCTATGTTCTCCTCTACGATTTTGATGGATTCCTGTCTCACATCGAGGTCTTTCATCCATTTGGAGTTTATTTTTGTGTATGGTGTGAGAGAGTGGTCAAGTTTCATTCTTTTGCATGTAGCTGTCCAATTTTCCCAGCACCATTTATTGAAGAGACTGTCTTTTTCCCACCGGATGTTTTTTCCTGCTTTATCAAATATTAGTTGCCCAAAGAGCTGAGGGTCCATTTCTGGGCTCTCTATTCTGTTCCATTGGTCTATGTGTCTGTTTTTGTGCCAGTACCATGCTGTCTTTGTGATCACAGCTTTGTAGTACAGCTCGAAATCCGGCATTGTGATGCCCCCAGCTTTGTTTTTCCTTTTCAACAGTTCCTTGGAGATTCGGGGTCTTTTCTGGTTCCATACAAATTTAAGGACTATTTGTTCCAGTTCTTTGAAAAATGTCATTGGTATTTTGATCGGGATAGCATTGAAAGTGTAGATTGCTCTGGGTAGCATGGACATTTTAACTATGTTAATTCTTCCGATCCATGAGCATGGAATATCTTTCCATCTTTTTATGTCTTCCTCAATGTCTTTGAAGAGTGATTTATAGTTTCTAGAATAAAGGTCCTTTACGTCTCTGGTTAAGTTAATTCCAAGGTAACGTATGGTTTTTGGTGCTATTGTAAATGGGATGGATTCCCTAATTTCTCTTTCTTCGGTCTCGTTATTCGTGTACAGAAATGCAACTGATTTCTGAGCATTGATTTTGTATCCCGCCACGTTACTGAATCGCTCTATAACTTCTAATAGTTTGGGAGTGGCTTCTTTTGGGTTTTCCATATAGAGTATCATGTTATCTGCGAAGAGAGACATTTTGACTTCTTCTTTGCCGATTTGAATACCTTTGATCCTTTTTTGTCCTCTGATTGCTGTTGCAAGGACTTCTAGTACTATGTTGAATAATAGTGGCGAGAGTGGGCATCCTTGTCGTGTTCCTGATCTTAAGGGAAAGGCTTCCAGCTTTTCCCCATTGAGAATAATATTTGCAGTAGGCTTTTCATAGATGGCTTTTATGAGATTGAGAAAAGTACCTTCTATTCATACACTCTGAAGGGTTTTAATCAGGAAAGGATGCTGTATTTTGTCAAATGCTTTTTCGGCATCAGTTGAGAGGATCATATGGTTCCTGAGTCTTTTCTTGTTGATATGATGTATCACGCTGATTGATTTGCGAATATTGAACCACGCTTGCATCCCAGGTATGAATCCCACTTGATCGTGGTGGATAATCCTTTTAATGAACTGTTGGATTCTATTAGCAAGTATCTTGTTGAGGATTTTGGCGTCCATATTCATTAGGGAATTCGGTCTGTAATTCTCCTTTTTGAGGGGGTCTTTGCCTGGTTTGGGGATCAAGGTAATATTGACCTCATAGAATGAGTTTGGTAGCTTTCCTTCTGTTTCTATTTTTTGAAATAGCTTTAGGAGAATAGGTATTATTTCTTCTTTGAATGTTTGGTAGAATTCCCCAGGAAAACCGTCCGGGCCTGGAGTTTTGATATTTGGAAGGTTGTTTATCACTGACTCAATTTCTTCATAATTAATTGGCCTGTTTAAGAAATCAATTTCTACCTATTTCAATCGTGGTAGTTTATAGGTTTCCAGGAAGGATTCCATCTCTTCCAGATTGCTTAGTTTATTGGCCTATAGCTGTTGATAAAAATTTCTAATAATCCTTCCAATTTCAATGGTGTTCATCATGACCTCTCCTTTTTCATTCATAATTTTAATAATCTGGGTCCTTTCTCTTTTCTTTTGGATAAGTGTTGCCAGTCGTCTGTCAATTTTATTGATTCTCTCCAAGAACCAGCTTCTAGTCCTGTTGATCTGCTCTACTGTACTTCTGGTTTCTGCTTGATTGATTTCAGCTCTAATTTTGGTCAACTGCTTCCTCGTGCGTGGATTAGGCCTGTCCCTCTGTTGCTGTTCCAGCTTCTTGAGGTGAGAATAAAAAACTGCATTTTAGATTTTTCTATTCTTTTGAGTGAGGCTTGGATGGCTATGTATTTCCCCCTTAGGACTGCCTTTGCAGTATCCCATAGGTTTTGGACTGTTGTATTTTCATTCTCATCGGTCTCCATAAATTGTTTAATTTGATTTTTGATTTCCTGGTTTATTGAGTCATTCCTGAGCAGGATGGTTCTTAGTCTCCAAGTGTTTGAGTTTCTTCCAAATTTTTCCATGTGGTTGAGTCCCAATTTCAGAGCGTTGTGGTCTGAGAATATGCAGAGGATAATTTCAATCTTTTGGTATCGGCTGAGACCTGTTTTGTGTCCCAGAACATGGTCTATTCTTGAAAATGTTCCATGGGCATTAGAATAGAATGAGTATTCTTTGGTTCTGGGGTGTAGTGTTCTATATATATCTAAGAGGTCCAACTCGTCGAGTATGGCATTCAAAGCCTTTGGTTCTTTGCTTAGTTCTTGCCAGGGTGTTCTGTCTATTTCTGAGATTGGAGTGTTGAGGTCCCCTACTATTAATGTATTTTTATCTATATGTCTCTTTCTTGTGGTTAAGAGTTGGCTTGTGTATCTTGCTGCTCCCCTGTTGGGGGCATATATATTTATAATTGTCATATCCACTTGTTGAATACTTCCTTTAAGAATAATATAGTGCCCTTCTGCGTCTCTAACTATAGTCTGTAGTTTAAAATCCAGTTTATCTGATATGAGAATTGCTACCCCAGCTTTCTTTTGAGGTCCATTTGCGTGAAAGATGGTCCTCCATCCCCTTACTCTCAGTCTGAATGCATCTTTGGGTTCGAAATGAGTCTCTTGTAGACAGCAAATGGATGGGTCATTTCTTTTTATCCAATCTGCAACCCTGTGCCGTTTAAAGCAAGAATTTAAACCATTAATATTAAGACTGAGTACTGAGAGATATGCTTTTAATGATGCCATGTTGTCAGTAAAGTCTTTGTTTGTATTGGCTGTGACTTTCTGTTCTTTATCACTCTCGGGGCCTTTTTACTTTTATAGAACCCCCCCGTAATACCTCCTGTAGGGCTGGTTTCGTGGTTACGAAATTGGTTAGTGACTGTCGATTCTGAAATTTCTTTATTTCTCCATCAATTCTGAATGACAGCCTTGGTGGATAAAGGATCCTTGGCTGCATGTTTTTCTCTGAAAGAGCTTTAAAAATGCTCCCCCAACCCTTTCTCTCATTCCAGGTCTGTGTAGACAGGTCTGACGTAATTCTGATGCCTTTGCCTTGGTACGTGAGAAATTTCTTTGCCCTGGCCGCTTTCAATACTGTATCCTTGGATCTAATATTTGCGAATATGCACTATGACGTGACGTGGCGTAGGTTTGTCGTGGTTGAGCTTGGGAGGGGTCCTCTCTGCCTCTTGGACACGAATGTTTGTTTCCCTTGCTAGATTAGGGAAGTTTTCAGCTACAATTTGTTCAAATATCTCTTCTAGACCTCTGTTTTTCTCCACCCCCTCAGGGATGCCGATGATTCTAACATTGGATCGTTTCTTTGAGTCAGTAATCTCCTGTAGCCAACATTCGTGGGTGTGGATTTTTTTAAGACCATCTTCTATTTTAATTTTTTCCTCTATTAACCCATCCTCCAATTCACTAACCCTTTCCTCTGCTTCCGTGACCCTGGCCATCAGAGCCTCTAGTTTTGCCTGCATTTGGCTTATAGAATTTTTAATTTCTGTCAAATTCGCTCTCATTTCCGCCCTTAGGGATTCTATATTCTCAGTAACATTTTCCTTAATACTTTTTCAAGTCTACTCATCATTTTGAGCATCGTGACTCTGAATTCCATTTCTGATAATTTGGTTACATCCATATCCATTATTTCTGTGGCAGAGGTCACAGACTCACTGTCTTTTCTTTGCTGGGGAGGGCTTCTGCTTCTTGTCATTCTGATGAGGAGAGGTTGCGGGGTTGTCCAGAGCCCAAATTATTGACTGGGTCCCAGGCCGTGCCCCTTGTTTTATAGGGATCTTAGGGATGTGGGCTTCTTCTTTAAAGATTTTATTTATTTATTTATCTGAGAGAGAGAGACAGACAGTCAGCAAGAACGGGAACAGAAGCAGGGGAGTGGGAGAGGAAGAAGCAGGGTCCCAGCGGAGGAGCGATGAGGGACTCTTTTCCAGAACTCTGGGATCACTCCCTAAGCCGGAGACAGGCGCTCAATGACTGCGCCACCCTGGCGCCCTGGGTTGTGGGCTTCTTGATTTTTCAGCCTGCCTTCTGTGTTCTGGGGGAGGGGCCTGCCGCGCCGATACTCAGGCAACCCTGTTTGGGTAGAGTCTCCATGTCCCCTGCGAGGGGGGATGGGGATGGCACGCTGTGAGCCAGTACTTCCAGGCTTTTGTTCTCTGGCGGCAATCCTGGCGGTTGGCTATGCCTCTTCTGAGAGTCAGAGCAGCAGAGGCTGCATTGTCACAGAACAGAGGGATTGCGGCCCGTTCTCCACTGATGTTCTGGCCACTTTAACTCTGTTACTGTTGGTGCTGCTCAACCCTGCAGCGTCCCGGGATGTGCGCCCCCCACCCAGCGTCCCAGCCCTCACTTCCAGGGCCGGCACGTCTCTGTCGTTTGTGTTTCTAATGCCGCCAGCTGCCAGCCGCCCCGCATGCTCCCGGATCTCCCGGTCTCAGTCTATGCCCGGTGAGCACACCGGGATTCCGGAGTTCCGTGAGGAGGCTGGTGGCGCGCGCTCCTGGATCACCGGTCTCAGTCCGCTCTCTCATGGGAGCCGTCCATGAGTCCCCCCGCTCCCCCGTGCAGGTGGCTGCCACTTCCCGGCACCCAAACGCGGTGGCTCCCTCCCCCTTCCGTTTATCTTCCGATATCTGTGCACGGTTTCATGGCTCCCCTCTTCGTACCTCAATACTCAGCGCTGGAGATGTTCATTTGTAGAGATCCAGATGTATCTTCCTGCGACTCAGGCTGATTCTGTGGTTATTTAGGCTGGTCTGTTACCTATCCAGCTCGACTCAGGGGACCTGCTGAAAAATGGGTCCTCTACTCCTTTGCCATCTTAACTCTTCTCCAAATATCCCATGTTTATGAATCAAAAGACACAACATCGTTAAGATGGCAAAACTTCCTAAACTGATCTACAGGTTCAATGCAATCCTTACCGATATCCCAACTGCTTTCTTTTTAGAAACAAAAGAGCCATATATTCTGTAATCCATATAAAACTGAGTATACCAGAAGACTTCATACTTCTTGATTTCAGAACTCATAATAATCAAGTAGCAACAATAATCAAGACTATGTTATTCAGTATGGACTTTGCTGAAGAAGATAAAAATAGAACTATCTTACAATCCACCAATTGCACTATTAGATATTCACCCAAAGAATAAAAAAATACTAATTTAAAGAGATACATGCACCCTGATGTTTATAGCAACATTATCAACAATAGCCAAATTATGGAGAGAGACCAAATGTCCATTTAATAGTAAATGGATAGAGAAGATGTGGTATACACACACACACACACACACACACACACACACACACTTGTACGTGCATGAATGCACTCACACATGATGGAATATTACTCAGCTGTAAAAAAGAATGAAATCCTGCCATTTGCAATGACATGGATGCAGCTAAAGAGTATTATGCTAAGCTAAATATCACTCAGAGAAAGAAAAATACCATACAATTTCACTCACATGTGGAATTTAAAAACAACACAAATCAACATAGGGGAAAAAAGAGGCAAAATAAGAAACAGACTCTTTAACTATAGAGAACAAACTGATGGCTACCAGAGGAGAGGTGGGTGGGGGATGGGTTAAATATGTGATAGGGAATAAGAAGTGCACTTGTTGTGACGAGTACCAGGTGTTATATAGAAGTGTTGAATCATGATATTGGACACCTGAAACTAATATTGCACTGTATGTTAGATAATTGAAATTTAAATTAAAAGTTTTAAAAAACTGGCAAAAGGATAGACATATAGATAAATGTAATAGAATACACCATCCAGAGGTAAGTCCATACATTTATGAAGAACTGATATGTGACAAAGGCAACAAGACCATTCAATGAAGGAAATAATAATCTTTTCAAAAAAACAGTACAATTGGATAATCATATATATGAGAATGAAGTTGGACCAGTGCCTCACAGAAAATACAAAGAAACCACTCAAAATGGATTAAAAACATATACGTAAGAGGAAAAACTAAAAGAAAAACTTTAGAATAAAATAGGGGTAAATCTTCATGACATGGGATTTTTGTTTGTTTGTTTTATTTAAATTCAAGTTAGTTAACATATACTGCATTGTTAGTTTCAGGGGTAGAATTTAGTGATTTATCGGTTGCATACAACATCTACTGCTCATTACATCAAGTGTCCTCCTTAATGCCCATTACCCAACTACCCCATCCCCCCACCCACCTCCCCTCCAGCAACCCTGTTTATTCCCTATAATTAAGAGTCTCTTATGGTTGCCCCTCTCTCTGTTTTTATCTTGCTTTATTTTCCTTCCCTTTCCCTATGTTCATCAGCTTTGTTTCTTAAATGCCACATATGAGAGAAATCATATGGTATTCATCTTTCTCTGACTTATTTTGCTTAGCATAAATACTCTCTAGTTCCATCCACATCATGGCAAATGGAAAACTTTCATTCTTTTTGATAGCTGAATAGTATTCTATTGCATATGCATACCACATCTCCATTATCCATTCATCAGTCAATGGACATCTGGGATCTTTCCATATTTTGGAAATTGGGGATTGCTGATATAAACATTGGGGGTGCATGTGACCCTTTGAAACACTATCTGTGTATCCTTTGGATAAATACACATAGAGCAATTGCTGGGTCATAGGGTAGCTCTATATTTAACTTTTTGATGAACCTCCATTCTCTTTCCTGACTAGTTGTATCAGTTTGCATTCCCACCAACAGTGTAAGAGGGTTCCCCTTTCTTGGCATCCTCGTCAACATCTGTTGTTTCCTGATTTGTTAATTTTAGCCATTCTGACTGGTGTAAGGTGGTATCTCATTGTGGTTTTGATTTGTATTTACCTGATGCTGAGCGATGTGGAGCATTTTTCATGTGTCTTTTGGTCATTTATATGTCTTCATTGGAGAAATGTCTGTTCATGCCTTCTACCCATTTCTTGACTGGATTTTTTGTTCTTTGGGTGTTGAGTTTAAGTTCTTTATAGATTTTGGATACCAGCCCTTTATCTGATAAGACATTGGCAAATATCTTCTCCCATTTCATAGGTTGCCTTTTAGTTTTGTTGACTGAAGTTTTTTATCTTGATGAAGTCCCAATAGTTCATTTTTGCTTTTGTTTCCCTTGCTATCGGAGACATGTCTAGCAAGAAATTGTTGTGGTAGAAGTCAAAGAGGTTGCCACTTGTGTTCTCCTCTAGCATTTTCATGGATTCCTGTCTCACCTTTAGGTATTTCATCTATTTTGCGTTTATTTTTGCATACAGTGTAAGAGAGTGGTCCAGGGGTGCGTGGGTGACTCAATCAGTTAAGCATCTGCCTTTGGCTCTGGTCATGATCCCAGGGTCCTGGGATGGAGCCCCACATTGGTCTCCCTGCTCAGTGGGGAGTCTGCTTCTCCCTCTGCCTCTCACCCCTGGCTTGTGCTCACTCTCGTGTGCTCACTCTCTCTCTCCTTCTCAAATAAATAATCAATAAAATCTAAACAAAATAAAGTGGCCCAGTTTCATTTTTCTACATGTGACTGTCCAATTTTCCCAACACCATTGTTGAAGAGACTTTTTTCCATTGGATATTCTTTATTGCTTTGTTGAAGATTAGTTGATTACAGAGTTGAGGGTCCATTTCAGGGTTTTCTTTTGGGTTCCACTGATCTGTGTATCTGTTTTTGTGCCAGTACCATACTGTCTTTATGATTACAGTTTTGAAATAGAGCTTGAAGTCTGGAATTGTGATGCTCCCAGATCTGGTTTTCTTTTCTTTTTTTTTTTTTTAAAGATTTTATTTATTTATTTGACAGAGATAGAGACAGCTAGCGAGAGAGGGAACACAAGCAGGGGGAGTGGGAGAGGAAGAAGCAGGCTCATAGCAGAAGAGCCTGATGTGGGGCTCGATCCCATAATGCCAGGATCACGCCCTGAGCCGAAAGCAGACGCTCAACCGCTGTGCCACCCAGGCGCCCCCCAGATCTGGTTTTCTTTTTCAACATTCCTTTGACTATTTGGGGTCTTCTCTGGTTCCATAAAAATTTTACAATCATTTGTTCCACCTCTATGAAAAATGCTGATAGTATTTTGATAGGGATTGCATTGACTGTGTAGAGTGCTTTGGATAACATGGACATTTTAACAATATTTGTTCTTCCAATCCATGAGCATGGAAAGTTTTTCCATTTCTTTGTGTCTTCTTCAATTTCTTTCGTAAGCGTTCTGTAGTTTTCAGAGTACAGATCTTTTACCTCTTTGGTTAGGTTTATTCCAAGGTATCATATGGTTTTTGGTCAATTGTAAATGGGATCGATTCCTTGATTTTCCTTTCTGCTGTTTCATTATTGCTGTAGAGAAATGCAACAGAATTCTATGCATTTATTTTATGTCCTGTGACTTTGCTGAATTCTTGTATCAGTTCTGGCAATATTTTGGTGGAGTCTTTCAGGTTTTCTACATAGAGTATCATGTCATCTTCAAATAGGAAAAGTTGACTTCTTTGCTCATGTGGATGCGTTTTATTTATTTTTTGTTGTATGATTGCTGTGGCTAGGATTTCCAGTACTGTGGTGAACAACAGCAGTGAGAATGGACATTACTGTGGTGTTCCTGACCTTAGGGGAAAATCTCTTAGTTTTTCCCCATTGAGGATGATATCGGCTGTGTGTTATTCATATGTGGTTTTTATGATATTGAGCTTTGTTCCCTCTATCCCTACAGGGTGGAGAGTTTTTTTATCAAGAAAGGATGTTCTATTTTGCCAAATGATTTTATGCATCAATGGAGAGGATAATATGGTTCTTGACATATATTTGCTCATAATATTCTCTTATAATTATGTGTATTTCATTGGGGTTGGTTGTGATGTCTCCTCTTTCATTCATGATTTTATTAACTTGGGTACTTTCTATTTTCTTTTTGATAAGTCTGGCTAGGGGTTTATCAATCTTATTAACTCTTTCAAAGAACCAGCTCCTAGTTTCATTGATCTAATCTGTTGTTGTTGTTGTTGTTGTTGTTGCTTATTTCTATGTCTTTGATCTGCTGTAATCTTTATTATTTCTGTTCTCATTCTGGATTTAGGCTTTATTTGCCATTCTTTTTACAGCTCCTTTAGGTGTAAGTTTAGCTTGTGTATTTGAGACTTTTTTGTTTTGTTTTCTTTCTTGAGAAAGGCCTGTATTGCTGTATATGTCCCTCTTAGGACTGCCTTTAAAGCATCCCCAAGATTTTGACTGTCGTGTTTTCATTTTCATTTGTTTCCATGTATTTGTAAAATTCTTATTTTACTTTCTGGTTGACCCATTTATTCATTAGTAGGATGCTCTTTAATCTCCATGTATTAGTGTGCCTTCCTAATTTTTTAATCTAGTTGACTTCAAATTTTAAAGCACTGTGGTCTGAAAATATGCATGGAATAATCTCTCTTTTTGTACCAGTTGATCCCTGCTTTGTGACCCAGGATGTCATCTATTCTGGAGAATTTTCCATAATGCTCATCACCCAGTTACCCCATCCTCCCACCCATCTCCCCTTCTGCAACCCTCAGTTTGTTTCCCAGAGTAAAGAGTCTCTGATGGTTTGTCTCCTTCTCTGATTTCTTCCCATTCAATTTTCCCTCCCTTCTCAGATGATGCTCTGCACTACTTCTTATATTCCACATATGAGTAAAATCTTATGATAATTGTCTTTCTCTGGTTGACTTATTTCATTTAGCATAATACCCTTCAGTTCTACCCATGTTGATATAAATGGTAGGTATTCATCCTTTCTGAGGGCTGAGTAATGTCCCATTGTATATATAAACCACATCTTTATCTATGGAAGGACATCTTGGCTCCTTCAACAGTTTGGCTGTTGTGGACATTACTGTCCTGATGCAGGACTTGATCCCAAGACCCTGGGATCATGACCTGAGCTGAAGACAGCCACTTAATCGTCTGAGCCCCCAGGTGTCCCTATTTTTAACTCCTTGAGGAAACTCCATACCGTTTTTCAGAATGGTTCTAGCAGCTTCCATTCCAAACAACAGTGTAGGAGGGTTCCCTATTCTCCACATCCTTGTCAACATTTGTTGTTTCCTGTCTTGTTAATTTTAGCCATTCTGACTGGTGTAAGGTGGTATCTCATTGTGGGTTTGATGAAGTCCAACTAGTTCATTTTTGCATTTGTTTCCCTTTGCCTTTAGAGAGGTGTCTTGCAAGAAGTTGCTGTGGCTGAGGTTGAAGAGTTTGATTCCTGTGTTCTTCTCTAGGATTTTGACGGATTTCTGCCTTCCATTTAGGTCTTTCATCCATTGAGAGTTTATCTTTGTGTACGGTGTAAGAGACTGGTCCAGTTTCATTATTCTACATATGGCTGTCCAATTTTCCCAGCACCATTTATTGAAGAGAATACGTTCCATAGGATGTTCTTTTTTTAATGTTTTTTATTATATTATGTGGGTCACCATACAGTACATCCCTGGTTTCTGATGTAAAGTTCGATGATTCATTAGTTGCGTATAACACACAGTGCACCATGCAATATGTGCCCTCCTTACTACCCATCACCAGTCTATCCCATTCCCCCAACCCCCTCCCCTCTGAAGCCCTCAATTTGTTTCTCAGAGTCCATAGTCTCCCATCCTTCACTCCCCCTTCTGATTACCCCCTTTCTTTATCCCTTTCTTCCCCTACTGATCTTGCTAGGTCTTATGTTCCATAGATGAGAGAAATCATATGATAATTGTCTTTCTCTGCTTGACTTATTTCACTTAGCATTATCTCCTCCATTGCCGTCCATGTTGCAGCAAATGTTGAGAACTCATTCTTTCTGACAGTGTGGTTTTCATTTGAATTTCCCTGATGGCTAATGATTTTGAACATTTTTTCATGTGTCTGTTAGCCATTTGTATGTCATCACTGGAAACGTGTCTGTTCATATCTTCTGCCGATTATATGATATGTTTATTTGTTTCTCGCGTATTGAGTTTGAGAAGTTCTTTGTAGATCTTGGATACCAGGCTTTTATCTGTAGCATCATTTGCAAATATCTTCTCCCATTCCATGGGCTGCCTCTTAGTTTTTTTGACTGTTTCCTTGGCTGTGCAGAAGCTTTTTACCTTGATGAAGTCCCACAAGTTCATTATCTCTTTTGTTTCTCTTGCCTTTGGAGCTGTGTCATGAAAAAGGTTACTTTGGCTGATGTCGTAGAGGTTGTGCCTATGTTCTCCTCTAAGATTTTGATGGATTCCTCTCACATCGAGGTCTTTCGTCCATTTGGAGTTTATCTTTGTGTATGGTGTGAGAGAGTGGTCAAGTTTCATTCTTTTGCATGTAGCAGTACAATTTTCCTGCACCATTTATTGAAGAGACTGTCTTTTTTCCACCAGATGTTTTTTCCTGCTTTGTCAAAGATTAGTTGCCCAAAGAGTCGAGGGTCCATTTCTGGATTCTCTATTCTGTTCCATTGGTCTATGTGTCTGTTTTTGTGCCATTTCCATGCTGTCTTTGTGATCACAGCTTTGTAGTACAGCAGTACAGCTTGAAATCCGGCATTGTGATGCCCCCAGCTTTGTTTTTCTTTTTCAACAGTTCCTTGGCAATTCAGGGCCTTTTCTGCTTCCATACCAATTTAAGGACTATTTATTCCAGTTCTTTGAAAATGTCATTGGTATTTTGATCGGGATAGCATTGAAAGTGCAGATTGCTCTGGGTAGCATGGACATTTTAACTATGTTAATTCTTCTGATCCATGAGCATGGAATATTTTCCCACCTTTTTGTGTCTTCATTGATGTCTTTTAAGAGTGATTTATAGTTTCTAACAAACTGAGGGCCTCAGAGGGAAGGGGGTGGGGGAATGGGATAGACTGGTGATGGGTACTAAGGAGGGCACGTATTGCATGGTGCACTGGGTGTTATACGCAACTAAAGAATCATCGAACTTTACATCAGAAACCAGGGATGTACTGTAATTTTTTAATAAAAATTGAAAAAAGAGTGATTTATAGTTTCTAGAATATAGGTCCTTTACGTCTCTGGTTAAGTTAATTCCAAGGTAACCTATGGTTTTGGTGCTATTGTAAATGGGATGGATTCCCAAATTTCTCTTTCATCAGTCTCATTATTCGTGTATAGAAATGCAACTGATTTCTGGGGCACCTGGGTGGCACAGCGGTTAAGCGTCTGCCTTCGGCTCAAGGCGTGATCCCGGCGTTATGATATCGAGCCCCACATCAGGCTCTTCCACTATGAGCCTGCTTCTTCCTCTCCCACTCCCCCTGCTTGTGTTCCCTCTCTCACTGGCTGTCTCTATCTCTGTCAAATAAATAAATAAAATCTTTGAAAAAAAAAAGAAATGCAACTGATTTCTGAGCATTGATTTTGTATCCTGCCACATTACTGAATTGCTCTATAACTTCTAATAGTTTGGGAGTGGATTCTTTTGGGTTTTCCAATAGAGTACCATGTCACCTGTGAAGAGAGACATTTTGACTTCTTCTTTGCCAGTTTAGATACGTTTTATCCCTTTTTGTTGTCTGATTGCAGTTGCAAGGACTTCTAGTACTATGTTGAATAATAGTGGCGAGAGTGGGCATACTTGTCGTGTTCCTGATCTTAAGGAAAAGGCTTCCAGCTTTTCCCCATTGAGAATGATATTTGCTGTAGGCATTTCAGAGATGGTTTTTATGAGATTGAGGAATGTACCCTCTATCCCTACACTCTGAAGGGTTTTAATCAGGAAAGGATGCTGTATTTTGTCAAATGCTTTTTCTGCATCTATTGAGAGGATCATATGATTTTTGATTTTTTCTTTCTGGATAAAATCTAAGACACTGTAGATTTGCGAATGTTGAACCACCCTTGCATCCCAGGGATGAATCCCACTTGGTCATGATGGATAATCCTTTTAATGTACTGTTGGATTCTATTAGCCAGGATCTTGTTGAGAATTTTGGCATCCATATTCATTGGGGAAATTGGTCTGTAATTCTCCTTTTTGATGGGGTCCTTTCCTGGTTTGGGGATCAAGGTAATATTGGCCTCATAGAATGAGTTTGGTAGCTTTCCTTCTGTTTCTATTTTTTGAAATAGGTTTAGGAGAATATGTATTATTTCTTTGAATGTTTGGTAGAATTCCCCAGGAAAACCCTCTAGGCCTGGAGTTTTGTTTTTTGGAAGGTTGTTTATCACTGACTCAATCTCTTCATAATTAATTGGCCTGTTTAAAAAATCAATTTCTTCCTGTTTCAGTCTTGGTAGTTTGTAGATTTCCAGGAAGGCCTCCATCTCTTCCAGATTGCTTAATTTATTGGCATAAACCTGTTGATAAAAGTTTCTAATAATCCTTCCAATTTCATTGGTGTTGCATGTGACCTCTCCCTTTTCATTCATAATTTTATTAATTTTGGTCCTTTCTCTATTCTTTGTATAAGTCTTGCCAGTGGTCTGTCAATTTTATTAATTCTCTCAAAGAACCAGCTTCTAGTTCTGTTGATCTGCTCTACTGTACTCCTGGTTTCTAATTCATTCATTTCTGCTCTATTCTTGGTCAACTGCTTTCTCGTGTGTGGATTAGGCCTTTCCCTCTGTTGCTGTTGCAGCTTTGAGGTGAGAATATAAAAACTGCATTTTAGATTTTTCTATTCTTTTGAGTGGGTCTTGGATGGCTATGTATTTCCCCAATAGGACTGCATTTGCAGTATCACATAGGTTTTGGACCATTGTGTTTTGATTCTCGTTGGTGTCCATAAATTTTTTAAATTGATTTTTGATTTCCTGGTTTATCAAATTATTCCTGAGCAGGATGGTTCTTAGTCTCCAAGTGTTTGAGTTTCTTCCAAATTTTTCCTTGTGGTTGACTTCCAATTCAAAGTGTTGTAGTCTGAGAGTATGCAGGGAATAATTTCAGTCTTTTGGTATCGGTTGAGACCTGTTTGGTGACCCAGAACATGGTCTATTCTTGAGAATGTTCCATGGACACTGGCATAGAGTGAGTATTCTTTGTTCTGGGGTGTAGTGTTCTATATATATCTATGAGGTCCAACTCGTCGAGTATGGCATTCAAAGCCCTTGTTTCTTTGTCGATTTTTTGCATGGGTGTTCTGTCTATATCTGATAGTGGAGTGCTGAGGTCCCCTACTATTAACGTATTTTTATCTATATGTCTCTTTATTGCGGTTAAGATTTGGTTGTGTATCTTGCTGCTCCCCTGTTGGGGGCATAGGTATTTATAATTGTCATATCCACTTGTTGGATACATCCTTTAAGAATAATATAGTGCCCTTCTGTGTCTCTAACTATAGTCTTAATTTAAATCCAATCTTTCTGATATGAGAATTGCAACCCCAGCTTTCTTTTGAGGTCCATTGGCGTGAAAGATGTTATTCCATCCCTTTACTTTCAATCTGAAGGTATCTTTAGGCTCAAAATGAGTCTCTTGTAGATAGCAAATGCATGGGTCATATCTTTTTATCCAATCTGCAACACTGTGACGTTTATGGGAGCATTTAGGCCATTTGCATTGAGACTGAATATTGAGAGATATGATTTTAATGATGCCATGTTGCCAGTAAAGTCTTTGTTTCTATCGATTGTGACTTTCTTTTCTGTATCACTCTTGTGGCCTTTTTACCTTTATAGAACCCCCCTTAATATCCCCTTAGGGCTGGTTTAGTGGTTACAGAATTCGTCAATGACTGGCGATTCTGGAACGTCTTTATTTCTCTATCGAATCTGAATGACAGCCTTGCTGGATAAAGGATCCTTGGCTGCATGTTTGTCTCTAAAAGAGCTTTAAAAATGCCCGCCCCCCACCCTTTCTCTCATTCCAGGTCTGTGTAGACAGGTTGACATAATTCTGATACCTTTGCCTTGGTACGTGAGAAATTTCTTTGCCCTGGCCGATTTCAATAATGTATCCTTGGATCTAATATTTGCGAAATGCACTATGACGTGACATGTCATAGGTTTGTCGTGGTTGAGCTTGGGAGGGGTCCTCTCTGCCTCTTGGACACGAATGTTTGTTTCCCTTGTTAGATTAGGGAAGTTTTCAGCTACAATTTGATCAAATATCTCTTCTAGACCTCTGTTTTTCTCCACCCCCTCGGGGATGCTGATGATTCTGACATTGGAACATTTCATTGAGTCAGTAACCTCCCATAACCTACATTCTTGAGCAGGATTTTTTTAAGTCCAGATGCTATTTTAGCTTTCTCTTCTACTAACACATCCTCCAATTCGCTGATACAGTCTTCTGCCTCATTCACCCTGGCCCTCAGAGCCTTTAGTTTTGACTGCATTTGGCTCATAGAATTTTTAATTTCTGCCAGATTCGCTCTCATTTCCACCCTTAGAGATTGTATATTCTCATTAATGTTTTCGTTATTACTTTTCAAAGTCTACACATCATCTTGACCATTGTTACTCTGAATTCCATTTCTGATAATATGGTTATATCCATATCCATTAGTTCTGTGGCAGAGGCCTCAGACTCATTGTCTTTTCTTTGCTGGGGGGGATTTCTCCTTCTTGTCATTCTGATGAGGAGAAGTTGCAGACTTGTCCAGAGCCCAAATATTGACCGGGAACAAGGCCGTGCACCCTTGTTTTATATGGGTTTAAGGAATGTGGGCTTCTTTATTTTTCAGCCTGCCTTCTGGGGGAGGGGCCTGCCGTGCCAATACTAAGGCAACGCCATTTGAGTAGAGTCTCCGTGTCCCCTGAGAGGGGTGATGGGGATGGGCACCCTGTGAGGCGGTATTTCCAGGCTGTTGTTCTCTGGCGGCTTTCCCTGGCAATTCTCTGTGCCTCTTCTGAGAGTCAGAGCAGCAGTAGCCAAATCTCAGCCTCTGTCTCAGAACAGAGGGATTGCGGACCGTTCTCCACTGATGTTCTGGCCACTTTAACTCTGTTTCTGTTGGTGCTACTCAACCCTGCAGAGTCCTGGGATGTGTGCCCCACACACGGCGTCCCCGCCATCACTTCCAGGGCCAGTATGTCTCTGTCCTTTGTGTTTCTACACTGGCAGCCACCAGCCACCAGCTGCCACCTGCCAGCCACCCCTGTGCGCTCCGGAGCTCCCGGTCTCAGTCTGGTTCCAGTGAGCACACCGGAGCTCCGGTTCATTCTGTTCACACGTTCCCCGGCTCACGGTCTCAGTCTGCTCTCTCGCGGGTGCGAGTCCCCGAGTCCACCAGCTCCCCCGTGCAGGTGGTTACTGCTTCCGGGCGCCGGAACGCGGCGGCTTCCTCCCTCTTCCATTTATCTTCCGATATCTGTGCGCGGTTTCATGGCGCCCCGCTTTGTACCTCAATACTGCTGAGTGAGTCTTTCTACAAACCGTCCATTTGTAGAGATCCAGATGTATCTTCCTGTGTCTCTGGCTGATTCCATGGATGTTCAGGCTGGTCTGTACCTATCCAACTCGACTCAGGGGACCGGCTGAAATAGGGGTACCCTACTTCTCCGCCGTCGAAACTCCAAGAACCCTAATTAGTATATTCTTTTCTGCTTTGTTGACGATTAGTTGACCATAGAGTTGAGGGTCCTTTTCTGGGTTGTCTATTCTGATCCCATTGATTTTTGTCTCCTTGTTTGCCAGTACCATGCTGTCTAAATGATTGTGACTTTGTAATATAGCTTAAAGCCAAGCATTGTGATGCCCCCAGCTTTGGTATTCTATTTTATTTTATTTTATTTTATTTTATTTTATTTTATTTTATTTTTTAAATGTTTTTATTATATTATATCAGACACCATACAGTACATCCCTGGTTTTTAATGTAAAGTTTGATGATTCATTAGTTGCATTTAACACCCAGTGCACAATGCAATATGTGCCCTCCTTACTACCCATCACCAGTCTATCCCATTCCCCCACGTCCCTCCACTATGAAGCCCGCAGTTTGTTTCTCAGAGTCCATAGTCTCTCGTGCTTCATTCCCCCTTCTGATTACCCCCTCTTTCTTTATCCCTTTCTTCCCCTACATATCTTCCTAGTTCTTATGCTCCATACATGAGAGAAATAATATGATAATTGTCTTTCTCTGCTTGACTTATTTCACTTAGCATTATCTCCTCCAGTGCCGTCCATGTTGCAGCAAATGTTGAGAATTCGTTCTTTCTGATAGCTGAGTAATATTCCATTTGATATATGGACCACAACTTCTTAATCCAGTCACCTGTTGAAGGTCATCTCGGTTCCTCCCACAATGTAGCTATTGTGGACAATGCTGCTGTGAACATTGGGGTGCATATGGCCCTTCTCTTCATTATGTCTATATCTTTAGGGTAAATACCCAGTAGTGCAATGGCTGGGTCATAGGGTAGCTCAATTTTAACATTTAAGGGACCTCCACACTGTCTTCCAGAGTGGCTGTTCCAACTTGCATTCCCACCAACAATGTAGGTGGGATCCCCTTTCTCCACATCGTCTCCAACAATTGTTGTTTCTTGCCTTGTCTATTTTTGCCATTCTAACTGGCATAGGGTGGTATCTTAATGTGGTTTTGATTTGAATTTCCCTGATGGCTAATGATTTTGAACATTTTTTCATGTGTCTGTTAGCCATTTGTATGTCATCATTGGAAAAGTGTCTGTTCATATCTTCTGCCCATTTTATGATTTGTTTATTTGTTTCTCACATATTGAGTTTGAGAAGTTCTCTGTAGATCTTGGACACCAGTCTTTTATCTGTAGTGTCCTTTGCAAATATCTTCTCCCATTCTGTGGGCTGCCTCTTAGTTTTTTTGACTGTTTCCTTGGCTGTGCAGAAGCTTTTTACCTTGATGAAGTCCCATAATTTCATTTTCTTTTTTGTTTCTCTTGCCTTTGGAGATGTGTCATGAAAAAGGTTGCTTTGACCGATGTCGTAGAGGTTGCTGCCTATGTTCTCCCCTAGGATTTTGATGGATTTCTGTCTCTCATCGAGGTCTTTCTTCCATTTGGAGTTTATCTTTGTGTATGGTGTGAGAGAGTGGTCAAATTTCATTCTTTGGTTTGTAGCTGTCCAATTTTGCCAGCACGATTTATTGAAGAGACTGCCTTTTATCCACTGGATGTTTTTACCTGCTTTGTCAAAGATTAGTTGCCCATAGAGCCAGGGTTCTCTATTCTGTTCCATTTCTCTATGTGTCTGTTTTTGTGCTAGTACCATGCTGTCTTTGTGATCACAGCTTTGTAGTACAGCTTGAAATCCGGCATTGTGATGCCCCCACCTTTGTTTTTCCTTTTCAATAGTTCCTTGGCGATTCAGGGCCTTCTCTTGCTCCATGCAAATTTAAGGACTATTTCTTTCAGATCATTGAAAAATATCATTGGTATTTTGATGGGATAGCATTGAAAGTGTAGAATGCTCTGGATAGCATGGACATTTTAACTATGTTAATTCTTCTGATCCATATTTTTTCATCTTTTTGTGTCTTCCTCAATGTCTTTCAAGAGTGATTTGTTTGGGCACCAGGGTGGTGCATTCGTTAAGTGTCTGCCTTTGGCTCAGGGCGTGATCCTGGCATTCTGGGATCGAGCCCCACATCAGGCTTCTCCACTAGGAACCTGCTTCTTCCTCTCACACTCCCCCTGTTGTGTTCCCTCTCTCACTGGCTGTCTCTCTGTCAAATAAATAAATAAAATCTTAAAAAAAAAGAATGATTTTTTGTTTCTAAAATATAGGTCCTTTACGTCTCTGGTTAAGTTAATTCCAAGGTAACGTATGGTTTTGGTGCTATTGTAAATGGGATAGATTCCCAAATTTCTCTTTCTTCAGTCTCATTATTCGAGTATAGAAATGCAACTGATTTCTGAGCATTGATTTTGTATCCTGCAACATTACTGAGTTGCTCTATAACTTCTAATAGTTTGGGAGTGGATTCTTTTGGGTTTTCCATATAGAGTATCATGTCATCTGCAAAGAGAGACAGTTTGACATCTTTTTTGTTGATTTGGATACCTTTTATCCCTTTTTGTTGTCTGATTGCAGTTGCAAGGACGTCTAGTACTATGTTGAATAATAGTGGCGAGCGTGGGCATCCTTGTCGTGTTCCTGATCTTAAGGAAAAGGCTTCCAGCTTTTCCCCATTGAGAATGATATTTGCTGTAGGCTTTTCATAGATGGTTTTTATGAAATTGAGGAATGTATCCTCTCTCCTTACACTCTGAAGGGTTTTAATCAGGAAAGGATGCTGTATTTTGTCAAATGTTTTTTCTGCATCTATTGAGAGGATCATATGATTTTTGAATTTTTCTTTCTGGATAAAATCTAAGACACTGTAGATTTGCGAATGTTGAACCACACTTGCATCCCAGGGATGAATCCCACTTGGTCATGATGGATAATCCTTTTAATGTACTGTTGGATTCTATTAGCCAGGATCTTGTTGAGGATTTTGTCGTCCATATTCATTGGGGAAATCGGTTTGTAATTCTCCTTTTTGATGGGGTCCTTGCCTAGTTTGGGATCAAGGTAATATTGGCCTCATAGAATGAGTTTGGTAGCTTTCCTTGTTTCTATTTTTTGAAATAGGTTTAGGAGAATAGGTATTATTTCTTCCTTGAATGTTTGGTAGAATTCCCCAGGAAAACCCTCCAGGCCTGGAGTTTTGCTTTTTGGAAGGTTGTTTATCACTGACTCAATCTCTTTATAATTAATTGGTCTGTTTAAAAAATCGATTTTTTCATCTTTCAGTCTTGGTAGTTTATAGGTTTTCAGGAAGGCCTCCATCTCTTCCAGATCGCTTATTTTACTGGTATAAAGCTCATGATAAAAGTTTCTCATAATCCTTCTAATTTCATTGGTGTTGGTTGTGACCTCTCCTTTTTCACTCATAATTTTATTAATTTGGGTCCTTTCTCTATTTTTTTGGATAAGTCTTGCCAGTGGTCTGTCAATTTTATTAATTCTTTCAAAGAACCAGCTTCTAGTTCTCTTGATCTGCTCTACTGTACTCCTGGTTTCTAATTCATTCATTTCTGCTCTAATCTTGGTCAACTGCTTTCTCGTGCATGGATTAGGCCTGTCCCTCTGTTGCTTTTCCAGCTTCTTGAGGTTGAGAATATAAAAACTGCATTTTAGATTTTTCTATTCTTTTGAGTGAGGCTTGGTAGGCTATGTATTTTCCCCTTAGGACTGCCTTTGCAGTATCCTATAGTTTTTGGGCCATTGTGTTTTCATTCTCTTTGGTCTCCATAAATAGTTTAAATTGATTTTTGGTTTCCTGGTTTATCGAATCATTCTTGAGCAGGATGGTTCTTAATCTCCAAGTGTTTGAGTTTCTTCCAAATTTTTCCTTGTGGTTGAGTTCCAATTTTAAAACGTTGTGGTCTGAGAATATGCAGGGAATAATTTCAGTCTTTTGGTATCGGTTGAGACCTGTTTTGTGACCCAGAACATAGTCTATTCTTTTTTTTTTATAATGATTTTTTATTATATTATGTTAGTCACCATACAGTACATCCCTGGTTTTAGATGCAAGGCTCGATGATTCATTAGTTGTGTATAACACCCAGTGCACCATGCAATATGTGCCCTCCTTACTACCCATCACCGGCCTATCCCATTCCCCCACCCCCCTCCCCTCTGTAGCCCTCAGTTTGTTTCTCATAGTCCATAGTCTCTCATGTTTCATTCCCCCTTCTGATTACCCCCCCTTTCTTTACCCCTTTCTTCCCCTACTGATCAATCTAGTTCTTATGTTCCATAGATGAGAGAAATCATATGATAGTTGTCTTTCTCTGCTTGACTTATTTCACTTAGCATTATCTCCTCCAGTGCCGTCCATGTTGCAGCAAATATTGAGAACTCGTTCTTCCAGAACATAGTCTATTCTTGAGAATGTTCCATGGACATTAGAATAGAATGAGTATTCTTTGGTTCTGGGGTTTAGTATTCTATATATATCTAGGAGGTCCATCTCGTCGAGTATGGCATTCAAAGCTCTTGTTTCTATGTTCGTTTTCTGCTCCGGTGCTCTGTCTATTGCTAATAGTGGAGTGTTGAGGTCCCCTACTATTAACATATTTTTATCTATATGTCTGTTTATTCTGGTTAAGAGTTGGGTTGTGTATCTTGCTGCAACCCTGTTAGGGGCATAGATATTTATAATTGTCATATCCACTTGTTGGATACATCCTTTAAGAATAATATAGTGCCCTTCTGTGTTTCCAACTATAGTCTTTAGTTAAAAATCCAATCTGTCTGATATGAGAATTGCTACCCCAGCTTTCTTTTGAGGTCCATTGGTGTGAATGTTGGTATTCCATCCCTTTACTTTCAGTCTGAATGTATCTTTAGATTCAAAATGATTCTCTTGTGGACAGCAAATGCATGGGTTATGTCTTTTTATCCAATCTGCAACCCTGTGGCTTTTTATGGCAGAATTTATGCCATTTACACTGAGACTGAATATCGAGAGATATGATTTTAATGATGCCATGTTGCCAGTAAAGTCTTTGTTTCTATCGATTGTGACTTTCTTTTCTGTATCACTCTTGGGGCCTTTTTACTTTTATAGAACCCCCTTTAATATCTCCTGTAGGGCTGGTTTTATGGTTATGAAATTGGTCAACGACTGGTGATTCTGGAAGGTCTTTATCTCTTCATTAATTCTGAATGAAAGCTTTGCTGGATAAAGGATCCTTGGCTGCATTTTTTTTTCTGAGAGAGCTTTATAAATGTCCCCCCCCCTGGTGTTCTTTTTAACATTCCTCTGGCTATTTGAGGTCGTTTCTGGTTCCATCCAAATTTTAGTATTGTTTGTTCTAGCTCTTTGAAAAAAATTGATGGATTGTTGATAGCGTTTGCATTGAATGTTTAGATTGCTTTGGTTAACATGGACATTTGAACAATATTTATTCTTCCAAACCGTGAGCATGGAATGTTTTTCTTTCTTTTTGTGTCTTTCTCAATTTCTTTCATAAGTAAGTGTTCTGTAATTTTTAGAGTCCAGATCCTTTATCCCTTTGGTTAGGTTTATTATAAGGTATCTTATATTTTTTGGTGCAATTGTAGATGGGATCGATTCCTTAATTTCTCTTTCTTCTGCTTCATTTTTAGTGTATAGAAATGCAACTGATTTCTGTGCATTGATTTTATATCCTGCCATGTTGCTCAATTCCTGTATGAGTTCTAGCAATTTTGGGTTGGGGTCTTTTGGGTTTTCCACCTAAAGTACTATGTCATCTGTGAAGACTGACAGTTTTACTTCTTCTTTGCCAATTTGAATGCATTTTATCTCTTTTTTTGTCTGATTGCTGAGGCTAGGACTTCTAGTACTGTGTTGAACAACAGTGGTGAGAGTCTTCCTGACTTTAGGGGAAAACCTCTCAGGTTTCCCCCATTGAGAATATTTGCTGTGGGCTCTTCATAGATAGCTGTTATGGTATTGAGGTAATTTATCTCTATCCCTACACTGTGGAGAATTTTAATCAAGAAGGGGCGCTGTATTTTGCTAAATGCTTTTTCTGCATCAATTGAGAGGATCATATGGTTTTTGTCTTTTCTTTTATTAACGTGAAGTATCCTGTTGATTGATTTGCAAATGTTGAACCACCCTTGTAGCTCAGGGATAAATCTCACTTGGTCATGGTGAATAATCCTTTTAATGTACTGTTGGATTCTACTGGCTAGTATCTTGGTGAGAATTTTTGCATCCATGTTCATCAGGGATGTTGTTTTGTAATTCTTCTTTTTGATGGGATCTTTGTCTGGTTTTGGGATCGAGGTAATGCTGGCCTCATAGAACGATGTTGGAAGTTTTCCTTCCATTTCTATATTTTGAATCTGCTTCAATAGAATAGGTATTAGTTCTTCTTTAAATATTTGGTAGAATTCCCCTGGGAGGCCATCTGGCCATGGACTCTTGTTTTTTGGGAAGTTTTTGATTAGTGCTTCAATTTCTTTGCTGGTTATTGGTCTTTTCAGATTTTCCATTTCTTCTTGTTTCAGTTTTGGTAGTTTATAAGTTTCCAGGAATGCATTCATTTTTTTTTTTTTAGATTGCCTAATTTGTTGGCATATAATTGCTTGTAATATGTTCTTAAAATTGTATTTCCTTGGCATTGGTCGTGTTCTCTCCTCTTTCATTCATGATTCTATTAATCTGGGTCCCTTCTCTTTTCTTTTTGAAAAGTCTGGCTAGAGATCTATCAATCTTCTAATTCTTTTAAGGAAACAGCTTCTGGTTTCATTGATCTGTTCTACTGTTCTGGTTTCTAGTTCATTGATCTTTGCTTTAGTCTTTGTTATTTCTCTTCTCCTGCTTGGTTTAGGCTTTATTTGCTGTTCCTTCTCCAGCTCCTTTAAGTGTAAGGTTAGCTTGTGTATTTGAGTTTTTTCTAATTTTTTTGAGCGAGGATTGTATTGCAATATACTTCCTTCCTAGGACCGCCTTTGCTGTATCCCAAAGGTTTTGAAGAGATGTGTTTTCATTCACATTAGTTTCCATGAATTTTTAAAATTCTTTAATTTCCTGGTTGACCTATTCATTCTTTAGTAGGATGCTCCTTAACCTCCAAGCGTTTGAGTTCCTTCCAATTTCCTCTTGTGATTGAGTCCAAGTTTCAAAGCATTTTGGTCTGAAATATAATCCCAATCTTTTGGTACCAGATGAGACCTGATTTGTGACCCAGTATGTGATCTATTCTGGAGAAAGTTCCATGTGCACTGGAGAAGAATGAGTATTCTTTTGTTTTAGGTTGGAATGCTCTGTAATTATCTGTGAAGTCCGTCTGTACAGTGTGTCATTCGATGCCCTGTTTCCTTATTGATCCTCTGCTTAGATGATCTGCCCATTGCTGTGAGTGGAGTGTTAAAGTCCCTTACTATTATTATATTCTTATCATTGAGTTTCTTTAATTTTGTTATTAACTGGTTTATATATTTGGTACTCCCAAGTTAGAGGAATAAATATTTACAATTGTTAGATCTTCTTGTTGAATAGACCCTTTATTATTATATAGAGTCCTCCATCTTTTATTACAATCTCTGGTTTAAAATATAGTTTGTCTGATATAAGGATGGGTATTCCTCCTCTTTTTTTTGAGTTGATTCACATGATAAATTGTTCTCCACATCCTCACTTTCAATTCACAGATGGCTTTAGATCTAAAATGAGTCTTTTGTAGGCAGCATATAAATCAGTCTTGTTTTTTTCATCCATTAAGACACCACATGTCTTTTGATTGGAGTGTTTAGTCCATTTACATTCAAGGTAATTGTTGGTAGATATGTATTTATTGCCATTATACTACTTGTTTTGTCATAGTTTCTGGAGATTTTCTTTGATCCTTTCTTGTCTTTGGCTCTTTTGGTCTCTCCTTTGCACTCAAAGAATCCCCTTTCATATTTCTTGTAGGGCTGGTTTAGTGTTTTTGAACTCCTTTAGTTTTTGTTTGTCTGGGAAAGTCTTTATCTCTCCCACTTAGGAATGATATCCTTCCTGGATAGAGTCTTCTTGAATGCAGATTTTCCCCATTCAGGACATTGAATATATCAATCCCGTCCTTTTTATATTGCCAAATTTCTTTTGAGAAATCTCCTAACCTTATGTGTTTTCCCTTGTAATTTTAAGACTTCTTTTGTCTTTCTTCTTTTAAGAATTTTTCTTTATCACTATATTTTGAAAATTTAATTACAATATTTTTTTTGGTGTTAGCCTGCTTTTGTTGATGAAAATTCTCTGTTCCTCGTGGATCTGGGTATTTTTTCCTTCCCCAGATTAGAGAAGGTTTCAGGTATTATTTCTTCAAATAAATTTTCTGCCCCCTTTACTCTTTCTTCATATTGTGGGAATTCTATAATATTAATGTCATTACATTTGATGGAGTCAGTTCCCTACATCTATTCTTGTCTTGCATATTTCTTCCTACTCTTTTTTGTTCAGCTTCATTGGTTTCCATTACTTTAATGTCTAGGTCATTAATTCATTCCCCTACTTTTCAGTCTGTTGCTCATTGCTTTGATCCTGTTTCCAATCTTCTTTACTGTATTTTTCACCTGTGATTCTTTTTTAACTCTTTTATCTTTGGTAATGATCTCACTTGGTTGTCTTCCATTCTTTTCTCAAGTCCAGTGAGTATCCTTAAGATTTTTGCTTCAAATTCTTCACCAGGTGTGTTACTTATATTTCCTTCA
This sequence comes from Ursus arctos, assembly GCF_023065955.2. Lineage (NCBI taxonomy): Eukaryota > Metazoa > Chordata > Mammalia > Carnivora > Ursidae > Ursus > Ursus arctos. The sequence goes on from NC_079873.1 coordinate 51,628,176, forward strand.
TTTAGATCTCTGGTCATGGCCTTATCTTATTCTTTCATTTGAGATAAATCCCTCCATCTTCACATTTTCTCTAAATCTCTGTCTTCTTCTCTGTGTTAGAAAAGCCAATTATGTCTCCTGTTCCTGAAAGTAACAATCTTATGACGAAGAGGTTACATAGTACCCAGAGCCTGGTGTTTCAGGGATTAACTCTGGTGTGTGCCGCGTGCACTCTGCTCTTGTGTTTTGGCTGCTCTATCCTTCAGGCCAGTCATCCACAGAGGCTCTCCTTGGCTGATGTGTGACCTGAGTGTGGTGAATTTTAACTAGGTGTGCTTTGGTCTGCTTGTGAAATGAGAGCTGACACAACCTGCTCCAGAACAGAGGCCTGTAGAACTCTCTGGTCTGGAGACATGGTGTGGGTGGGGTTTGTGTTGGTCCTCTGGGGGAGGGTCCTGCAGTGTTCGGACTGATGGAAACTTGTGTGAGAATGGCACCCTGCCATTGCTCATGGGTTTTGGGCTTGGTGTATGCAAGTTAGACAACAAGAGTCTGTGCTGCACTGCTTCCTATAAGTGGTTCTGTGTTAATGTTGCTGGGCAGGGGAGGAAAATGGTGCCAGACAGCAACTTTGTTCCCAGAGGGGCATCTGTTTTCAATGTCTTTAAGAGTTCTCCCCACTGTGAACCCCAAACATTCTTCAGGTCGCTGTTTCTAGGCTATCTACCCCTGGGTTGTTTTCCTGCCTTCTCTCAAGGAGCAGTGTAGTGCTTTCTGTGCTCTTTCCCACTGAAGCCCACTGACCTTTAAAACTGCAGGCTTTAAGCCCCACTGGTTGTAAGAACTTACAAAATTCATCCACTCTTGTTTTCCAAGCAAATGGCTTTGAGAAAACTTTCTCCTTTTGGATTCTTCTGTGCACTCCTCTTTCTTTCCCTTCTCTGCAACCACAGCTCTCTTTCCTTGCAGCACCCCTGACTCATTTCTCCCCAAAATCCCATTTCCACACTTCTACTTTTTTCAATGTCTCCTCTTCTTTCCCTTTAGTTGTGGAGGTTTTTTTGAGAGTCTTCAGGACTATTTCTGAAGTATTTAGGATGATTTGATAGTTATCTAATTGTATTAGGTGAGACTGGGGTCCTCCTACTTCGCTGCCACCTTCCTCTCCTTATAAATGGGATTTTCTTTATTTCATCCTGAAGTTGTTCATTGCTAGTGTATGGAAATACAATTAATTTTTGTATACAGTTCTTGTATCATACAATATTGTTGATTTGTTTATTAATTCTATTAATTAATTTATTAATTCTAATAAGTTATTTGTAGGTTCCCTAGTATTTTCTAAAGATTTATTAATGTATTTGAGAGAGAGAGAGACCACAAGTAGAGGGAGGTGCAGAGGGAGAGGGAGAGAGAGAATCCTCAAGCAGACTCTTCCACTGAGCATGGAGTCTGAGGACCCTGAGATCATGACCTGAGCCCAAACCAAGAGGAGTTGGATCCTTAACTGGCTGAACCACTCTTGTGCCCCAAGTTCTCTAGTATTTTTTACATAAAATATACCATCTGTAAATGGTAAACATCCTTTGCAATTTGTTTGATTTTTTTTGTTTGTTTCTTCTCTTTGACTAATTGGCCTGCTTTAACTTTAATAATAATGTTGATTGGAATTATTAAGAGTATGCAGAGGCTGGAGTTTGCAGAGAAATTGGGGGACCTGGAACTTTCCTCATCCTTTCAACAAGGCTGTTTTGAGGTCAGATCACATGGAAGACCCAGGGAATCAATCTGAGGATTGGAAGAAGGATTTCCACAGTTGGAAGGAGACAGTATGACAGGTGCAGGGGCATGGAAGTGAATTGGGGGGAGAATCTTTTCCATGGGGAGATAAAAGGGAGAGAAGGGTTGAGAGAATGCAGTGTCCATTGGGTTCGCACAAGAAGAAAACCTCTAGGACCACAGGCTGGGGAGCTGGAGGAACTGAGTGGACAGGGTTTTTTGCAGACAGTGAGTGTAGCTCAAACTTTTGGAAGTGCACAACTTTCATCAGAGCTGAGCTGTAGTGTGCACTCCTAGGGAGAAAGACAGCTCTGGGTGCACAAGGTAGTGTAGGGATCTCTTGGGTCACGCTGGGAGAGACCATTCTTCTTCCTGGAGTACATTTGGAAGAAGGTATATTGCTTCTTCAAGGACAAAGCACGCTGCAGGCACCAGCAAATTCGTTTTCATTGATAGTGAGCAAAAGTTTGGGAGAGGCTAGATAATCTGGTAGCTGTTTTTTGCTCTCTATGCCATAGATTCTGTGCACCATACAGGCCTGGGACTGTTTTGGGGAAACAAAGGGCACTAGTCAGAGCACAGAGAGGCTCTATTCTGGAGGAGGGAACAGATCCAAGTGGTGTCAGCTCCCTTAAGATTGGAATTTTGAATCTCTGCCAGAGCTAAAGATAAAACGCAGGAAAGCTGTCATGCTGGGGATGCTGATTGCCCTTGCCTTTCAGTGAGGGCCTTCTGAACAGTGGGGGGGGGGTGAGATTCCCCTGTCCCTGGGGGTAATGCCATTTTTCCATTACTACCAACACAGTTGAATTCAGAGAGCAACACAGCAGCCCCCAGTGGAGGTGGAAGCTACTTACATCAAACCACACACCCCTGTGCCAGGCAAGTGTCTTTTTTTTTTTTTTAACTGGGGCAGGACGGACTGAGCCAGCACAGCAGGAACAACACAGGCAGCATACCACAAGCACCAAATCTACAGATCATACAGTGTGTCCCCTTCAGTTCTGGTGGAAATAGGACCAGGCTGTATTTTTTTTCTCATTTTTTTTTCTTTAGAATAAGGCTGGCAGTTTTTTGTTTGTTTGTTAGATTGTTGTCGTTGTTGTTGTTTTTCATTTGCTTCTTTCTCTCTCTCTTGCACCAGGTTTCCTTTTTTTCCCTTTCTTTTTCTTTATTTACTTGTCCTTTTCTTTTTCTTTGGAATCAGGTTTATAGGTTTTTTTTTTTTATCTGTTTGGTTTATTTGTTGTTCCTTTTCCTTTTCTTTTCTTTCTTTTTTTTTGGCGGGGGGGGGGGGAATCAGGCAGGCCTTGTTTCCTTTTTCTCTTTTTCCTCTTTCCTTTTTTTCAGGATTTTTTCAACAAAATCAAAGCAAACCTAGATAAAGGCCCAAACACTCCCCACTGCAAGCAAGGAAGAACTCTGCAGAGGATGGACCAGTTGGAAAGAGCAGCCAAAACACAACAGTGGGGTACACATAGCATAAACCAGAAACACTTCTCTAAGTGGCAGGCCCTAGACACTGCATGACCTTTTTAATATAGCATTACTCTGAGATGCAGGATATATAACAAACTTTCATAACAGGCAAAAGAGAGAAACTTAGATAAATGACAGGAAGAGGAATTCTCCCCAAAAGAAAGGTCAAGAAGATGTCACAGGCAAGAACTTGCTCAAAGTAGATATAAACAATATATCTGAACAAGAATTTAGTTCGACAGTCATAAGACTACTAGCTGGACTTGAAAAAAGCATAGAAGATACCAGAGAAACCTCACAGCATAGATTAAAGACCTAAACGTTAGTCAGGCTGAGATAAAAAATGCTATAACTGAGATAGAAAATAGACAATATAATAACTACAAGGAATGAAGAAACAGAGGAGAGGATAGGTGACATAGAAGATGAAATTATAGAAAACAATAAAGCCAAAAAGAAGATGGAAAAAAACTCTTTTAGATCACAAGGTAGATTTAGAGAACTCAGTGATTCCTTAAAGTGAAATAATATCTGTATCATAGGAGTTCCAGAACAAGAAGAGCAGGAAAAAAGGGCAGAAGATTTATTTGAAAAAAATTATATCTGAGAACACCCCTAATCTGAGGAAGGAAATAGGCATTCAAGTCCAGGAGGCACAGAGAAACCTTCCCCCAAAAATCAACAAAAACAGAACACCATGACATATCATAGTGAAACCTTCAATATACAAAGATTAAGAGAGAAATCTAAAAACCAACTCTGAAGAAAAGATCCTTACCCTACAATGGAAGACACATAAGTCTGGCAGCAGACCTGTCTACATAGACCTGGCAGGACAGAAAAGATTGGAATGATATATTTAACATGCTAAATAGGAAGAATATGGAACCAAGAATATTTTATCCAGAAAGGCTGTCATTCAGAATAGGAAGAGAGATAGAGATTCCAAGACAAACAAAAACTAAAGGAAAGACTAAACCAGCCCTGCAAGGAATATTAAAAAGGAATCCATTTAGCAGAAAGAGAGCCCAAAAGTAAAAAAAAGACCAGAAAGGAACAGAGACAACCTACAGGAACATCAAATTTACAGGTAATACAATGGTACTAGATTCAGGTCTTTCATTAATTACTCTGAATGTGAGTGGACTAAATGCGCCAAAAAAGAGACATGGAGCATCAGAATGGATTTAAAAAAAAAAAAACAAGAAGTTCCATCTATATGCTGCTTACAAGAGATTAACTTTAGATTCAAAGGAACCTCCAGATTGAAAGTGAGGGGGTGCAGAACCATTTATCATGTCAATGGACATCAAAAGAAAGCTGAAGTAGCCATCCTTATATCAACCTAGATTTTAATTTATTCTTTATAATAATATTTTCTTATTATATTATGTTAGTCACCATACAGTACATCCCTTGTTTTTGATGTAAAGTTCGATGATTCATTAGTTTTGAATAACACCCAGTGCACCATGCAATACGTGCCCTCCTTACTACCCACCACCAGTCTATCCCATTCCCGCACCCCCCTCCCCTCTGAAGCCCTCAGTTTGTTTATCATAGCCCATAGTCTCTCATGATTCACTCCCCCTTCTGATTACCCCCCCTTCTTTATCCTTTTCTTCTTAGTACTTATGTTCCATAGATGAAAGAAACCATATAATTGTCTTTCTCTGCTTGACTTATTTCACTTAACATTATCTCCTCCAGTGCCACCCAAGATGCAGCGTATGTTGAGAAATCGTTCTTTTTGATGGCTGAGTAATATTCCATTGTATATATGGACCACATCTTCTTAATCCAGTCATCTGTTGAAGGGCATCTTGGCACCTTCCATGATTTAGCTATTGTGGACAATGCTGCCATGAACATTGGGGTGCATATGGCTCTTCTCTTCACTACGTCTGTATCTTTGGGGTAAATACCCAGTAGTGCAATGGCTGGGTCATAGGGTAACTCAATTTTTAACTTTTTAAGGGACCTCCACACTGTTTTTTTTTTTTAAAGATTTTATTTATTTATTTGACAGACATAGAGACAGCCAGTGAGAGAGGGAACACAAGCAGGGGGAGTGGGAGAGGAAGAAGCAGGCTCATAGCAGAGGAGCCTGATGCGGGGCTCGATCCCATAACGTCGGGATCACGCCCTGAGCCGAAGGCAGACGCTTAACCGCTGTGCCACCCAGGCGCCCCAAATATTTTATTTATTCATTTGACACAGAGAGAGAGAGCACAAGCGGGGAGGGGGAGTGGCAGGCTGAGGGAGAAGCAGCCTCAGCAAGCCTGATGTGGGGCTCGATCCCAGGACTCCAGGATCATGACCTGAGCCGAAGGCAGATGCCTAGCGGACTGAACCACCCAGGCTCCCCTCACACTGTTTTTGAGAGTGGCTGTACCAACTTGCATTCCCACCAACAATGTAGGAGGGATCCCCTTTCTCCACATCGTCTCCAACAATTGTTGTTTCTTGCCTTGTCAATTTTTACCATTCTAACTGGTGTAAGGTGGTATCTCAGTGTGGTTTTGATTTGAATTTCCCTGATGGCTAATGATTTTGAACATTTTTTCATGTGTCTGTTAGCCATTTGTATGTCATCATTGGAAAACTGTCTGTTCATATCTTCTGCCTATTTTATGATTTGTTTATTTGTTTCTCATGTATTGAGTGTGAGAAGTTCTTGGATACCAGTCTTTTATCTGTAGTATCATTTGCAAATATATTCTCCCATTCCGTGGGCTGCCTCTTAGTTTTTTTGACTGTTTCCTTGGCTGTTCAGAAGCTTTTTATCTTGATGAAGTTCCACAAGTTCATTTTCTTTTTTGTTTCTCTTGCCTTTGGAGATGTGTATTCAAAAAGGTTGCTGTGGCCAATGTCATAGAGGATGCTGCCTATGCTCTCCTCTAGAATTTTGATGGATTCCTGTCTCACATCGAGGTCTTTCATCCATTTGGAGTTTATCTTTGTGTATGGTGTGAGAGAGTGGTCAAGTTTCATTCTTTTGCATGTAGCTGTCCAATTTCCCCAGCAATATTTATTGAAGGGACTGTCTTTATTCCACTGGATGTTTTTCCTGCTTTGTCAAAGATTAGTTGCCCAAAGAGCCAAGGATCCATGTCTGGGTTCTCTATTCTGTCCTATTGGTCTATGTGTCTGTTTTTGTGCCAGTACCATGCTGTCTTTGTGATCACAGCTTTGTAGTACGGCTTGAAATCTAGCATTGTGATGCCCCCAGCTTTGTTTTTCCTTTTCAACAATTCCTTGGCAATTCGGGGCCTTTTCTGGTTGCACACAAATTTAAGGGCAGTTTGTTCCAGTTCTTTGAAAAATGTCATTGGGATTTTGATTGAGATAGCATTGAAAGTGTAGATTGCTCTGGGTAGCATGGACGTTTTAACTATGTTAATTCTTCCGATTCATGAGCATGGAATATTTTTCCATCTTTTTGTGTCTTCTTCAATGTCTTTCAAGAGTGATTTGTAGTCTAGAATATAGATAGTTTACATCTCAACTTAATTCCAAGATAACGTATGATTTTTGGTGCTATTGTAAATGGGATGGATTCCCTAATTTCTCTTTCTTCAGTCATTGTTCGTGTATAGAAATGCAACTGATTTCTGAGCATTGATTTTGTATCCCGCCACATTAGTGAATTGCTCTATAACTTCTAATAGTTTGGGAGTGGATTCTTTTGGGTTTTCCATTTAGAGTATCATGTCATCTGCGAAGGGAGACATTTTGACTTCTTTGCTGATTTGGATACTTTTATCCCTTTTTGTTGTCTGATTGCAGTTGCAAGGACTTCTAGTACTATGTTGAATAATAATGGCAAGAATGGGCATCCTTGTCGTGTTCCTGATCTTAAAGGAAAGGCTTTCAGGTTTCCCCATTGAGAATGATATTTGCTGTAGGCTTTTCATAGATGGTTTTTATGAGATTGAGGAATGTACACTCTATTCCTACACTCTGAAGGTTTTTAATCAGGAAAGGATGCTGTATTTTGTCAAATGCTTTTTCTGCATCTATTGAGAGAATCATATGATTTTTGGCTTTTTTCTTGCTGATAAAATCTAAGACACTGATAGATTTGCGAATGTTGAACCACCCTTGCATCCCAGGGATGAATCCCACTTGGTCATGATGGATAATCATTTTAATGTACTGTTGGATTCTATTAACAAGGATGTTTTTGAGAATTTTGGTGTCCATATTCTTTAGGGAAATCAGTCTGTAATTCTCCTTTTTGATGGGGTCTTTGCCTGATTTGGGGTTCAAGGTAATACTGGTCACGTAGAATGAGTGTAGTAGTTTCCCTTCTGTTTCTATGTTTTGAAATAGCTTCAGGAGAATAGGTATTATTTCTTCTTTGAATGTTTGGTAGAATTACCCAGGGAATCCGTTAGGCCCTGGAGTCTTGTTTTTCAGAAGGTTGTGGATCATTGCTTCAATCTCTTCATAATTAATTGGTCTGCTTAAAATATCAATTTCTTCCTGGCTCAGTCTTGGTAGTTTGTAGGTTTCCAGGAAGGCATCCATTTCATCCATGTTGTTTAATTTATTGGCATAAAGCTGTTGATAAAAGTTTCTAATGATCCTTCCTATTTCATTGGTGTTGGCTGTGACCTCTCCCTTTTCATTCATAATTTTATTAATTTGGTTCCTTTTTCTATTCTTTTGAATATGTCTTCCCAGTGGCTTATTGATCTTATTTATTGTTTCAAGGAACCAGCTTCTAGTTCTGTTGATCTGCTCTACTGTGCTCCTGGATTCTAATTCATTGTTTTCTGCTCTAATCTTGATCAACTGCTTTCTCATGCGTGTATTAAGCCTGTTCTTCTATTGCTCTTCCAGCTTCTTGAGGTGAGAATATAAAAACTGCATTTTAGATTTTTCTATTCTTTTGAGTGAGGCTTGGATGGCTATTTATATTCCCCTTAGGAATGCCTTTTCAGTGTCCCATAGGTTTTGGACCATTGTGTTTTCCTTCTTGTTGGTCTCCATAAATTGTTTAAATTGATTTTTGAAATCCTGGTTTATCGACTCCTTCTTGAGCAGGATGGTTCTTAGTTTCCAAGTGTTTGAGTTTCTTCCAAATTTTTCCTTGAGATTGAGTTCCAATTTCAAAGCATTGTGGTCTGAGAATATGCAGGGAATAATTTCAGTGTTTTTGTATTGGTTGAGAACTGTTTTGTGACCCTGTATATGGTCTATTCTGGAGAATATTCCATGTGCATTCGAAAAGAATGTGTATTCTGTTGTTCTGGGGTGTAGTGTTCTATATATATCTATGAGGTCCATCTGGGCTAGTCTGACATTCAAAGCTCCTGTTTCTTTGTTGATTTTCTGCTTAGGTGATCTGTCTATTGCTAATAGTGGAGTGTTGAAGTCCCCTACTATTAACATATTTTTTATCTATATGACTCTTTATTCTGGTTACGATTTGGCTTGTGTATCTTGCTGCTTGCCTGTTGGGGGCATATATATTTATAATTGTCATATCCACTTGTTGGATACATCCTTTAAGAATAATATAGTGCCCTTCTGTATCTCTAACTAGAGTCTTTAGTTAAAATCCAATCTCTGATATGAGAATTGCTACCCCAGCTTTCTTTTAAGGTCCATTGGCATGAAAGATAGTATTCCATCTCTTTACTTTCAGTCTGGATGTATCTTTAGGTTCAAAATGAGTCTCTTGTAGACAGCAAATGGATGGGTCATGTCTTTTATCCAATCTGCAACCCTGTGGCGTTTATGGGAGCATTTAGGCCATTTACATTGACACTGATTATTGAGAGATATGATTTAATGATGCCATGTTTCCTGTATAGTCTTTGTTTCCATAGATTGTAACTTTCTATTCTGTATCACTCTTGGGTCCTTTTTACTTTTATAGAACCCCCCTTAGTATCTCCTGTAGGGCTGGTTTCGTGGTTACGAAGTTGGTCAGTGACTGGCTATTCGGGAAGGTATTTATCTCTCCATCAATTCTGAATGACAGCCTTGCTGGATAAAGGATCCTTGGCTGCATGTTTTTCTCTGAAAGAGTTTTAAAAATGCCCCCCCAACCCTTTCTCTCATTCCAGGTCGGTGTAGACAGGTTTGACCTAATTCTGCTCCCTTTGCCTTTGTACGTGAGAAATTTCTTTGCCCTGGCCGCTTTCAATGCCTTATCCTTGGATCTAATATTTGCGAATTGCACTATGACATTACGTCGTGTAGGTTTGTTGTGGTTGAGCTTGGGAGGGGTCCTCTCTGCCTCTTGGACACGAATGTTTGTTTCCCTTGCTAGATTAGGGAAGTTTTCAGCTACAATTTGATCAAATATCTCTTCTAGACCTCTGTTTTTCTCCACCCCCTTGGGAATGCCAATGATTCTTACATTGGAACGTTTCATTGAGTCAGTAATCTCCCGTAACCTACATTCTTGAGATTAGATTTTTTTGAGCAAAGTTTCTATTTTAGCTTTCTCTTCTCCTAACCCATCCTCCAATTTGCCGATACGTTCTTCTGCCTCATTCACAATGGCCGTCAGAGCATCTACTTTTAACTGCATTTGATACATAGCATTTTTAATTTCTGCCAGATTCACTCTCATTTCCGCCCTTAGAGATTCTATATTCTCATTAATGTTTTCGTTAATACTTTTTTTTCAAGTCTATACATCATCTTGACCATTGTTACCCTGAACTCCATTTCTGATAATTTGGTTATATCCATATCCATTAGTTCTGTGGCAGAGCCCACAGACTCATTGTCTTTTCTTTGCTGGGGGGGATTTGTCCTTCTCGTCATTCTGTTGAGGAGAGGTTGCAGGGTTGTTCAGAGCCCAAATTATTGACTGGGACCCATGCAGTGTGCTCTTGTTTTATAGGGACCATAGGGATGTGGGCTTCTTGATTTTTCAGCCTGCCTTCTGGGGGAGGGGCCTACCGCACTGATACTCAGGCAACCCTGTTTGGGTAGAGTCTCCTTATCTCCTGCGACGGGGGTTGGGGATGGGCACACTGTGAGCCGATCTTTCCAGACTTTTGTTCTCTGGCGGCTCTCCCTGGCAGTTTGCTGTGCCTCTTCTGAGAGTCAGAGCAGCAGTAGCCAAATCTCAGCCTCTGTCTCAGAACAGAGGCATCACTGATGGTTTTTCCACTGGGCCCCTCTGGCCACTTTAACTCTGTTTCTGTTGGTGCTGCTCAACCGTGCAGCGTCCCGGGATGTGCGCCCCACAGCTGGTGTCCCAGCCCTCACTTCCAGGGCTGGCACATCTCTGTCCTTTATGTTTCTAACACTGCCAGCTGCCAGCCGCCAACCGCACCTGCATGCTCCAGAGCTCCATTTCAGTGTGGTTTGCGCACTCCGGAGCTCCGGTTTTCAGACTGGTTGCACGCATTCCGCAGCTCACGGTCTCAGTCTGCTCTCTCACGGGTGCATGAGTCTGCCCGCTCCCCAGTGCAGGTGGCTACTGCTTCCTGGCACCTGAACATGGCAGCTCCCTCCTCCTTCCATTTATCTTCTGATATCTGTGTGTGGCTTCACAGCTCCCTGTTTCATACCTCAATACTCATCACTGGAGGTGTTAATTTGTAGAGATCCAGATGTATCTTCCTGCATCTCAGGCTGATTCCGTGGATGTTCAGGATGGTCTGGTACCTATCCAGCTCAACTCAGTGGACCAGCTGAAAAAGGGGACCCCTACTCCTCCACCATCTTAACTCCTTCTCCCCAAACTAGCTTTTAAAGCAGAGATTATCATAAAAGATGAAGAAGGACACTATATCACAGTAAAGAGATCTATCTGACAAGAAGATCTAACAATTATATTTATGCCCCTAACTTGGGAGTAGCCAAATACATAAACCAATTAATAACAAAACTAAAGAAGCTCATTGATAAGAATATAATCATTTGATCAATTTAACACCCCACTCACAGCAATGGACAGATCATCTAAGTAGAAGATCAACAAGGAAACAAAGCCTTTGAATGACACACTGCACCAGATGGACTTCACAGATATATTCAGAGCATTTCACCCTAAAGCAGCAGAATATACATGCTTTTTGAGTACACATGTATTATTGTCCAGAACAAATCACATAGTGGGTCACAAACCAGTACTCAACCAGTACAAAAAGATTGACATTATACCATGCATATTTTCAGATGGCAATGCTATGAAACTCGAAGTCAACCACAAGAAAACATTTGGAAAGACCACAAATACATGGAAGTTAAAGAGCATACTATTAACAAATAAGTGGGTCAACCATGAAATTAAAAAAAATTTTTAAATACATAGAAGAAAATGAAAATGAAAACAAGTCCATTCAAATTTTTGGGATTCAGCAAAGGCTATCCTAAGAGGGATGTATAAAGCAGTATAGGCCTTCCTTAAGAAGAAATAAAAATCTCAAATACACAACCTAACATTACACCTGAAGGACTTGGGAAAAGAACAGAAGTAAAGCCTAAATCCCACAGGAGAATGGGAAATAATAAAGATTAGAGGAGAAATCAATGATATAGAAATTAGAAAAAAAGTAGAACAGATCAACAAAACAAGGAGCTAATTCATTAAAAGAATTAACAAAATGGATAAACCTCTACCCAGACTTACCAAAAAGAAAAGAGAAAGGATCCAAATAAATAAAATCATGAATGAAAGGGGAGAGATCACAACCAATATGCAGAAATATAAACAATTATAAGAGACTATTATGAGTAATTGTATGTCAACAAATTAGGTAATCTGGAAGAAATGGATAAATTGAATCAGTAATCAAAATTCTCCCAACAAACAAGAGTCCAGGGCTGAATGGATTCCCAGCGGATTTCTACAAAACATTTAAAGAAGGATTAATACCTATTCTTCTGAAACTGTCCCAAAAAATAGAAGTGGAAAGAAAACTTCCAAATTCATTCTAAGGAGAGCATTACCTTGAACCCCAAATCAGAAAAAGACCCCTCTAAAATGGGTAATTACAGACCAATATCCCTGATGAACATGGATGCAAAAATTTTCAGGAAGGTAGTAGCAAATCAAATACAACAGTACATTAAAAAAGTTATTCACCACAATCAAGTGGGATTTATTCCTGGGCTGAAGGAAGGGTTCAACATCCCTAAACCAATCAACATGATTTACAACATTAATAAAAGTAAGGATAAGAGCCATATGATCCTCTCAATAGATGCAGAGGAAGCATTTGACAAAATACAGCATAATTTCTTGATAAAAACCCTGAATAAAGTAGAGATAGGGGAACATACCTCAACATCATAAAGGCCATATAGAAAGACCCACAGCTAATATCATCCTCAATGGGGAAAAACTGAGAGCTTTCCTCCTAAGGTTAGAAACATGACAGTGATGTCCACTTTCATCACTGTTTTTCAACACAGTATTGGAAGTCTTAGTCTCAGCAATCAGAAAACTGAAAGAAATAAAAAGCATCCAAATTGGCAAGGAAGAAGTCAAACTTTCACTCTTCACAGAGGACATGATTCTCTATGTAAAAAACCTACAGATTGCACCAAAAATTACTAGAACTGATACAGGAATTCAACAAAGTCACAAGATATAAAATCAATGCACATAAGTCAGTTGCATATCTATAAACCAACAATGAAGGAAAATCAAGGAATTGATCCTCTTTACAATTGCACCAAAAACCATAAGATAACTAGGAATATACCTAACTAAAGAGGTTAAAGACCTATACACTGAAAAGTATAGAACACTTACGGAAGAAATTGAGGAAGACACAAAGACATGGAAATATTCCATGCTCATGGATTGGAAGAAAAAATACTGTTAAAATGTCTCTGCTTCCTAAAAGAATCTACACATTCAATGCAATCTCTATCAAAGTAACAGCAGCATTTTCATAGAACTAGAACAAATAATCCTAAAATTTTCATGGAACCAGAACCTGAATAGTCAAGACTTCAAGTTGTATTAGAAAGCTGTAATCATCAAGACGGTATGGTACTGGCACAAAAACAGACACATAGATCAATGGAACAGAATAAAAGCCCCCCAAAAGGACCCTTAACTCTATGGTCAACTAATTTTTGACAAAGCCAGAAAGAATATCCAATGGAAAAAAAAAGACAGCATTTTCAACAAATGGTACTGAGAAAATTGTACAGCAGCCTGCTGAAGAATGAAACCAGACCGCTTTCATATACCATGCACAAAAATAAATTCAAAATGGGTGAAAGACCTAAATGTGAGACAGGAATCCATCAAAATCCTAGAGGGGAACACAGGCAGCAAACTCTTTGACCTAGGCCACAATAAATTTTACTAGACATGTCTTCAGAGGCAAGGGAACAAAATAAAAAAAATGAACTATTGGGACTTCATCAAGATAAAAAGCTTCTGCACAGCAAAGGAAACAGTCAACAAAACTAAAAGACAACACATGGAATGGGAGAAGATATTTGCAAATGACACTACAGGTAAAGGGATGGTGTCCAAGATCTATAAAGAACTTCTCAAACTCAGCACCCAAAAAAACAAATAATCCAGTCAAAAAATGGGCAGAAGACATGAACCGACGTTTCTCCAAGGAAGACATACAAATGACCAACAGACACATGAAAAAAAATGCTCCACATCACTTGTCATTAGGAAAGTGAAAATCAAAACCACAATGAGATACCACCTTACACCAGTTAGAATGGCAAAAATCAACAAGACTGGGAAAACAAATGTTGAGAAGGATGTGGAGAAAGGGGAACCCTCTTATACTGTTGGTGGGAATGGAAGCTGGTACAGCCACTCTTGAAAGTAATATGGAGGTTCCTCAAGACATTAAAAACAGAGCTACCTTATGACCCAGGAATTGCACTACTGGGTATTTACCCCAAAGATACAGGTGTAGTGAAAATAAGGGGCACATGCATCCCAGTGTTCATAGGAGCAATGCTCCCAATAGCCAAATTGGAGGGAGCCTAGATGTCCTTCAGTGGACGAATGGATAAAGAAGATGTGGTTCACATACACAATGGAATATTACTCAGCCATCAGGAAGGATGAAAACTTACCATTTACATCGACATGGATAGAACTGGAGAGTATTATCCTAAGTGAAACAAGCAGAGAGGACAATTATCATATGCTTTCATTCATATGTGGAATATAAGGAATAGTGCAGAGGACGACAGGGGAAGAGGGAAAACTGAATGGGAAAGAATCAGAGAGGGAGACAAACCATGAGAGACTGTGGACTCTGGGAAACAAAATGAGAGTTGCAGAAGTAAGGGGGGTAGGGAGATGATGTAACTAGGTGATGCGCATTAAGGAGAGCACATGATCCAATGAACACTGGATGTTATACAGAACTAATGAATCATTGAACACTAAATCAAAAACTAATAGATGTACTATACGTTGGCTAAATGAATTTAAGAAAAAAAAGATATAAGCCTTCTGCACAGCAAAGGAAACAGTCAACAAAACTAAAAGGCAACCCATGGAATGGGAATGACCTATTAGATAAAGGGCTAATACCCGAAATCTATAAAGAACTTATCAAACTCAACACCTAAAGAACAAATAATCCAGTCAAGAAATGGGTAGAAGACATGAACAGACATTTCTCCAATGAAGACATACAAATGGCCAAAAGACACATGAAAAAATGCTCAACATCACTCATCATCAGGGGTATACAAATCAAAACCATGATGAGATACCACCTCACACCTGTCAAAATACCTAAAATGAACACCTCAGGTAACAACAGATGTTGGCAAGGACACAGAGAAAGTGGAACCCTCTTACTTTGTTGGTGGGAATTCAAACTGGTGAAAAGAGTATGGGGTTCCTCAGAAAGTTCAAAATAGAGCCACCCTATGACTCTGCAATTGAACTAACAGGTATTTACCCAAAGGATACAAAAATACAGATTCAAAGGGATACATGCGCCTCAATGTTTATAGCAGCATTACCAACAATAGCCAAAATATGGAAAGAGCCCAAATGTCAATCAATGGATGAATGGATAAATGGATGAATGGATAAAGAAGGTGTGGCATGGGATATTATATTATAATAGAATATTTACTCCGCCACCAAAAATGAATGAAATCTTGCCATTTGCAATGAATGGACAGAACTAGAGTTTATTATGCTACCCAAAATAAGTCAGGGAAAGACAAATACCATGATTCCACTCATATGTGGAATTTAATTTAAAAAAACTCATGATGAAGGAAAAATAAAATAAGATACAAATAGAGAGGAAGGCAAACCATAAGAGACTCTTAACTATAGGGAACAAACTGAGGGTTGCTGAAGGGGAGGTTGTGGGTGGATGTAGTAATTGGATGATGGGTATTAAGGAGAGCACTTCATGTGGTGAGCACTGGATGTTGTATGCAGCTGATGAATCACTGAATTCTACCCCTGAAACTAACAATACACTGTATGTTAACTAACTTGAATTTAAATTAAAAATAAAAAGAGTATTTGTACTTGCTCTTTACCTGGTCTTGGAAGAAAGTTTTCAGTTTATCATCCTTACTTACATTATTAGCATGGGTTTTTCTCAGATCCCCTTTATGAAGTTGAGGAAGTTTTCTCCTATTCTTAGATTGTTGTTTGATTTTATCATGAAAGATTTTATCAAATTATTTTTATATATCAAAATTATCCTGTGAGTTTTGTCCTTTATTTGATCAAATGATATATTACACTGAATTTCATATGTTGAACCAACCTTACATTCCTCAGATGGTTCAAATTTGATCATGGTGTGTAATTATTTATTTTTATGTTCTTGGATTCATTTTGCCAGTAGATTGTTAAGGATGTATTCATAAAGGACAGTGATCTGTGATTTTCTTTTCTTGTGATATATTTGCCTGATTTTGGTTTCGTGGTAATACTTCTCCCATATTTGGGAAGTATTTCCTCCTATTCTACCTTTGGAAGAGGTCTTAGACATTTGATAGTATTTATCAGTGAAATCATATGGGCTTTTTTTTTAAAAAATGAGAAGTTTAGTATTGTTATTGTTATCATTATTACTATTTTACTTATTGTAATATATTTCAGGTTTTCTATTGCTTCATGAGTTAGTCTTAATAGTTTTGTTTTTTATGAATTTGTTAATTTCATCTAAGTTATCTGATTTGTTGCCATACAATTATTTACAACACTTCTTTTTAAATTAATTCTAATTCTAATTCTTGTACAGTTAGCATAGTATGTTATATTCATTCAGGGTGTACAATATAGTGATTCAGCAATTCCATATATCATCCTGTGTTCATCACAATATGTACACTCCTTAATCCCCATCAACTCTTTCACCCATTCCCCCACCCACCTCCCCTCTGGTAACCATCAGTTTGTTTTCAATAGTTAGTCTATTTATTGGCTTGTTTGTCCCTCTTTCATTTTTTCCTTTGCTCATTTGTTTCGTTTCTTAAATTCTACATGTGAGTGAAATTATATGGTACTTGTCTTGCTCTGACAGACTTATTTCACTTAGCATTATAGTCTCTAGTTCTACCTATGTCATTGTATATCACAAGATTTCTTTCTTTCTTATGTCTGAATAATATTCAATTCTCTCTATATACCACATCTTCTTTATTCATTAATCAGTTGATGGACTTGGGTTGCTTCCATAATTTGGCTACTGTAGATAACAATTCAATTAACATATGGGTGCATGTATCTCTTTGAATTAGTGTTTTTGTGACTTTGAGTAAATACCCAGCAGTTCAATTTCTCAATCATAAGGTAGGTCTATTTGGAAGTTTTTGAGGAACCTCCATACTGTTTTCCTGAGTGGTTGCACAAGTTTGCATTCCCACTTACAGTGCAAGGAGGATTCCTTTTTCCTCCACATTCACACCAACACTTGTTGTATCTTGTGTTTCCTACTTTAGCCATTCTCACAGGTGTGAGGTGACATCTCATTGTAGTTTTGATTTGCATTTCCCTAATGATGAGTATCTTTTCATATATCTGTTGGTCAACTGCGTGTCCTCTTTGGAGAAATGTCTCTTCATGTTTTCTGCCCATTGTATAATTGGATTATTTGTTTTTGTATATCAAATTGTATAACTTCTTTATATATTTTGGATATTAATCCTTCATCAGATATGTCATTTGTACACTATCATTTCCCATTCAGTAGGTTGCCTTTTAGATTTTTTGATGGTTTCCTTCATTGTGCAGAAACTTTTTAATTTGATGTAGTCCCAAGTTTATTTTTGCTTTTATTTCCCTTGTGTCAGGAGACATATCTTGTAAAATATTGCTATGACTAGTATCAGAGACCTTACTGCCTGTGTTCTCTTCTAGGATTTTTATGGTTGCAGGTCTCACACTTAGGTCTTTCATTCATTTTGAGTTTATTTTTGTGCATGGCTTAAGAAAGTGGCCATTTCATTCTTTTGCACAGGCCTGAGCAGTTTTCCCAATACATTTTCTCAAAGAGACTGTTTTTTTCCCATAGTATATTTTTTCCTCATTTGTTGAAGATTAATTGACCTTATAGTTGTGGGTTTTTTTCTGGGTTTTATATTCTGTACCATTGATCTATGTGTCTATTTTTGTGCCAGTACCATACTGTCTTGATTACAACAGCTTTGTAATATAACACTAGGTTGGAAATTATGATACCTCCATCTATGCTTTTCTTCTTCAAGATTGCTTTGTCTATTTGGGGTCTTTTATGTTTCCATATAAACTTTATAATTGTCGTAGTTCTGTTGATAGGGATTGCATTAAATGTGTAGATTGTTTTGGGTAATATAGACATTTTAACAATTTTGTTCTTCCAATCCATGAGCATGGAATGTCTTTCCAATTCATGGTTTCATCTTCAATGTCTTTCATTAGTGTTTTCTATTTTTTCAGAGTACAAGTCTTTCACTTATTTGGTTAGGTTTATCCCTTGGTATTTATTGTTTTTGATGTTCTTGTAAATGTGATTATATTCTTGATTTCTCTTTCTGCTGCTTCATTATTAGTGCATAGAAATGCAACAGACTTCTGAACATTGATTTTTTTATGCTGCGTCTTTACTGAATTCTTTTATCAGTTCTAGTAGTATTTTGGTGGAGTTTTTTAGGGTTTTCATGTTATCTGCAAATAATAAAAGATTTACCTCTTCCTTACCAATTTGAATGCCATTTCTTTCTTTTAAAAAAAATCTAGTTACTGTGGCTAGGACTTCCAGTACTGTGATGAATAAAAGTGTTTAGAATGGCCATCCTTGTTTTATTCCTCACCTTAGGGAGAAGCGCTCAGTTTTTCCATGTTGAATATGATGTTTGCTGTGTGTTTTTCATCTATGACCTTTATTATGTTGTGGTATGTTCCCTCTAAGCCTACTTTGAGGAGGGATTTATCATGAATGGATGCTGTACTTTGCCAAATGCTTTTTCTGCATCTATTGAAAGGACCATATTGTTTTTATACTTTGTCTTATTGATGTGATGTATCACATTGATTGATTTGTAAATATTGAACCACTCTGCATACTGCAAATAATTCCCACTTGATCATGGTGAATGATTTTTTTTTAACGTGCTGTTGGATTCTGTTTGTTAGTATTTTGTTGAGGATTTTTGCATCTATGTTCTCAAATATGCTGGTGTGTACTTCTATTTTTAGTGGTGTCTTTATCTGGTTTTGGTATCAAAGTAAGGCTAGCCTTATAAAATGAATTTGGAAATTTTCCTTGTTCTTTTATTTTTTGGAATAGTTTGAGACAAATAGGTACTAACTCTTCTTTAAGTATTTGGAGGAATTTGCCTGTGAAGCCGTTTGGTCCTGGACTTTTGTTCGTTGTGAGTTTTTGATTACTGATTCAATCTCTTTGTTGCTAGTCAGTCTATTCAAATTTTCTATTTCTTCATGTTTCAGTTTTGGTAGGTTATATGTTTCCAGGAATTTATGCATTTATTCTAGGTTGTCCAGCCTGTTGTCATAGTGTTTTTCATATTATTCTATTTTTTAATTCCTGTGGTGTTGGTTATTTCTCCTCTTCCATTTCTAATTTTATTGTGTCCTTTCTCTTTGTTTTTTTTTTTGATGAGTTTAGCTACAAATTTGCTTATCTTTTCAACGAACCAACTCCTGGTGTCATTGATCTGTTCTACTGTTCTGTTGTTGTTGTTGTTGTTACTTTGTTTCCATATCATTTACTTCTAGTCTAATCTTTATTATTTCAATTATTTACAAAATTTTTAATTCATTTCTATTTCTGAAAAATTGGCAATAATATCCCCTTTCATTCCTGATCTTCATAATTTGAGTCTTCTCTCTCTCTCTTTCTTGGTCAACCTAGGCACAGTTTCTCGATTTTTAGAAACCTCCTTAGGGGCACCTGGGCGGTTCAGTTGCTTAAGTGTCTGACTCTTGATTTTGACTGAGGTCATGATCTCAGGTTCATGAGATCAAGCCAAGTGTTGGGCTCCATGCTCAGTGCAGAGTCTGCTTGAGATTCTTCCTATACCTCTTCCTCGGCCCCTCCCCTCACTCACTCTCTCTCTTTCTCTATCTCTCAAATAAACACATAAATAAAATCTTAAAAAAATATTTTGAAGACATGACTTTTCATTTTATTGATTTTCTCTATTGTATTCTATTCATTTATTTATCTTCTAATCTTTATTATTTCCTTCCTTCTCCTTACTCAGGTTTTAAGTTTTCTTTTTTTTTAAATTATGATATGTTAGTCACCATACAGTACATCCTTAGTTTTTGATGTAGTGTTCCATGATTCATTGTTTGTGTATAACACCCAGTGCTCCATGCAATATGTGCTCTCCTTTTACTCATTTCTTTAGGTGGAAGGTGTGGTTATTGATCTGAAATCCTACTTATCTTTTAATGTAGGTTTTTATGGGTAAAATTTTCCTCTAAAACCTGCTTTTGTTGCATCCCTTGAGTTTTGGTAGGCCCCAGATTTGTTTTGATTCATATCAAAGTATTTTCTTTCTCTTTTTTTTGTAGTTTCTAATTTAAATGATTAGTTACTTAGGAGAATTTTGTTAATTTCTGCATACTTTTCAATTGTCTATGTTTCTTTTAGTTACTGATTTTTATTTTATTTCATTTTACAGAGGACATGTATGATTTTAATATAAATTTAGTGAGACCCATATATGGTTTAACATACGGCCTATCCTGGAGATGTTTCATATACACTTGAGAGGAATGTATACATTAAGGCTGTTGGGTACAATACTCTGTTTCTGTTATGTTTAATTTATAGTGATGTTGAAAACATCTATTTCCTTGCTGATCATCTGTTGATTTGGTCTTTTCATTATTGAAAGTGGGGTATTAAACTTCTAATACTGGTTCTGAATTCTCTGCTTCTCTCCTCAATTCTGTCTGGCTTTACTTCATATATCTGGGGACTCTGTTATTAAGTATGTGTTTATAATTATTTTCTATTCTAGATGATTGACCAATTAGCATTATAAAATGTCAGTCTGTAATAACAATTTTTTTAATAAGGTCAATTTTGTCTGATATTAGTATTACCATTTCAGTTTTTTTTTGGCTACAATTTGTATGGGATAGCTTTTTCCATTTTTTACTTCAAAACTATTTGTCTATTTAACCTATAGTGTGTTTCCTATAGTTAGCTTATACTTGGACCATGTTTTTAAATCCATCTTGCCAATCTGTATCTTTTAAGAGGTGATTTTAATCCATTTACATTTACCTTACATTTACATTTAACCTAATTACTGATTTTGAAAGACTTCTGCCATTTTTTCCTTATTTTTATATGTGCTATTATTTTTTTTGTTGTCCTTGTTACTCACTCCATACTGAAGTCTTTTGTGTTAGTTGCTTTCTAGTGTATCATTTTAATTCCTTTGTTCTCTCCTTTACTATATATATATATATATATATATATATATAT
Source organism: Ursus arctos (assembly GCF_023065955.2). Lineage (NCBI taxonomy): Eukaryota > Metazoa > Chordata > Mammalia > Carnivora > Ursidae > Ursus > Ursus arctos. Next base: position 51,649,316 of record NC_079873.1, read on the forward strand.
ATATATATATATATATATATATATATATGAAAAAACTTAATATTACTCTGAGGATTACAATGAATAGCTCAACTATCTACTTCATATTCATACCAATTGAATTATAGCACTGTACAAAACATTTGCTCAAATATAATTTTAAGCCCTCCCTTCTCCTTTGTACTGATTTTAAATAAAAATAACAACATTATACATTGTGAGTCCATCAATCCATTTTTTTCATTTTTTTTCAATTTAGTGATTCATCACTTACATATAACACCCAGTGCTCATCAAAACAAGTGCTTTTCTTATTAGTCATCACCAATATACCCCATTCTCACCCACCTCCTTCCATCAACCCTCATTTTGTTCTTTTTTTTTTTAAGATTTTATTTATTTATTTGACACAGAGAGAGAGACAGCCAGCGAGAGAAGAAACACAAGCAGGGGGAGTGGGAGAGGAAGAAGCAGGCTCTCAGTGGAGAAGCCTGATGTGGGGCTCGATCCCAGAACGCCGGGATCACACCCTGAGCCGAAGGCAGATGCTTAACGACTGAGCCACCCAGGCGCCCCAACCCTCATTTTGTTCTTTATCATTCAGAGGTTGCTATAGTTTGCTTCCCTCTCTCTCTCTTTTTTTTCTTTCCCATATGTTCATCTGTTTTGTTTCTTAAATTCCACATATGAGTGAAATCATGGTATTTGTCTTTCTTCAACTGACTTATTTCGCTTGGCATGATACACTCTAGCTCTATCCATGTCACTGCAAAGGGCAAGATTTCATTCTTTTGGATGGCTGAGTAAATATATATATATATATATATATATATATATATATATATATATATATATATATATATCACTTCTTCTTTATTCATCTATCAATGGATGTCTGGGCTCTTCCTATACTTTGGCTACTGTTGATAATGCTGCTATAAACACCAGGGTGCATGTATTCTTTGAATCTGTATTTTTCTAACCTTTGGGTAAATACTGTTTAGTGCAATTGCTGGGTCATAGAGAGTTCTATTTTTAACTTTTGGAGGAAACTCCATACTGTTTTCTGGAGTGGGTGTTACTGGTTAGCATTCCCACCAACAGTGTAAGAGGATTCCCCTTTCTCTACATCCTCACCAACATCTGTTGTTTCAAGTTGTTAATTTTAGCCACTCGGACAGGTGTGAGTTGGTATCTTAACACGGTTTTGATTTGTATTTCTCTGATGATGAGTGATGTTGAGCATCTTTTCGTATGCCTGTTAATGCATGTCTTCCTTGGAAAAATGTCTATTCATGTCTTCTGTCCATTTCTTAACTTGATTATCTGTTTTTTGGGTGTTGAGTTTGATAAATCCTTTATTGATTTTGGATACCAACCTTCTCTCAGATATGTCATTTGCAAATATTTTATCCTATTCCATAGGCTGCCTTTTAGTTTTGTTGATTGTTTCCCTCGCTGAGCAGAAGGTTTTAATCTTGATGAAGTCCCAATAGTTTATTTTTCTTTTGTTTCCCTTGCCTCTGGAGAAGTCTCTAGTAAGAAGTTGTTATGGCCCAAATCACAGTGGTTACTGCCTGTGTTCTCTAGGATTATGGTGGTTTCCTGTCTCACATTTAGGTCGTTCACTTATTTTGAATTTATTTTTGTGTATGGTATAAGAAATTGGTCCAGGATCATTCTTCTGCATGTTGCTGTCCAGGTTTCCCAACATCATTTGTTGAAGAAACTGTCTGTTATTCTTTGGGTATTCTTTCCTGCATTGTCAAAATTAGCTGACCATATAGTTGTGGGTCCAATTCTGGGTTCTCTCTTCTGTTCCATTGACCTATGTGTCCGTTTTTGTGCCAGTACCATACAGTCTTGATGACTAAAGCTTTGTTATATAGCTTGTGATCTAGAATCATGATGCTTCCAGCTTTGCTTTCCTTTTTCAGGATTGCTGTGGCTATTTGGGGTATTTTGTGGTTCTATATAAATTTTAAGATTATTAAATAATAATAATTTTAGGATTATCTGTGAAAAATGCTGGTGGTATTTTGATAGGGATTGCATTAAATATGTAGATTGCTTTGGGTAGCATAGACATTTTAAAAATGATTTTTCTTCCAATCCATGAGCCTGGACTGTTTTTCCATTTCTCTGTGTCCTGTTCAATTTCTTTCATAAGTGTTCTATAGTCTTCGGGGTACATATCTGTTACTTAAATTTTGATTAAGTTTATTTTGTTTTTGTTTTAGGTTTTGATTAGGTTTATTCCTAGGTATGTTACGGTTTTTGGTGCAATTGTAAATGAGATCGTTTCCTTGATTTCTTTATCTGCTGGTTCATTATTGGTGTATAGAAATGCAATATGTTCTGCAATTTTAGCTGAATTCATGTATGAGTTCCAGCAATTTTTTGGTGGAGTCGCTTGGTTTTCTACACAGAGTATCATATCATCTGCCAATAGTGACAGTTTGACTTCTTCCTTGCTGATTTAGATGCCTTTTATTTCTTTCTGTTGTCTGATTGCTTATGTTAAGACTTCCAGTACTATGTTAAATAGCAATGATGAGAGTGGAGGGGCATCTGGGTGATTCAGTTGGTTAAGCAACTGCCTTCAGCTCAGGTCGTGATCCCAGCGTCCTCAGATCAAGCCCTGCATCAGGCTCCCTGCTCAGTGGGGAGTCTGCTTCTCCCTCTCCCACTCTCCAGCTTGTGCTCCCTCTCTCTCTTTGTCAAATAAATAAATAAATAAATAAATAATCTTTTAAAAAAAATGATGAGAATGGAAAGCCTGTGCCTGGTCCTATTTCCCCTAGAACGGAAGCTTTGTAGCACTCTATGATTAGTAGACTTGGTGTGTGTGAGGGGTTTGTGTTGGTCTTTTGAGGCAAGGGGCTGCTGTGCTGATTCTAGGAGTACTTGACCTAGTAGAGATGCACCTGTAGGGTTCATGGGGGCAGGGTTTAGTGTGTGTGGCTCCAGTCTCCTTGGAGGATCACTGAGGTTCATTCAATAATGATGGGTGAGGGGAAAAGTGGTGTCACCATTCCTCACCATGTGGGGAGTTAGTGCCCACCACTCTTCAGGAAGCTCTCAAAGAAGAACAAATAATCTCCCCTCTTGTGTTCCCAGCTTCCATCAGATCCCTGCCTTCACCCCATCTGCGTTCAAGCTGTCTGTCAGGTAGCACAGTATCCTTTGTATAATCTCAGGTTCAAGGCTGGTTTCAAAACCCCAAATTTTAGGGACCTGTGTGGCATGGACCCACACTGATCCTCTGTGGGAGGGTCTTACCATGCTGTGGCCAATGATTTTTGTCTCAGAAAAGCAGTTGCTTGAAGGCACAGCAGTTCAGAGTTTATGGTAAAGCACAGCAAAAAGCTGGCACCAATGTTTGCAGTCTCAGTACGTGAACAGGGCAGCATGTTTGCACCTGCCAGCTCTTTTGTCCCCTGGAGAGGCTGTGCCGCCACTCACAAATGCTCTCCCTGAAGGGCAACTGTTACTACTTATGTGACCAGGGGATCCTCGGACCACGCTATCTGCTCCCAGGCCCCCACCCTCCTTCCCCACCAGAGCACTCTTAAACACACCCAGGACGACCATAACAATAGCACGGACTTCTAAAACTTCAGTCTTTGAGCTCCACTGCTTATAAAAATGTATGGTAGTAAGCCCCTCTCCTTTTCCCAGTCAGTGGATCTGGGGAGAGTCTCTCTCGTGCAATCGCCTGTGCACTGCTTTCACTCTTTCTCTCTCTCTCTTTCTGCCTTTCTCCTCTGTCCATGATCAGGGCTCCCTCCCCTCCACAGCACCTGCAATTCTTTTCACTCCCAAATCAACTGTCCATAGCTCCTACATTCCACGATGGAGCCATTTTTGTACCTGTAGATGTGCAGTTTGTTCTCTCAGTACTCATCAATTGCTTGAATGTTCAGAATGATTTGATATTTATCTAGATGTTTTCAAGGAACTAGGCAAGCTTAGGGTCCCCTACTCCTGTGCCATCTTAACTCGTCCCCACTAGATGGTGTACCACAGTTCCCTTACTCTGCTCATTTTTCTTCATTCTTTTCAATTTCTGCTCCTAGTACTAGATAATCTTAGTTGACACATTATTAAATTTACTGTTTCTTTATTCTGTCAATTGAAATCTGCTGTTGAGTATCTCTAATGCCTTCTTCATTTTAGTTATTGTCTTTTTTTCAGTTTCAGAACTTCTATTTGGTCATTTTTTATAATTTCTATATTATTATTAAAATTCTATATTTGGGAAGACATCATTCTCATACTTTCCATTTGTTTCTTAGAAATGTTTTCTTGTAGTTCTTTAAACATATTTAAAATAACTGATTTACAAAACTGCAATGAAATATTGCCCACACTAGTCAGAATGGCTAAAATTAACAACATAGGAAACAACTGGTGTTGGCGAGGATGCAGGGAAAGGGGAACTCTCTGACACTGTTAGTGGGAATGCAAACTGGTGCAGCCACTCTGGAAATGGAGGTTCCTCAAAAAGTTAAAAATAAAACTACCTTATGAAATAACAATTGCACTACTAGGTATTTACCCAAAGGATACAAAAATACTAATTCAAAGGGAACCATGCACCCTGATGTTTACAGCACTCTGATGTTTATAGCAGCATCATCTATAATAGCCAAATTATGGAAACAGCCCAAATGTGTCCATCAACTGATACACACACACACACACACACACACACACACACACACACACAGTGAGATATTATTGAATATATATGGTGGAATATTACTCAGCCATAAGAAAGAATGAAATCTTGCCATCTGCAGTGAGGTAAACAGAGCTAAAGAATATTATGCTAAGCGAAATAAGTCAGTCAGAAAAAGAAAATACCATACCTTCTTCGTATCTTCTGGCCATTTTTTGATTTGATTATTTGTTTCTCGTGTATTGAGTTTGAGAAGTTCTTTGTAGATCTTGGATACCAGTCTTTTATCTGTGGTGTTATTTGCAAATATCTTCTCCCATTCTGTGGGCTGCTTCTCAGTTTTTTTGACCGTTTCCTTGGCTGTGCAGAAGCTTTTTATCTTGATGAAGTCCCACAAGTTCATTTTTGCTTTTGTTTCTCTTGCCTTTGGAGATGTGTCATGAAAAAAAGTTGCTGTGGCCGATGTCAAAGAGGTTACTGCCTATGTTCTCCTCTAGGAGTTTGATGGATTCCTGTCTCACATCAAGGTCTTTCTTCCATTTGGAGTTTATCTTTGTGTATGGTGTGAGAGAGTGGTCAAATTTCATTCTTTGGCATATAGCTGTCCAATTTTCCCAGCACCATTTATTGAAGAGACTGTCTTTTATCCACTGGATGTTTTTACCTGCTTTGTCAAAGATTAGTTGCCCAAAGAGCCGAGGGTTCTCTATTCTGTTCCATTTCTCTATGTGTCTGTTTTTGTGCCAGTACCATGCTGTCTTTGTGATCACAGCTTTGTAGTACAGCTTGAAATCTGGCAACATGATACCCCCAGCTTTGTTTTTCCTTTTCAACAATTCCTTGGCGATTCGGGGCCTTTTCTGGTTCCACAAAAATTTAAGGGCTGTTTGTTCCAGCTCTTTGAAAAATGTCATTGGTATTTTGATTGGGATGGCATTGAAAGTGTAGATTGCTCTGGGTAGCATAGACATTTTAACTATGTTAATTCTTCCGATCCATGAGCATGGAATATTTTCCCATCTTTTTGTGTCTTCTTCAATGTCTTTCAAGAGTGATTTGTAGTATCTAGAATATAGATCCTTTATGTCTCTGGTTAAGTTAATTCTGAGTTAACGTGTGAGTTTTGGTGCTATGGTAAATGGAGTGGATTCCCTAGTTTCTCTTTCTTCAGTCTCATGTTAGTGTATAGAAATGCAACTGATTTCTGAGCATTGATTTTGTATCCTGACACATTGCTGAATTGCTCTATAATTTCTAGTAGTTTGAGGGTGGATTCCTTTGGGTTTTCCACATAGAGTATCATGTCATCTGTTAAGAGAGACAGTTTGACTTCTTCCTTGCTGATTTGGATACCCTTTATCCCTTTTTTGTTGTCAGATTGCTGTTGCAAGGACTTCTAGTACTCTGTTGAATAATAATGGTGAGAGTGGGCATCCTTGTCGTGTTCCTGATCTTAAGGGAAAGGCTTCCAGCTTTTCCCCATTGAGAATGATATTTGCTGTAGGCTTTTCAAAATGGTTTTTATGAAATTGTGGAATGTACCCTCTGTCCCTACACTTGGAAGAGTTTCAATAGGAAAGGATGCTGTATTTTATCAAATGCTTTTTCCTTGTCGATTGAGAGGATCATATGGTTCTTGACTATTTTCTTGTTGATATGATCTATCACACAGATCGATTTGCGAATGTTGAACCACCCATGCATCCCAGGGATGATTCCCACTTGGTCGTGATGGATAATCCTTTTAATGTACTGTTGGATCCTATTAGCTAGGATCTTCTTGAGAATTTTGACGTCCATATTCATCAGGGATATTGGTCTGTAATTCTCCTTTTTGATGGGGTCTTTGCCTTATTTGGGGATCAAGGTAATACTGGTATCCTAGAATGAGTTTGGTAAGTTTCTTTCTGTTTCTATTTTTTGAAATAGCTTCAGGAGAATAGGTATTATTTCTTCTTTGAATGTTTAGTAGAATTACCCAGGGAATCCATCAGGCCCTGGAGTCTTTTTTTTTGGAAGGTTGTGGATCACTGCTTCAATCTCTTCATAATTATTTGGTCTGCTTAAAAAATCAATTTCTTCCGGTATCAGTCTTGGGAGTTTATAGGTTTCCAGGAAGGCATCCATTTCTTCCAGGTTGTTTAATTTATTGGCATAAAGCTGTTGATAAAAGCTTCTAAAGATCCTTCCTATTTCATTGGTGTTGGCTGTGACCTTTCCTTTTTCATTCATAATTTTATTAATTTGGGTCCTTTTTCTATTCTTCTGAATAAGTCTGGCCAGTGGCTTATCGATCTTATTTATTCTTTCAAAGAACCAGCTTCTAGTTCTGTTGATATGCTCTACTGTGCTCCTGGTTTCTAAATCATTGATCTCTGCTCTAATCTTGATCAACTGCTTCCTCATGCGTATATAGGCCTGTTCTTCTATTGCTGTTCCACCTTCTTGAGGTGAGAATATAAAAACTGCATTTTAGATTTTTCTATTCTTTTGAGTGAGGCTTGGATGGCTATGTGTTTTCCCCTTAGGACTGCCTTTGCATTGTCCCATAGGTTTTAGACCATTTTGTTTTCATTCTTGTTGGTCTCCATAAATTGTTTAAATTGATTTTTGAAATCCTGGTTTATCGACTCTTTCTTGAGCAGGATGGTTCTTAGTTTCCAAGTGTTTGAGTTTCTTCCAAATTTTTCCTTGTGGTTGAGTTCCAATTTCAAAGCTTTGTGGTCTGAGAATATGCAGGGAATAACTTCAGTCTTTTGGTATTGGTTGAGACCTGTTTTGCGACCCTGTATATGGTCTATTCTAGAGAAAGATCCATTTGCATTAGAAAAGAATGAGTATTCTGTTGTTCTGGGGTGTAGTGTTCTTTATATATCTATGAGGTCCATCTGGTCTAGTCTGGCATTCAAAGCTCTTGTTTCTTTGTTGATTTTCTGCTTAGGTGATCTGTTTATTGCTAATAGTGGAGTGTTGAGGTCCCCTACTATAAATGTATTTTTTATCTATATGTCTCTTTATTCTGGTTAAGAGTTGGCTTGTGTATCTTGCTTCTCCCCTGTTGTGGGCGTAGATATTTATAATTGTCATATCCACTTGTTGGATACATCCTTTAAGAATAATGTGGTGTCCTTCTGTATCTCTAACTACAGTCTTTAGATTAAAATCTAATCTGTCTGATATGAGAATTGCCACCCCAGCTTTCTTTTGAGGTCCATTTGCATGAAAAATGGTTTTCCATCCCTTCACTTTCAGTCTGGATGTATCTTTAGGTTAAAGTTGATTCTCTTGTAGACAGCAAATGGATAGGTTCAAAATGAGTCTCTTGTAGACAGCAAATGGATGGGTCATGTCTTTTTCTCCAATTTGCAGCCCTGTGGCATTTTATGGAAGCATTTAGGTCATTTACATAGAAAGTGATTATTGAGAGATATGAATTTAATGATGTCATGTTGACTGTAAAGCCTTTGTTTCCATAGATTGTAACTTTCTGTTCTGTATTACTCTTGGTGCATTTTTACTTTTATAGAATCCCCCTTAATATCTCCTGTAGGTCTTGTTTCATGGTTACGACATTGGTCAGTGTGTGGTGATTCTGGAAGGTCTTTATCTCTCCATCAATTCTGAATGACAGCCTTGCTGGATAAAGGATCTTTGGCTGCATGTTTTTCTCAGACTGAGCTTTAAAAATGCCCTGCCAACCCTTTCTCTCATTCCAGGTATGTGTAGACAGGTCTGATGTAATCCTAATATTTTTGCCTTTGTATGTGAGAAATTTCTTCGCCCTGGCCACTTTCAGTGCTGTATCCTTGGATCTAATATTTGCGAATTGCACTATGATGTGATGTGGCATAGGTTTTTCATGGCTGAACTTGGGAGGGGTCCTCTCTGCTTCTTGGTCACGAATGCTTGTTTTCTTTGTTAGATTAGGGAAGTTTTCAGCTAAAATTTGTTCAAATATCTCTTCTAGACCTTTCTCTTTCTCCACTTCCTCAGGGATGCCGATGATTCTGAAATTGGAAAGTTTCATTGAGTCAGTAATCTCCTGTAACCTACATTCTTGAGATTGGATTTTTTTGAGCCAAGTTTGTGGTTTAGCTTTCTCTCCCACCATCCCGTCCTCAAATTCACTAGTTCATTCTTCTGCCTCATTTGCCCTGGCCATTAGAGCATCTAGTTTTGATTGCATTAGATTCATAGCATTTTTAATTTCTGCCAGATTCACTCTCATTTCCACCCTTAGAGATTCTATATTCTCATTAATATTTTCATTAATATTTTTTTCAAGCCTACACATTATCTTAACCATTGTTGCTCTGAACTCCATTTCTGACAATCTGGTTATATCCATATCCATCAGTTCTGTGGCAGAGGCAAAAGACTCATTATCTTTTCTTTGCTGGGGAGGATTTCTCCTTCTTGTCATTCTGATGAGGAGAGTTTGTGGGGTTGCCCAGAGCCCAAGTTATTGACCAGGATCCAGGCAGTGTGCACTTGTTTTATAGGGACCTTAGGGATGTGGGCTTCTTGATTTTTCAGCCTGCCTTCTGTAGGAAGGACCTGCTGCGTTGATATTCAGGCAACCCCGTTTGGTTAGAGTCTCCCTGTCCCCTGTGAGTGGGGATGGGGATTGGCACAATGTAAGCTGGTATTTCTGGGCTTTTGTTCTCTGGTGGCTTTCTCTGGCGGCTTTCTGTGGCTCTTCTGAGAGTCAGAGCAGCAGTGGCCGAATCCCAGCCTGTCTCAGAACAGAGAGATCGCAGCCCGCTCTCCACTGAGCTCTCTAGGCCTCTTTAACTCTGTTTCTTTTGGTGCTGCTAAAATCCCTGCAGTGTCCGGGATTGTGCACCCCATGGCCAGTGTCCCAGCCCTCACTTCCAGGGCCAGCACATCTCTGTCCTTTGTGGTTCTAACACCACCAGCTGCCCCCGGTTCCTGCACACGCTCGTGAGCTCTTTGATTCAGTTTGGTTCACGCACACTCCAGAGCGCCAGTTTTCAGTCTGGTTGTGCGCATGAGCTCCTGAGCTCCCAGTATCAATCCGGTTCCAGTGAGCACTCTGGAGCTCCGGTTTTCAGTCAGGTCACGTGGGCCCTCCCGAGCTCTCAGGTTCAATCTAGTTCGAGTGTGCACTCTGGAGTTCTGGTTGTCAGTCAGGTTGTGTGAGCACTCCGGAGCTCCTGGTTTCAGTCTAGGAGCTCTTGGTTTCAGTCTAGTTCAAGTGAGTGCTCTGGTGCTCTGGTTTTCAGTTTGGTCACACGCATGTTCCCAGGCTCACGGTCTCAGTCTGCTCTCTCATGGGTGCCGGTCCTCGAGTCCGGCCCACTCCCCAGTGCAGGTGGCTTCTGCTTCCTGGCACCTGAGCACGGCAGCTCCCTCCCCCTTCCATTTATCTTCCAATATCTGTGGGCAGATTCATGGCTCCCTGCTTCGTATCTCAAAACTCAGCGCTGGAGATGTTCATTTGTAGAGATCCAGATGTATCTTCCTGTGTCTAAGGCTGATTCCGTGGGTTTTCAGGATGGTCTGGTACCTATCCAGCTCAACTCAGGGGACCAGCTCAAAAAGGGGACCCCTACTCCTACGCCATCTTAAGTACCTCCCCCATTCTTGGTTCTATCTAAGGATTTGTCAAAATGTTTATCCTTTCAGAAAACCAACTATTATTTTCACTGATTTTTTCTATCATCTTTTTAGTCTCTATTTTATTTCTTCCTGCTTTTGTCTTTATCTATATTATGTTCTTCCTTCTGCTAACATTGAGTTCAGTTTGTTTTTTTCTTGTTTGTTAAGGTATACAGTTGGCTTATTTATTTGAGATCTCTCTTTTTTCTTCATTTATCTATAAACTTCCTTTTAGAATTGTTTTGGCTGCATCCTTAAAGTTTTGGTATGTTGTGTTTCCATATTTGTTTGTGTCCAATACTTTCTGATTTCCCTTTAGATTTCTTTTTTGACCCATTAGGTTTTCAAGATTATATTGTTTAATTTTCACATATTTGTGAATTTTCCAATTTCCCCCCTGTTACTCATTTCTTGTGTTCTACCGTTGTGGCTGGAAAACATACTTGATGTAATGTAAACCCTTTCAAATTTATTAAGACTTTCTCTTTGATCTATCCTTGAGAACGTTCCATGTGTGCTTGAGAAAAAAATGTGTTTTGGTTCAGTTAGATGAAATGCTATGTGTCCGTTAGGTCCATTTGGTCAATACTATTATTAAAATCCACTGATTTCTTTTTGACTTTCTAACTGCATAATCTATACAGTGTTGAAAGCACATTTTTGAAATCATCTGCTGTTACTGTATTTTTGCTTATTTCTTCCTTTTATTCTGTTTATATTTGTTTTAAATATTTAAATTCTCCATTGTTGGGTACACATACTTTGAAAATGTTTAAATAAATGGTGCTGGGAAAATTGGACAGTTACATGCAAAAGAATGAAACTTGACCACTCTCTCACACCATACACAAAGATGAACTCCAAATGGATGAAAGACTTCGATGTGAGACAGGAATCCATCAAAATCATAGAGGAAAATACAGGCAGCAACCTCTATGACATCGGCCAAAGCAAGATTTTTCATGACAAATCTCCAAAGGCAAGAGAAAGAAAAGATAAAATGAACTTATGGGACTTCATCATGATAAAAAGCTTCTGAACAGCCAAGGAAACAGTCAAGAAAACTAAGAGGCAGCCCACGGAATGGGAGAAGATATTTGCAAATAACACCACAGATAAAAGACTGTTATCCAGGATCTAAAAAGAACTTCTCAAACTCAATACACAAGAAACAAATAAACAAATCATAAAATGGGCAAAAGATATGAAAAGACACTTTTCCAATGATGACATACAAATGGCTAACAGACACATGAAAAAATATTCAAAATCAATAGCCATCGGGGAAATTCAAATCAAAACCACATTAAGATACCACCTTATGCCAGTTAGAATGGCAAAAATTGACAAGGCAAGAAACAACAATTGTTGGAGACGCTGTGGAGAAAGGGGATCCCTCCTACATTGTTGGTGGGAATGCAAATTGGTACAGCCACTCTGGAAAACAGTGTGGAGGTCCCTTAAAAAGTTAAAAATTGAGCTACCCTATGATCCAGCCATTGCACTACTGGGTATTTACTCCAAAGATACAGACGTAGTGAAGAGAAGGGCCATATGCAGCCCAATGTTCATAGCAGCATTGCCCACAATAGCTAAATCGTGGAAGGAGCCAAGATGCCCTTCAAGAGATGACTGGATTAAGAAGATATGGTCCATATATACAATGGAATTTTACTCAGCCATCAAAAAGAACGATTTCTCAATATTTCCTGCAACATGGACGGCACTGGAGGAGATAATGCTAAGTGAAATAAGTCAAGCAGAGAAAGACAATTATCATATGGTTTCTCTCATCTATGGAACATAAGAACTAGGAAGATCGGTAGGGGAAGAAATGGATAAAGAAAGGGGGGTAATCAGAAGGGGGAATGAAGCATGAGAGACTATGGACTCTGAGAAACAAACTGAGGGCTTCAGAAGGTAGGGTGGTGAGGGAATGGGATAGGTTGGTGATGGGTAGTAAGGAGGGCATGTATTGCATGGTGCACTGGGTGTTATGTGCAACTAATGAATCATCAAACTTTACATAAAAAACCAGGGATGTAGTGTATGGTGACTAACATAATATAATAAAAAATTTTTAAAAAATAAAAAATAAAAATAAATAAATACCAACAATAGAAAAAAAAATCCTGTTGATGAATTGACCCCCCCTTTCTTTCTTTCTTTTTTTTTTTACTATATAGTAGTCTTTTTTGTTTCTTGTGGCTGTTTTTACCTGAAAATGTATATTATCATGGTATAATATACCAATACTCTTGCTCTCTTTTGATTGCCATTGAATAGAATATCTTTTTTTTTTCCCTTTAATTTGGCCTATGTGCATCTGTAAGTCAATCTCTTGCAAGCAGCATATTATTGGTCTTGCTTTTATATCCATTCAGCCATTCTATATCTTTTGATCAGCTAATTTAATCTATTTACATACAAAGTAATTTTTTATATGTAGGATAAATATTGCCATATTTTTTATTATTTATTATTATTTATTTTATTATCAATTTATTACTACCTGTTCTGTAGTTCTTTTCTCCTTCTTCTTCTCCTTCTTCTTCTTCTTCTTCTTCTTCTTCTTCTTCTTCTTCTTCTTCTTCTCTTCTTCTTCTTCTTCTTCTTCTTCCTCTTCTTCTTCTTCTTCTTCTTCTTCTTCTTCTTCTTCTTCTTCTTCTTCTTCTTCTTCTCCTTCTTCTTCTTCTTCTTTTCTTCTTCTTCTTCCTTGCTTGGGGTCTTTTGAGTTTCATGTACCTGAATGTCCATACCCTTTTTAACTATTATTACTTTAAATAAGATTTCTGCTCCTTTCTTGCTTCTCCTGGGACTCCTATGATTTGAATGGTAATTCCCTTGATGTTGTCCCATGATTCATGTAGGCTTTCTTCATTATTTTTCATTCTTTTTGTTCTTCTGACTGGGTAATCTCAAATGACCTATCTTTGAGTTTTTGGATTCTTCTGCATGATTGAGTCTGTAATTAAAGCTTTCTATTACATTTTTCAGTTCTGTTCTTGTATTCTTCAGCGCCAGGATTTCTACTTAGTTTTTTGTTATAATTTATATTTCTTTATTAAGCTCCTTTTTGTTCATGCATTGTTTTACTCATTTCATTTAGTTGTCTATGTTGTCTGGCATTTCAATGAGTTTCTTTAAGATTATTTTATAGATTTCTTTGTCAGGCAATTCATACATTCCATTTATTTGGAGTCAATTACTGCAGCTTTTTTCCCCTTTTTTTGGCTTCATATTTGCCTGACTTATCATGATAAGTGTAGACTTGTATTTCTGTGTGCTTTTGGAGAAACAAATACTTCTTCTGGTCTTTAGATTGGGTTGGTTCTCTGGGTTGATGGAATTACCTCCAGAATTGCAATCAGGCTGGGCTGGAGTTGGGTCATGTGGCTATTGCTGCATCTGCAGTGGGGTCCCCAGTTGGTGGGCTTGATACCAGAGGCTCAGCTGGGCATAGATCGTGTCATGCCCTTGGGTGGATTGGGATGGTCTCCAAGATCCTGTTCAGTAAGGCTGACCCTGGACAAAGGTTCACTTTAAGATTCACAGTTTGGTCTTCAGATAGCAGGTCTGTTACCAAGCGCATGTATGTGTTTGTCTCCTGCCAGATCAGATCCCTAACGGAATTCTTGCCAGGCCACTGGGTGGATTTCCAGGCAGGCAGGACAGGCCCTGGACTGTGGCTGATAGGGGATGGAATTGAGTTCCAGTGTTACTTCTGGGTCTACAGCCTGGACTGAGGTCTACAGAACTGGCCCTAGGAACAACAGAAAGCTGTGTCTCTCACCATTTTCCTGGGCAGGCAGGAGTGTTCCCAGACTATTGCTGTTTGTAGGGGCTGGAACCAACTTACAGGGCCTTTTCAGAATCTGCAGTTGGGATATAGTCCATGGACCTCCCTCTGAGTGCATGTACAGGTGTGTCTCCTGGTATGTTACTGAGAAGGCAGGACTGCTCATGGACTGCAGCTGGGAGGGGATGGATCTGAATCATAGGGTTGTTTCAAGAGCTGCTGTTGGATCAAATTTGGTTGGCCTGCCTCCATGAGTACCAACAGGTATGCCTCCCAGTAGTTCCCTGAGCAAGGAAGACTACACACAGACTATGGCTTGGAGTGGCTGGAGTTGAGTCACAAGGTTGCTTCATCATCTGCTGTTAGACAAAGTTGGCTGGCTTGCCTCCAGGGGCACCCAGGGTGTATCTCCCAGTAAAACCCTGGCCAAGCAGGAGTGCCTCCTGACCATATGGGAGGATCTGGAGCCAAGTTACAAGCTGTTTCAGGATCTCTATGGGTACAGTTAGGCATATTTCCCACCAGGTCTGTAGCCTTGCAGGACTGCTCCCAGACTGCCACTGGAAGTGGCTTCAGCCATGTTTTAGGCTCATTTCAGAGTATTTGGAGACACAAATGGGTGTGTCTTTCCATAAGTTCCTGGAACAGCTACTCACAGACTATACAGCTGGGAGGGGTTAGAACCAACTTACAGGATTGATTCAGAAATTATGTCTCATAAGTTTTTGTTGAATACTGAAGATTTTATTTTAGTTTTTAAATTTTTTAATTATTTAAAAATTTTTTACTATGTTAGTCACCATACACTACATCATTAGTTTTTGATGTAGTGTTCCATGATTCATTGTTTGTGTATAACACCCAGTGCTCCATGCAATACGTGCCCTCCTTAATACCCTTCACCAACCTAACCCATCCCTGCACCCCCTCCCCTCTGACATCCTCAATTTGTTTCTTGGAATCCGAAGTCCCTCATGGTTCATCTCCCCCTCTGATTCCCCCCCTTCATTTTTCCCTTCCTTCTCCTAATGTCCTCCGTGCTATACCTTATGTTACACAAATAAGTGAAACCATATGATAATTGACTTTGCTTGACTTATTTCACTTAGCATAATCTCCTTCAGTTCCATCCATGTTGATGCAAATGTTGGGTAATCATCCTTTCTGATGGCAGAGTAATATTTCATTGTATATATGGACCACATCTTCTTTATCCATTTGCCTGTTGAAGGGATCTCGGCTCCTTCCATAGTTTGGTTACTGTGGACAATGTTGCTATGAACATTGCAGTGCATGTGCCCCTTCACTTCACTACATCTGTATCTTTGGGGTAAATGCCCACCAGTGCAATTGCTGCATCATAAGGTAGCTCTGTTTTTAACTTTTTGAGGAACATCCACACTGTTTCCCAAAGTGGCTGTGTCAGCTTGCATTCCCACCAACAGCGTAAGAGGGTTCCCCTTTCTCCACAACCTCTCCAACATTTGTTGCTTCAGGCCTTGTCAATTTTTGTCATTCTAACTGGTGTAAGGTGGTTGTCATTTGAATTTCCCTGACGACTAATGATGTTGAACATTTTTTCATGTATCTGTTAGCCATTTGTAGGTCTTCTTTGGAGAAGTGTCTGTTCATGTCTTCTGTCCATTTTTTTACTTGATTATTTGTCTTTTGGATGTTGAGTTTGAGAAGTTCTTTATAGGTGTTGGATATCAACCCCTTATCTCTAGTGTCATTCACAAGTATCTTCTCCCTTTCCGTGGGTTGCCTCTTAGTTTTGTTGCCTGCTTCTTTTGCTGTGCAGAAGCTTTTTATCTTGACATAGTCCCAAAAGTTCATTTTCGCTTTTGTTTCCCCTGCCTTTGGAGACGTGCCTTCTTTTCCATTGATCTATGTGTCTGTTTTTGTGCCAGTACCATGCTGTCTTGGTGATTAGAGCTTTGTAATACAGCTTGAAATCAGGCAACTTGATTCCCCTCAGGTTTGTTTTTCTTTTTCAACATTTCCTTGGTGATTCGGTGTCTTTTCTGGTTCCATATGAATTTTAGGATAATTTGTTCCAGCACTTTGAAAAAAGGTAGTCCTTAGGGATAAATACATAGCCATCCAAGCCTTACTCAAAAAAAAGTAGAATAATCCAGAATACACAAACTATCTTTACACTTTGAAGAACTGGAGAAAGAATAACAAATAAAGCCTAAGCCACTCGCTAGAAGAGATATAACTAAGATTAGAGCAGAGATCAGTGAATTAGAAACCAGAAATAGAGAAAAGCCGATCAATGAAACTAGAAGCTGGTTCTTTGAAAGAATTAATAAGATCAATAAACCACTGGAAAGAATTATCCAAAAGAAAAGAGAAAGGTCCCAAATTAATAAAATTATGAATGAAAGGGGAGAGATGACCACTAACACCAAGGAAATGGAAACAATTATCAGAAATTGTTATCAACAACTATATGCTAATAACTTAAGCAACCTGTAAGAAATGGTTGTCTTCCTGGAAATCTATAAACTAGCAAGACTGAAACAGAAAAAAAAGGACAACCTAAATAGACCAATAACCAGTAATGACACTGAAGCAGTGATCAAAGACCTCCCCAAAACAGGAGTCCAGGGCCTGATGGATTCCCTGGGGAATTCTACCAAACACTCAAGGAAGAAATATTACCTATTCTCCTGAAGCTATTTCAAAAAACAGAAACAGAAGGAAAACTTCCAAGCTCATTCTATGAGGCCAGCATTACCTTGATCCCAAAACTAGGCAAAGACCCCATCCAAATGGAGAATTACAGACCGATATCCCTGATGAATATGAATGCCAAAATTCTCAACAAGATCCTAGCTAATAGGATCCAAAAGTACATTAAAGGATTATCCATCACGGCCAGATCGGATTCATCCCTGGGATGCAAGGGTGGTTCAACATTCACAAATCAATCAGTGTGATAGAACACAAAATAAGAGAAGAGACAAGAACAATATGGTCCTCTCAATTGATGCAGAAAAAGCATTTGTCAAAATACAGCATCCTTTCCAGATTAAAACACTTCCAAGTGTAGAGATAAAGGATACATTCCTCAATTTCATTTTAAAAAATCTATGAAAAGCCCATAGGGAATATCATTCTCAATGGGGAAAAGCTGAGAGCCTTTCCCATAAGAGCAGGGACACGACAAGGATCCCCATTCTCGCCACTATTGTTCAACATAGTACTAGAAGTCCTAGCAAGAGCAATCAGATAACAAAAAGAAATAAAAGGTATTCAAATCGGCAAAGAAGAAGTCAAACTCTCTGTCTTAGCAGATAACATGATACTTTATGTGGAAAACCCAAAAGACTCCACCCACAAATTAGTAGAACACACAGAGCAATTCAGTAATGTGACAGGATACAAAATCAGTGCACAGAAATCAGTTGCTTTCTTATACACTAACAATGTCACTGTAGAAAGAGAAATTAGGGAATTGATTCCATTTACAATAGTACCAAAAACCTTAAGATACCTTGGGATAAATCTAACCAAAGGTAAAACATCTATACTCTAAAAACTACAGAACACTTACAAAAGAAATTGAAAAAAGACACAAAAAGATGGAAAAAACATTCCATGCTCATGGATCAGAAGAATAAACATTGTTAAAATGTCTATGCTGCCCAGAACAATCTATACGTTCAATGCCATCCTCATCAAAATAACAATGCCATATTTTTTCTTTTTAATTTAAATTCAATTAGCCAACATATAGTATAACATTAGTTTCAGATGTAGTGGTCAATAATTCATCAATTGCGTATAACACCCAGTGCTCATCACATCACGTGACCTCCTTAATGCCCATCACCCAATTATCCCATCCCCCCACCCCCTTCAATTCAGCAACCCTCAGTTTGTTTCCCAGAGCCAAGAGTCTCCCATGGTTTGTCTCTCTTTCTGATTTCTTACCATCCAGTTTTCCCTCCCTTCCCTTATGATCCTTGGCACTAATTCTTATATTCCACATACGAGTGAGACCATAAGGTAATTGTCTTTGTCTGATTGCCTTATTTCACTTAGCATAATAAACTCCAGTTCATCCATGTTGATGTAAATGGTAGGTATTCATCCTTTCTGATGGCTGAGTAATATTCCATTATATGTACATACCACATCTTCTTTATGTATTCATCTGTCAAACGACATCTCAGCTCCTTCCACAGTTTGGCTATTGTGGACATTGCTGCTATGAACATTGGGATGCAGGTGCCCCTTTGTTTCACTACATCTGTATCTTTGGGGTAAATACCCAGTAGTGCAATTGCTGTATCATAGCGTAGCTCAATTTTTAACTTTTTAAGGGACCTCCACAGTTTTCTAAAGTGGCTGTACTGAAAGAACGAGTTCTCAACATTTGCTACAACATGGACGGCACTGGAGGAGATAATGCTAAGTGAAATAAGTCAAGCAGAGAAAGACAACTATCATATGATTTCTCTCATCTATGGAACATAAGAACTAGAATGATCGGTAGGGGAAGAAAGGGATAAAGAAAGGGGGGGTAATCAGAAGGGGGAATGAAACATGAGAGACTATGGACTATGAGAAACAAACTGAGGGCTACAGAGGGGAGGGGGGTGGGGGAATGGGATAGGCCAGTGATGGGTAGTAAGGAGGGCACGTATTGCATGGTGCACTGGGTGTTATACACAACTAATGAATCATCGAGCCTTACATCGGAAACCGGTGATGTACTGTATGGTGACTAACATAATATAATAAAAAAACATTATAAAAAAATAATAAAGTATTAAAGTCTTTTAACCACACACACAAAAAAATAAAGTGGCTGTACTAACTTGTGTTCCCACCGACAGTGTAAGAGAGTTCCCCTTTCTCCACATCTTCCCCAACCTTTGTTGTTCCCTATCTTGTTAATTTCAGCCATTATGACTGGTGTGAGGTGGTATCTCATTGTGGTTTTGATTTGCCCTTGCCTGATGCCAAGCGATGTGGAGCATTTTTTCATGTGTCTGTTGGCCATTTGTACGTCTTCTTTGGGGAAATGTCTGTTCATGACTTTTGCCCATTTCTTGACTGGATTATTTGTTTTTTGGGTGCTGAGTTTGTAAGTTCTTTATGGATCTTGGATACCAGCCCTTTATCTGTTATGTTATTTGTAAGTATCTTCTCCTATTCTGTAGGTTGCTTTTTCATTTTGTTCACTATTTCCTTTGCTGTGCAGAAGCTTTTAAACATGATGAAGTCCCAATAGTTCACTTTTTGCTTTTGTTTCCCTTGCCCTTGGAGACATGTCTAGCAAGAAGTAGCTGTGGCTGGGGTCAAAGTGATTGCTCACTGTGTTCTCCTCTAGGATTTTGATGGATTCCTGTCTCACCTTTAGGTCTTTATCCATTCCGAGTTTATCTTTTTGTATGATGTAAAAAAGTGGTCTAGTTTCATTCTTCTACATGTGGCTGCCCAATTTTCTCAGTACCATTTAATGAAGAGACTGTCCTTTTTCTATTGGGTATTCTTTCTACTTTGTCAAAGATTAGTTGACCATGGAGTTGAGGTTCCATTTCTGGTTCTCTATCTGTTCCACTGATCTATGTCTCTTTTTTTTTTATGCCAGCACCATACTGTCTTAATGATTACAGTTTTGTAACATAGGTTGAAGTCAGGCATTGTGATACCACCAGCTTTGGTTTTCATATTCAACTTTCCTCTGGCTATTTGGGGTCTTTTCTGGTTCTATACAGATTTTAGTATATTCATTCCAGCTCTGTGAAAAATGTTGATGGTATTTTGATAGAGATTGTATTGAATGTATAGATTGCTTTTGGTAACATAGACATTTTAACAATTTTCTTCCAATCCATAAGCATGGAATGCTTTTCCATTTCTTTGTGTCTATCTCAATTTCTTTCATAAGTGTTCTGTAGGTTTGAGAGTACAGATCTCTTTGGTGAGGTTTATTCCTAAGTATCATATGGTTTTGGCTGCAATTGTAAATGGGATCGATTCCTTAATTTCTCTTTCTTCTGCTTCTTTGTTAGTGTATAGAAATGCAACTGATTTCTGTGCATTCATTTAATATCCTGTCATGTTGCTCAATTCCTGTATGAATTTGGGGGTAGAGTTTTTTGGGTTTCCCACATAAACTATCATGTCATCTGCAAAGAGAGAGAGTTTGACTTCTTCTTTGCCAATTTGAATGCTTTTTATTTCTTTTTGTTGCCTTATTGTGGAGGCTAGGACTTCTAATAATATGTTGAACAACAGAGGTGAGAGTGGGCATCCCTGTTGTGTTCCTGACCTTCAGGAAAATCTCTCAGTTTTTCCCCATTGAGAATGATATTCGCTGTGGGTTTTTCATAGATGGTTTTTATGATATTGACATATATTCTTTTTATCCCTATACTGTGGAGAGTTTTAATCAAGAAAGGATGCTATATTTTGTCAAAGGCATTTTTTGCATCAATTGAGAAGATCATATCATTCTTGTCTTTTATTTTATTAATGTGATCTATCACGTTGCTTGATTTTTGAATGTTGAACCACCCTTGCAGCCCAGGAATAAATCCCACTTGGTCATGGTGAGTAATCCTTGTAATGTACCATTGACTAGTATCTTGGTTAGAATTTTTGCATCCATGTTCATCAGGGATATTGGCCTGTAATTCTCCTTTTTGGTGGGATCTTTCTCTGGTTTGGTGATCAAGATAATGCTGTCTTCATAGAATGAGTTTAGAAGTTTTCCTTCCCTTTCTTTTTTTGAAACCACTTCAGTAGGATGCATATTAGTTCTTCTTTAAATGTTTGGTAGAATTCTCCTGGGAAGCCATCAGGCCCTGGACTCTTGTTTGCTGGAAGATTTTTGATGACTGCTTCAATTTCCTTGCTGGGTATGAGTCTGTTTAGGTTTTCTATTTCTTTCTGTTTCAGTTTTGGTAGTTTATAATTTTCCAGGCATGCATCTGTTTCTTCCAGATGGCCTAATTTGTTGGCATGTAGTTGCTCATAATGTGTTCTTAAAATTGTTCGTATTTCCTTGGTGTTGGTTGTGATGTCTTCTCTTCATTCTTTTTGATGACTGAGTAATATTCCATTGTATTTATACATACAACATCTTCTTTATCCATTCATCAGTCAATGGACATTTGGGGTCTCATCATAGTTTGGCTATTGTTGATAATGCTGCTATAAATATTGTGGTGCATGAACCCCTTCAAATCTGTATTTTTGTATCATTTGGGTAAATATCTAATAGTGCAACTTCTGGGTCATAAGGTAGTTATATTTTTATCTGAGGAACCTCCATACTGTTTTCCAGAGTGGCTGCACCAAGTTTGCATTGCCACCAACAATGCAAGAATGTTCCCCTTTCCCCGCATCCTCACCAACATCTGTTGTTTCTTGTGTTGTTAATTTGAGCCATTCTTAAAGGTGTGAGGTGGTATCTCATTGTGGTTTTGATTTGTATTTCCCTGATGACGAATAATGTTCAATATCTTTTCATGTGCTTGTTAGCTCTCTATATGTCTTCTTTGAAAAAGTGTCTATTCTCATCTTCTGCCCATTTCTTAACTGGATTTTTTTGGTTTTAGGGTGTGAGTTTGACAAATTCTTTATAGATTTTGGATACTAAACTTTAATTAGATACATCATTTTCAAATATCTTCTCCCATTCCATAGGCTGCCTTTTAGTTTTGTTGGTTGTCTCCTTTGCAGAAGCTTTTTATGTTGATGAAGTTCCAAAAGTTCATTTTTGCTGTTGTTTCTTTGTCTCCGGTGGTGTACATAATAAGCAGTTGTTACAGTTGAGGTCAAAGAGGTTGCTGACTGTGTTATCTGCTAGGATTTTTATGGTTTCAGATCTCATTTTTAGGTCTTTCATCCATTATGAATTTATTTTTGTGTATGGTGTTAGGAAGTGGTCAAGTTTCATTCTTTTGCATGTTGTTGTCCAGTTTTCCCAATACCATTTATTGAAGAGAGTGTCTTTTTCCTTTGGGTATCCTTTTCTGCTTTGTGGAAGATTAATTGACCATATAGTTGTGGGTCCATTTCTGAGTTCTCTATTCTGTTCCATTGATCTATGTGTCTGTTTTTGTGCTAGTACCATCCTGTCTTGATGACTGCAGCTTTATAATATAGATTGTAGTCCGGAATCATGATGACTCCAGCTTTGCTTTTTTTTCAGGATTGCTTTGGCTATTTGGGGTCTTTTGTGGTTCCATACAAATTTTAGGATTGTTTGTTCTAGTTCTGTGAAAAATGGTGGTATTTTTATAAGGATTGCATTAAATGTGTAGATTAACTTGGGTAGTATAGACATTTTATTTTATTTTTTTAAAGATTTATTTATTTATTTATTTATTTATTTGACAGAGATAGAGACAGCCAGCAAGAGAGGGAACACAAGCAGGGGGAGTGGGAGAGGAAGAAGCAAGCTCATAGCAGAGGAGCCTGATGTGGGGCTCAATCCCATAACGCTAGGATCACGCCCTGAGCTGAAGGCAGATGCTTGACAACTGTGCCACCCAGGCGCCCCAGTATAGACATTTTAGCAATGTTTGTTCTTCCAGTCCATGAACATAGAATGTTTTTCCATTTCTTTGTGTCTTGTTCAATTTCTTTCACAAGTGTTCTATAGTTTTCAGAGTACAGATCTTTTACCTCTTTGGTTAGGCTTATTCCTAGGTATCTTATGGGTTTTTGTGCAATTGTAAACGGGATTGATGTCTCAATTTCTTTTTCTGCTGCTTCATTATTTGTGTATAGTATTAGAACAGATTTCTGTATGTTGATTTCATATCCTGTGACTTTACTGAATTCATGTATTAGTTCTAGCAATTTTTTTGGTGGATTCTTTCAGGTTTTCTACATAAAGCATCATGTTGTGTGCAAGTAGTGAAAATTTGACTTCTTCCTTGCCAATTTGGATGTCTTTTATATCTTTTTGTTGTCTGATTGCTCAAGCTAACATGCTCAGTGCTACTAAATTTTAATGGTCAGAGTGGACATCCCTGTCTTGTAGAACATCATCTTTGAAATTTTTCTCTCTTAGTTTCCTTTTTGGGCAAAAGTAACTATTTTCCTTTATCCATCCTCAAAGCTTTCATTTATCACCCCTTACCCATAATATTAAGAATGAGGTGTTGACTAAAAGCACAGTGTCATATTTATGTTTATATATTTATAATTTAGAAAACTCTTCCCTACCAGCAAATTGTTACTCTTTTTTTTAAGGCTCAATTGATGCCTTCCTGTTTTTTTTTTTTTAAACATTTAATCACTGGTCAAAGTTTTTAATTATAAATTATATAATTTTTTGATTATTATCTGTCTCCACTATAAGAACATTGAGATTAGGATCTATGCCTGTTTTTATGTTCCCAGATCCTAACATGTTTCCTGGCACATAGCACTAAGTAAATGTTTATCAATTTATTAGACAGAAAATTACTCCAAATATTATATCCTTCTTGAATTCATTCCTAATCCCTATAACCACTACCCTTAACTCTCACTCCACTGACAGATTTACCATTCCCTCTTTTGTATATGAATGGAAATTTTCAAGTAATTTGAAGGACCAGCCATACATCCATGTTTGCCTGGGACATACATAATTTTTATGCCTAATGATCTGACATAATTATTAGTGATGTTCTTTTTATTCTCATAAGTGTCTCAGCTTGGACAATAATAGATGGCCACCTCTATAGAATTGTGTTTTAGCACTTATTAGAGCCATGTCTAGCTAATATTTATTAGTTTGTGAGTTCTTTGAGGACAGAATCAATTCTGCTTTTTCTTTATAGACCCAGGGCTTATTTCAGTGGTTGGCACTCAGTGACTGTTCTTTCAAATGAAAAGCATTCCTGCCATCTTTGTCTCAAGAAGTTTCTACTGTTCTATAAAACAAACACAAAAAACACATGACACCTACACATATACACAGGTTTTAGGACAGACTCTCAGCATTTTTCTTAATATCTTCTTTTTTAAGAGTTATAAAGGTAAATCCAAGTTTATGTTTACTAAGTCATTTATTTCTCTTCTGCTTTAGGTTATTGAGTAGGGAATTTTCACAATAAAAACAGCCATTACAATGATGATTTCCTATGTTGTGAGTTTTTTTTCTGACCTTAACTTTGCTACTGTGTATTGAACTTGTACTCTATGTGACATGTAATGTATTGTATACATGAACATGGTAAAGGTGCTCACATCAATGTTAATTCGGACAGAGCAAAATATAAGAGAATAGAGAAGAAAATAATATTCTATGGTCCATCAGCTAGGAATAGTCAAACTTATTTTCTACAGGTACCTCTCCTTTGCCAATAAAATATACAGTTAGTCTTATAAACATTGACGTTTTTAAAGTGACTTTTGAGCTTTGAATAAATGCAAGGGGAAAATTTCAATGTCCTATGTACACTAGAAATTATTTTGAAGATAATAAAATGTAAGTCGGATAGTAAATGTGGACTTATAAAGGAAATAGACTTCAAAATTCAAATAAGAGATTAATAGAGAAGTGAAAGTAAAATGGATGTCTACATATTGGCTAATTCATTAAGAGAAAATTGGAAGTTACAAGTGGTAGTATAATCATTACAGAAGTCATATGTTACCAGAATATCAGTTCTGAGATGTCAATTCTGTGTGCATATGATGTTTCTAAATGTGACTTTCCTAAAGCACACAAGCACTTATCCATATTATTCTTAGATAGAGCTATTGGTGACTTTTTTTCTTGTTTGTGTAAATATTACTAAAGGGTAACCAGAAAACTTTAGTACATTGGTTACATAGATAATCAGATTTTAGATTAGTGAACACTGCTGCTATCTGAAGAGCTTGTCAGTGCTCGCAGGTCTACAGCTTTTGCTTCTCTGTTAGACTTCTTAAAACAAAAACCAATCTTTTGATGGTGTCTGTTGTATCCTTTACATATGTTAAGAACCTACTATATGTTCTATTCACTTTTCTAAGCACTTTCCTTACTCATCTTACATAGTCCTTACCTTGTGAGGTAAGTATCAATATTCTCATTTTATATATAAGGAAACCAAGGCTCAAACTGAGGAAAAAACACTTTGGCCAAGTTAGAACTCAGCCCTGCAGGGACAGATGTGATCAGTGAGAGGAGGAGTTCAGAAATAAAATTGTCCTTAATTCTCTTTTGTAATTAATATTCTTTTCAAAATGTTTTGGTTTATTGTGACAATAAATTGACAATTTTCTCCTTTTTACAAAACAATAAATACAGTTGCAATAAATAAAAGAGGCTGCAGATACAATTCAAAAGTGTACACAGACCCATTTTTTAAAAATCTGGAGCACACCTATCTACTTGTCACCTTATACCCTACTTCAATTGCTTGAAAACAATTTCAATGGTTTTCTAGTCTACCCAGTAGATAGAATCCCTGATATTTTGCAATGAGTAGTGCTGAAGATGTTGTGCTCTTCAGGAGTGGAACTCAGCTTTAGCAAGAGGGATCTGGTGTGAGATTTGGGAAAACTTGCCTAGCAGAAAGGAAAAGAGAGAATCCTATCAAGGATGCATATATTCTTGACTCTTGTTGAAATGCTATGTTTTTCTTTCTCAAAGTTGTTATGATTAACAGTTAACTATAGCGTGATTTATTTTGTGTGTGTGTGGGGGGGATTACAGCATTATTGTCACCAATGAAATTTTATGCTTAGAATTATTAAAGAATTAGAATTATAAAAGAATTTTTTTCTTTATTGTAAGATGAGTCCAATCATTTGAAGCACAAAAATTAAATGTCATACAGCCTGTAGTTTCTTACAAAGAAACCTTTGCATTCTGAAATGCTTTTCCAGAATTTTACTAAACATGATTGTGGTATCTTTGTTTATTTGTAGGGACTGGTAACATCTGAACATACCGAACCAAACAGGCAAACTCTTGCACCATCACTACCACATTTTACCACAACGGAATGTAACTGTATGTGGATTCCAAGCAGTCTAAAAAGAAAAATAACTGATTAGACCTCAGACTGCTCACTGAAAGGGATGACGGCCACGGCTGCAGTAGAGACACCAAAAATGGAGAAGAATGCCTCCAAGGAAGAGAAACAACAGTCTAAGCAGGACAGCCTAGAGCACAGCAATGCTGACTCTGAAGAGTGGATGAACTCTGAAAGTGACCCTGAACAGATGAGCCTTAAGAGCAGCAACAATGACAATAGCCACCAACCTGGGGATGCTCAGATGAAAAAAAAGGGGATTCCCTCTAAGCCACACCGTCAGCTCTATAGATCACCCTGCTTAGACCATCCAAGCTTCTCCCAGAGCAGCATTCTACAAGAGGGGAAGCTTGACTTGGAAAAGGAATACCAAGCAAAGATGGATTTTGCTCTAAAGCTGGGCTACGCAGAGACACAGATTCAATCAGTATTGAACAAGCTGGGCCCAGAATCACTTATTAATGATGTATTGGCAGAGCTCGTCAGACTTGGGAACAAAGGTGATTCAGAAGGGCAGGTCAGCTTGAGTCTGTTAGTGCCTCGGGGTTCCAGCTCCAGAGAGACCGCAAGCCCTGAACTATCTCTTGAAGATGAAATAGACAGCAGTGAAAATTTGAGGCCAGTTGTCATAGATGGAAGTAATGTGGCAATGAGGTAAGTGTAGTATATTTTTGCTCTTTAAAAAAGAAAAAAAGAAACCTTCCCTGAGCTCATAGAAATCATCTTTCTTTGCTAAATGCTATGAGAGTTTCCTGGTTGTTGTTCATGGCTTGTGCTCTTGTAGGTGGAGAGAGGCTAAAATGATCCTGCCAGGGTCCTTTCTCTCTCCTTTGAAATTGTTGGCAATTTGTTTTCAGGTACCCTGAAAACAGCTTAGACATCAGTGATTCTTCAATGGAAACATAATCATTTAACCTTTGTTCCTCTTGCGGCCCCTTCTCCCACCTCTACTTGTCTGGATGAATCATCCTGAGAATGCTTTTATAACATCACTTGGGGGCTTACTCGGGAACTTTCAGTAACTCCCAATTGTCATTCTACCAAATTTGGATCCCTTTGCCTGGCTTTGTGATCCGACCTTTCTCTTCTCCTATTTGATTGTATTTTTCACACCTACTGGATTTACATCAGCCTCCATGTAAATTATGCTGATTTCTAACCCCACTGCTTGTGTCCATGTCATTCCCCAACCTAGCAGTGACCTCTTCCTTATCTTCATACCCATCAAGATGTACTGCTTTCATAAATACCATCCGGACTTTTTAATCCCATTGATTATCTCTGAGCTACAGCACCTATGGTAAGTTGAATAATAGCTCCCTTTTGATGTTCACATCCTAATCCCTGGAATCCGGGATTATGTTATTTTACATGCTAAAAGTGACTTTGCAGGTTTGATTAAGTTAAGGATTTGAGATAAGTGAAATTATACTGGTTTATCAAGGTGGACTCACTATAATATCAAAGGTCCTTATAAGAGGGAAAGAGGCAGCAGGATAAGAATGAGTAGTAGGAGGTGTGATGACAGAAACAAGAGGTCTTGTGATATAACAAAGAAGCCATGAGCCAAGGAAATGTGGGCAGCCTCTGAAACTGCAAATGGCGAGGAAACAGATTCTCTCTTGAAGCCTGCAGAAACAACACAGTCTTGTCAGAACATTGATTTTAGAATTCTGACCTCCTGAACTAAAACTAAGTTGGTGTTATTTTAAGACACTAAATGTGTGGTGATTTGCTGTAGAACGTTAGTAAATACATTATGAAGAGTGCTTTCATACTTTATTCCATACTTTCTCATATAATTTTTTATTTCATGTCAGAGATCTTTAAGAATCCCTTCTTCCATTTCTTTTTTTTATTCAAAAGCAAAACTAAACTATTGGGACTTCATCAAAATAAAAACCTCTTCTTATTTCTAAAATGAGTTGTCATTCAGTTTGGCTTTAAAACTCTGAAGGATTGGGGTGCCCGGGTGGCTCAATCAGTTAAACATCCAACTCTTGGTTTTGGTTCAGGTCCTGAAATCAGGGTTGTGAGATCAAGCCCCCCATCAGGCTCTGCACTCAACAAGGAGTGTGCTTGAGATTCTCACCCTCTGTGCCCCTCCCCCAGTCTCTCAAATAAGTAAATAAATCTTTTTTTTTAATTCCCAGCCTGTTTCCTTCTGAGTCTATCATTGCTTGAACTCCCTGGAATCTTAGACTGTACAGAATCAGAACAAAAGTAAGAAGCCTTAGACTAGCAAGTTTTTCATTTGATTATCCCATTGTTCTGCAGGGCAGGGGCCTTGTTTTATGCCTCCTTTGTTTTTCTCACAGCACATAGCACACTACTGGATGTTCCTGGAGAGGGAGCAGAGATAGCACAAGTTTTATGAACCATACCATTGCTCTATACAGGAGTTGCTTAGCAGACTACCTGGAGGTCCATTTTAGTATATAGTTCTATTTAATCCTCACAGAAACTTTATTTTACAGATGAGAAAACTAGACTTCAACAAGGTTCAATGATTTTCTTTTTTTAAATTAACATATAATGTATTATTTGTTTAAGGGGTACAGGTCTGTGATTCATCACTCTTATATAATACCCAGTGTTCATTACAACACATACCCTCCCCTGTTTCCATCACCCAGTTAACCCATCCCCTCACTCCCTCCTCCTCCAGCAGCCCTCAGTTTGTTTCCTAAGATTAAGAGTCTTTTATGGTTTGTCTCCCTCTCTGGTTTTGTCTTGTTTCATTTTTTCCCCTCTTCCCCTATGATCTCTGCCTTGTTTCTTAAATTCCACATATCAGGGGAGGGAGGCAAAATGGCTGAGGAGTAGGGGACCCCATTTCAACTAATCCCCTGAATTTAGCTGGATATCTATCAAACCATTTTGAACACCAATGAAATCAACCTGAGATGTAAGAATATATATCTGAATCTCTACAAGCAGAAAAGCTACTGCTTTTTGAAAGGTATGACTCATGGAGTTGTGAATCTGTGGGAAGATATTGGAAGATAAACAGAAGGGGGAGGGAGCCTTGATAAGCTGGTTCCTGGAAAGTGATATAACACCTGAGTGCAAAATCAGAACCCTTAGAAATCTGCTCTAGTAAGAGACATCTCTCTCTGGAAATGAAAAGGCAGAATTCTAGGTAGGACATGGCATTGTGGTCTCAGGATCTGAGGAGTCACAGAGTGAACAGGGGAGCCTGAACTGGTAGAGTGCCTGAGCAGTGGAGTCAGGAAGCAGGTTATGGTCAGTGAACTCAGAAGGGGATTCTCAGCTGGGATCACCATAAAGCATGAGCCAGGCTGGTAGATAATTGCTCTTTTCCTGAGCAGCCTGAAAAAGTCTGGAACCTGCGCCCGACCAGGTAAAAGCTTGAAGGGCAGTTGTGGCCCAGAAAGAACATTAGAGCAGCACCCACACACGATCAAGGAGATTCAGGTGTGCACGCAAGCCCATGGCCACTTGTGGTCTTAGAGTCAAAAAGGTCAGTGGCACTCCCAGGCCCCTAGGACTACCTCTGAGAAAGTTGCAGTGGGTGCACACAGTGGGAGGCTACAGTTTTCAGTGCATACAGAAGTGGAGACTCTTTGTCTTGGAGAGTTTATTAAAGAGGGCAGACTGTGATCTTTCTGCTCTGGGCCAGAGGTCTGCGCTCAGCCATTTTTGCTCTGATCCTCTAAAGAGATGTGGAAAACCTCCAGGGGGGAAAAAACTACACATAGGACCAGTTTTCACTGAGCCCACCCCCCTGACAGGGGGTGGGGCAACTCTGCCCACACAGGGACACCTGAGAAACAGCACAGCAGGCCTCTCCTCCAAAAGACAGTCTGGAAGAACAGGTGGATGATGAGCCTATGGATCCCATAAGACTGTAAAATTCCAATGCCAGAGGAAAACAGTATATTGAGCTCCAGGTGTTGCCTCATGACTCATTTATTTTTCAGATAAAATTCTCCTTTTTTTTCTTTTTCTTAGGTTTTTTCTCTTTTCTTTCTTTTTACCTTTTTTTCTCATTTCAACTAGATGTTTATTATACCAACTTATATTTCATAGTTGCTTTTTAACTTGTATTTTTTCACACCTATATTTTTATAGATATATGCTTCATTTTACTCCTTTCTCTCTCTCTCTCTCTCTCTCTCTCTATATATATATATATATATATATATATATATATATATATATATATATATATATATAAGTTTTACTTTTGTTGCAATGTTGGGTGGTAATGTCTTCTAACACACGGACTAAAATTCACCCAGGAACAAGTGGAACACCCTGCTTTGTCCACACTGCAAGATTATACTCCCTCTTCCCCTCCCCACCTTTTTTAAATTTTATTTTATTCTTGTGTTTCATTTTGGCTTTATTTTTCTGTGGTGGCTTCCAACTACTCAGGATGTTGCTAGGGTGCAACCTGTTTGGGATGTAGTTGATATTTTGGACTCTGTTCATTTGCCCATCCATTGTTCTCTGGACAGAATGACAAGAGGAAGGATCTCACACAAAAAAGAACCAGAGATAGTATTCTCTGCCACAGAGCTAATCAATATGGATATAAGCAAGATTCAGAGACAGAATTCAGGAAAGAATCATAAAGCCAATAGCTAGGCTTGAAACAAGCATTAGTGACAATATAGAATCTGTAAGGGCAGAAATGAGATCTAATCAGACCATACTTAAAAATGCTATGAATGAGATGCAGTCTAAACCGGATACTCTAACAACCAGGGTAAATGAGGCAGAAGAATCAGTGATCTAGAAGATAAACTGATGGAAAGGAAGAAAATTGAGGAAAACAGACATAGGCTGCTAGTAACCTATGAAAAAAGGTGTGGAGAGATTAATGATACCATGAATTGTTCCAATATCAGAATTATTGGGATCCCCAAGAAGGTGGAGAGAGAGCAAGAGAGCTAGAAGGTATATTTGAGCAAATCATAGATGAGAACTTCACTAATCCAGGGAAGGAAATAAGCATTCATATCCAAGAGGCAGAGAGGACCCCCTCTGAAAATCAATAAAGATAGATCAACACCCCAACTTATAATAGTGAAGCTTTCAAATTATACAGCAAAAGACACTATCCTGAGAGTAGCTAGGGAGAAAAGTTTCCTTACATATTGAGGGACAAGCATCAGAATAACATCAGACCTATCCACAGAAATGTGGCAAGCCAGAAAGTGCTGGCAAGACATGTTCAGGGTACTAAATGAGAAGAACAAGCAGACAAGAATACTTTATCCAGCAAGGCTGTCCTTCGGAAGGGGTGGAGAGATAAAGAGCGTCCACGACAAGCAGAAACTGAAAGAATATGTGACCACCAAGGCAACCCTTCAAGAAATATTAAGGGGGATTCTGTAAGTGAAGAGAGACCCTGAGAGTAATATATGCCAGAAAGAAACAGAGACAATCTACAGAAACGGGGACTTTAAAGGTAATACAATGGGACTAAATTCAAATCTTTCAATAGTTACTCTGAATGTAAATGGGCTGAATGCTCTCATCAAAGGACACAGGGTTTCAGATTGGATAAAAAAGGAGGACCCATTCATATGCTGTCTAGAAGAGACTCATTTTGAACCTAAAGACACCTCCAGATTGAAAGTGAGGGGATGAAGAACAATTTGCCATGCCAATGGACCTCAAAAGAAAGCTGGGGTAGTAATCTTAATATCAGACAAATCAGATTTTAAACCAAAAACTGTAGTTTAAGATATGGAGAAGGACACTATATCATACTTAAAAGGTCTATCCAACATGGAGATCTGACAATTGCAAATATCTATGCCCCTAACATGGGAGCAGCGAATTGTATAAACCAATTAATAATCAAAATAAAGAATAATATTGATAATAATACATTAATAGTAGGAGACTTCAACAGTCCACTCACAGGATTGGACAGATCATCTAAGCAGAAGATCAGCAAAGGAACGGTAACTTTGACTGACACATTGGACCAGATAGACTTCGTAGATATATACAGAACATTCCATCTTGAAACAACAGAATATTCATTCTTCTTGAGTGCACAAGGAACTTTCTCCAGAATAGATTACATAATGAATCAGAAATCAGTTCTCAATTGATAACAAAACATTGAGATTATTCCCTGCATATTTTTAGACAACAATGTTTTGAAATTGGAATTCAACCACAAAAAGAAATTTGGAAGGAACTAAAACACTTGAGGGTTAAAGAGCATCCTGCTAAATAATGAGTGGGTCAACCAGGAAATAAAAGAAGAACTTAAACAATTCATGCAAAGCAATGAAAATGTAGCATCGGTTCAAAACCTATGGAATACTGCAAAGGTGGTCCTAAGAGGGAAGAACATAGCCATCCATGCCTCTCTCAAAAAATTAGAAAAATCCCAAATACACAAGGTAACCTTACACCTAAAGGACCAGGAGAAAGAATAGCAAATAAAGCCTAAAACAAGTGGGAGAAGAGAAATAATAAAGATTAGAGCAGAAATCAATGAAAGAGAAGCTAGAACAGTAAAAGAGTTCAACGAAACTAGAAGCTGGTTCTTTGAAAGAATCAAGAAGATCAATAAACCTCTGGCCAGACTTATCCAAAAGAAAAGAGAAAGGACCCAAATTAATAAAATCACGAATGAAAAGGAAGAGATCATGACTAACACCAAGGAAATAGAAACAATTATTTGTTTTCAGACGGGTGGGGGGTGGGGGATGGGCTAGCCCAGTGATGGATATTAAGGAGGGCATGTACTACATGGAACTCTGGGTGTTATATACAAACAATGAATCATGGAGCACTACATCAAAAACTAATGATGTACTATATGGTGACTAACATATCATCATAAAAAAAGAAACAATTATTAGAAATTATTATCAGCAACTGTATGCCAACAAACTAGGCAATCTGGAAGAAATGGATGCCTTCCTGGAAACTTATAAACTACCAAGACTGAAACAGGAAGAAATAGACAATCTGAACAGACCAATAACCAATGAGGAAATTGAGGCAGTAATGAAAAACCTCCCAAAAAGTGAGAGTCCAGGGCCAGATGGTTTCCCAGGGGAATTCTACCAAACATTTAAAGAAGATATATCCATTTCACTGAAGCTGTTTCTTTTTTTATAATTTTATTTTATTTTTTAATAATAATTTTGTGTTATGTTATGTTAGTCACCATACAGAATATCCTTCGTTTTTGATGTAATGTTCCATGATTCATTATTTGCGTATAACACCCAGTGCACCATGCAATATGTTCCCTCCTTAATACCAATCACCAGCCTATCTCAATCCCCCACCCCTCTCCCCTCTGAAGCCCTCAGTCTGTGTGAAGCTGTTTCAAAAAACAGAAATGGAAGGAAAACATCCAAGCTTGTTCTATGAGGCCAGTGTTACCTTGATCGCAAAACCAGACAAACAGGCCATCAAAAAGGAGAATTACAGACCAATATCCCTTATGAACATGGATGCCAAAGTACTCAACAAGATAATAGCCAATAGGACACAACAGTACTTCGAAAGGCTTATTCGCCAAGACCAGGTCGGGTTTATTCCTGGGCTGGAAGGGAGGTTCAACATTTGCAAATCAATCCACATGATAGCTCACATTAACAGAAGAAAAGACAAGAACCGGAAGATCCTCTCAATTGATGCAGAAAAATCATTTGACAAAATACAGCATCCTTTCCTGATTAAAACTCTTCAAAGTATAGGGATAAAGGGAACATACCTCAATATCATAAAAGCCATCTGTGAAAAGCCCACAGCAAATATCGTTCTCAATGGGGAAAAACTGAGAGCTTTTTCCCTAAGGTGAGGTACATGACAAGGATGCCCACTCTCACCACTATTGTTCAACATAGTACTAGAAGTCTTAGCCTCAGCAATCAGACAACAAAAAGAAATTAAAGGCATTCAAATTGGCAAAGAAGAAGTCAAACTCTTTCTCTTCACAGATGACATGATACTTCATGTGGAAAACCCAAAAGACTCCACCCCCAAATTACTAGAACTCATAGGGCAATTCAGAAACATGGCAGGATAGAAAATCAATGCACAGAAATCAGTTGCATTTCTACACATTAACAATGTAACTGAAGAATGAGAAATTAAGAAATCTACTCCATTTATAATAGCACCAAAAACTATAAGATACCTAGGAATACACTTAACCAAAGAGGTAAAGGATCTATACTCTAGAAACTATAGAACACTTATGAAAGAAATTGAGATAGACACAAAGAAATGAAAAACATTCCATGCTCATGGATTGGAAAAAAAATGTTAAAATGTCTATGCTCCCCAGAGCAATCTACACTTTAAATGCTGTCCCTATCAAAATACCATCTACATTTTTCAGAGCTGGAACAAATAATCCTAAAATTTGTATGGAACCAAAAGGACCCAGAATCTCCAGGGGAATGTTGAAAAAGAAAACCAAAGTCAGTCTACTGCAATGCCTGACTTCAACCTATATTACAAAGCTGTGATCATCAAGACAGCATGGTATTGACACAAAAACAGACACATAGATCAATGGAACAGAATAGAGAGCCCCGAAATGGACCCTCAACTGTATGATCAACTAATCTTCAACAAAGCAGGAAAGAATACCCAATGGAAAAAAGACAGTCTCTTCAATAAATGGTGCTGGGGAAATTGGGAAGCCACATGCAGAAGAATGAATCTGGATCATTCTCTCACACCATTCATAAACATAAACTCAAAACTAATAAAAGACCTGAAGTTGAGACAGGAATCCATCAAAATTCTGGAGAAGATCACAGGCAGTAACCTCTTTGACCTCGGCCACAGCAATTTCTTGCTAGATATGTCTCCCAAGTCAAGGGAAACAAAAGCAAAAATGAACAATTGGGACATTATCACAGTAAAAAGTTTCTGTACAGCAAAGGAAACAGTCAACAAAACTAAGAGGCAACCCACAGAATGAGAGAAGATATTTTCAAATGACATAACAGGTAAAGGGCTGGTATCCAAGATCTATAAAGAACTTCTCAAACTCAACACCCAAAAAACAAATAATCCAGTCAAGAAATGGGCAGAAGACATGAACAGACACTTCTCCAAAGAAGACATAGAAATAGCTAACAGACACATGAAAAAATGTTCAACATCCCTGGCCATCAGGGAAATACAAGTCAAAATTATAGTGAGATATCACCTTAGACCAGTTAGAATGGCAAAAATTAACAAGAGATGGAACAACAAATATTGGTGAGGATGTGGAGAAAGGGGGACCCTCTTACACTGTTGGTGGGAATGCAAGCTGGTATAGCCACTCTGGAAAACAGCATGGAAGTTCCTCAAGAAGTTAAAAATAGTGCTACCGTATGACCCAGCAATTACACTACTGGGTATTTATAGCAAAGATACAGATGTAGTGAAAAGAAAGGGCACCTGCACCCCAATGTTCATAGCAGCAATGTCCACAATAGGCATACGGTGGAAGGAGCCAAGATGCCCTTCAAGAGAGGAATGGATAAAGAAGATGTAGTTCATATATACAATAGGATGCTATTCAGCCATCAGAAAGGATGAATACCTATCATTTGCATCAACATGGATGGAACTGAAGTTCATTATGGTTAGTGAAATAAGTCAAGTAGAGACAGACAATTATCATATGGTTTCACTCATATGTGGAACCTAAGGAATAGCACAGAGGATCATAGGGGAAAGGAGGGAAAACAGAATGGGAAGAAATCAGAGAGGGAGACAAACCAGGAAGATT
This sequence comes from Ursus arctos, assembly GCF_023065955.2. NCBI lineage: Eukaryota > Metazoa > Chordata > Mammalia > Carnivora > Ursidae > Ursus > Ursus arctos. The sequence continues at coordinate 51,685,135 of NC_079873.1, forward strand.
CTGGGCTCTGGGAAACAAACTCAGGGTTACAGAAGGGAAGGGGGTGAGGGGATGGGGTAGTCAGGCAATGGGTGATTAAGGAGGACATGTGTCATGGTGAGCACCGGGTGTTATAGGCAACTAATGGATTGTTGAACACTACATAAAAAACTAATGAAGTATTATATGTTGGCTAATTGAACATAATAATAATAATAAAAAAAAACTTCTGAGGTGATTCTGATAAATCCCTGGGCATAAAAAAAAAACAAATTTCCACATATCAGTAAGATCAAATGATAATTGTCTTTCTCTGTTTGACTTATTTTGCTTAGCATAATACCCTCTAGTTCCATCCATGTCATTGCCAATGGCAAGGTTTCATTTTTTGATGGCTGTGTAATATTCCATGCACATACAAGTGTGTGTGTGTGTGTGTGTGTGTGTATCACATCTTCTTTATCCATTTTCTTGAGGTCATTTGCTATAGTTAGTAACGTATGACAGTGAGAACTTGAACTTATATCTTCTGGTTTCAAATGAATGAAATGAAATTATCATTTCTAAATATCTGTTCTGTTTTTTCCCCTTCTTTTCAATTTTTTATTTAAATTACAGTTAGCTAATATACAGCATATTAGTTTCAGGTGTAGAATTTAGTGATTCATCACTTACATATAACACCCAGTGCTCATCACTACAAGTGCCAGGCACTTCTGCATACACGATTTAATCCTCACTATAAACCCTACAAGAACAGGCTAATGAGGCTCATTTTTGCAGGTGAGGAGACTCAGGTTCAGGGAGGCTGAGTAACTGCCCAAGGTAATGCGAGTAATAAATGACGCTGCTTGTATTAAAATCTGAATCTGACTTCAATGCTTCTGTGACAATATAATGCAATAGTATGTGGCTATTAGTGTTATTAAGAATATTTGAGGGACACCTGGATGGCTTAGACATTTAAGTCTCTGACTTCAGCTCAGGTCATGATCTCAGGGTCCTGTGATCAAGCCCTGCCTCAGGCTCCCAGATCAGTGGGGAGTCTGCTTGTCCCTCTACCCCTCCCCCAGTTTGTGCTTTCTCTGTGTCGCTCTCTCTCTCTCTCTCTCTCTCAAATAAATAAATACAATCTTAAAGAAAAAAAAAGAATATTTGACATTCTTCCTGGTAGCAGAGAATACATTTACAGGTTTCCTTTTCCAAACCTTTAAATCATGACAGCATAGTCAAGGTGGGTAAGGAATGTGAGCCATCTCCCCTGTTTTACTTAGGGAAAACTAGAAGCATAGTAACAAGGAAGTTAAATGGCCTGTACACAATACTAAAGTAATCAGAATGATGCAGTGGGCCAGCGAAAAGCAGAGGGTGATATCTATGTTCAAAGGGCCAAGGGTAACTCTGCTCTTCTCCAAATTGGCATAAACTAGAGTAATTTCTGAGGGGAAGAGGTATGGGATCTGTGAAACTCAACCTCTTGCCAAACTAGACCATTCAAAATACCTTAGATTGGACCAGTTTCCCAAGGCCTCTATTTCTTCTTCTTTTTTTTTTTAAAGATTTTATTTATTTATTTATTTGACACAGAGAGACGGTGAGAGAGGGAACACAGGCAAAGGGAGTGTGAGAGGGAGAAGCAGGCTTCCTGCCGAGGAGGGAGCCTGATGCGGGGCTCGATCCCAGGACCCTGGGATCATGAGCTGAGCCAAACGCAGACGCTTAATGGCTGAGCCACCCAGGTGCCTCCAATGCCTCTATTACTGTAAGTTTTTTTTTTTTTAATGTAGGGATGATAAGAACCCAGGACTTCCTTGAGGACATTGACTTCACAGTGATATAAGATCTTCCTTATTTTTGGACTTCTGTTCAAGGATTGCTGGTTATAAAAGACACTGTAGTATGGTTCCTTTGCTTTGTAAGGAATACTGAAGAGATTAGTTAACAAGATAATTAGTTTCAACATATCTAGTCTATGCCAGTAGCAATCTGTCATACTGATGGGAAGATGAACTTTTGCCTTCTGTAGGAGTTGCTTTGCCAAATTAAAGATGCCTCACACAATTTAAATAAAGCCCCCCCCCCCAAAGCAGCACTAAACCTTATTTTTAGAGCGCATTAAAATAGTGCATTGTGGACCATGTGATTTTCTAAAATTGCCAGCTGTGTCCTTGTTAGCGTCTCCTTCCTATTCTGACCGGTTAGTTACTGATGAGTCCCATTTATCCTGAAATCACATTTCACATGGTGAAAGTTCATTGGTATAGTCCGCTTGTGAATTTGTTAGTGCTGTTAATCTAAATTTGGCTTATTTTCTCCATTGGTTAGCTGTAACTTCATCATTAGATTAGTACTTGCTGGACAAACTACATATCAACATCTATTGTTCCTCAGCATGTTACATGAGCCTGCATTGAAATCATGATGCTTTGTCATCTACAACATTTGCTTAACATTTGCAGTAGTGGTGTACCTGTGATTCACATACTGATATAAGCTATGATCCTAAAGGGTATGTTCATTGTAAGAGCTGCCTCCTTGGGGAGGAAAAATCCATTTTAGAGTTATTAAGTCTTTCAAAAGTAAATGCCATCATATTCTTTAAGTCCAAGAGATGCCACTGACCCACCTGCTAGGCAGAATTTGGCTTGGAATTTGGATCATAATATGTATCTAAGCTAATTTACAGAACAAAGTGATATATACCATCACGAAGACACTTGGTAACTTACAGGTCTAGGCTTTATTTTTTTATTAATTTTTATTAACTGAGTAAATCCTCATAAAGATAGGAAAAGAAAGAAGCATAGAATTAAGATTATAGCATGACTATTTACAAAACTGATAATTAGAAGATTATATCATTTAAAAGCTGAATAGTGCTAAAAAATGATCAAGCTATTCAATAATTTGTAGGCAAGGAAATTAAGGCCCAGAGAAATGAAGGGGCCTATTTGTCCACAGTTACTCAAAGCCAGTATTACATTGTAGAACTTCAGACTCTAAATCAACTGCTTTTCCTCCTCAGAATAATAGAAATGACAGCAGTATTTATTGGTCATTTGTTTGTGATAGGCATATAAAATTAAATTGAGAGGTGGAGGAAACAATGTCTTCTTCCACATGTAACCAGGAGTTAGATATTATTGTGAATGCTGTAGTACCTTATTTCTCAAGATCTATCATACATCTTTTTTGTTTAAAATTTTTATTATGTTATTTTAGTCACCATACAGTACATCCTTAGTTTTTGATGTAGTGTTCCATGATTCATTGTTTGCATATGACACCCAATGCTCCATGCAATACGTGCCCTCTTTAATACCCAGGAACAGCCTATCCCAATCCCCCACTCCCCTCCCCTCTGAAGGCCTCAGTTTGTTTCCCAGAGTCCATAGTCTCTCGTGGTTCATTCCCCCTTCTGTTTACCCCCCTTCATTCTTCCCTTCCTTCTCCTACCAATCCCCTGGCTATTTCTTATGTTCCATAAATGCGTGAAACCATATGATAATTGTCTTTCTCTGCTTGACTTATTTCACTTAGCATAATCTCTTCCAGTCCTGTCCATGTTGCTGCAAATGTTGGGTAATTGTTCTTTCTGATGGCTAATATTCCATCATATATATGGACCACATCTTCGTAATCCATTCATCTGTTGAAGGGCATCTCGGCTCTTTCCACAATTTAGTTATTGTGGACAGTGCTGCTATGAAGATTGGGGCGCATATGGTGCTTCTCTTCACTATGTCTCTATCCTTGGGGTAGATACCCAGGAGTGCAATTGCTTGGTCACACGGTAGCTCAATTTTTAACTTTTTAAGGGACCTGCACACTGTTTTCCAAAGTGGCTATACCAACTTGCGTTTCCACCAACAGTTCTCACCAAGGGTTCCTCTTTCTCCACATCCTCTCCAACATTCATTGTTTCTTCACTTGTCCATTTTTTAATTTCTAACTGGTGTAAGGTGGTATCTCAATGTGGTTTTGATTTGAATTTCCCTGATGGCTAATGATTTTGAACATTTTTTCATGTGTCTGTTAGCCATTTGTATGTCTTCATTGGAAAAGTGTCTGTTCATATCTTCTGCCCATTTTTTCATTTGATTATTTGTTTCCCAGGTATAGACTTTGAGAAGTTCTTTATAGATCTTGGTTACCAGCCTTTTAATTGTAGTGTCATTTGCAAATATCTTCTTCCATTCTGTGGGTTGCCTCTTTGTTCAGATGGCTATCTTCTTTGCTGTGCAGAAAATTTTATCTTGATGAAGTCCCACAAGTTCATTTTTTCTTTTGTTTCTCTTGCCTTTGGAGATATGTCATGAAATAAGTGGCTGTGGCCGATGTCAAAGAGGTTACAACTTATGCTCTCCTCTATGATTTTGATGGATTCCTGTCTCACATTGAGGTCTTTCATCCATTTGGAGTTTATCTTTGCAAATGGTGTGAGAGAGTGGTCGGTTTTCCTTCTTTTGCATATAGCTGTCAATTTTCCCAGCACCAATTATCGAAGAGACTCTTTTTCCACTGAATGTTTTTTCCTGCTTTGTCAAAGATTAGTTGCCCATAGAGCCAAGGGACCATTTCTGGGTTCTCTAATCTGTTCCATTGGTCTATGTGTCTGTTTTTGTGCCAGTACCATGCTGTCGTTGTGATCACAGCCTTGTAGTATAGCTTGAAATTCGGCAAGGTAATGCCCCCAGCTTTGTTTTTCCTTTTCAACAATTCCTTGACGATTCAGGGCCTTTTCTGGTTCCACACAAACTTAAGGGCTGTTTGTTCCAGTTCTTTGAAAAATGTCATTGGTATTTTGATTGGGATGGCACTGAAAGTGTAGATTGTTCTGGGTAGCATAGACATTTTAACTATGTTTATTCTTCTGATCCATGAGCATGGAATGTTTTTCCATCTTTTTGTGTCTTCTTCAATGTCTTTGAACAGTGATCTGTAGTTTATAGATCCTTTACCTCTCTGGTTAATTCCGAGATATTGTATGATTTTTGGTGCTATTGTAAATGGGATGGATTCCCTAATTTCTCTTTCTTCAATCTCATTGTTCATGTATAGAAATGCAACTGATTTCTGAGCATTGATTTTGTATCCTGCCACATTACTGAATTGTTGTAAGAGTTCTACTAATTTGGGGGTAGGTCTTTTGGGTTTTCCATATAAAGTATTATGTCATCTGTGAAGAGAGAGAGTTTGGCTTCTTTGCCAATGTGAATACATTTTATTCTTTTTTGTTCTTGGGTTGCTGTTGCTAGGACTTCTAGTACTATGGTGAACAATAGTGGCTAGACTGGGCATCCTTGTCGTGTTCTTGATCTTAAGGGAAAGGCTTTCAATTTTTCCCCATTGAGAATGATATTCTCTGTAGGTTTTTCATAGATGGTTTTCATGAAATTGAGGAATGTACTCTCTATCCCTACACTCTGAAGGGTTTTAATCAGGAAAGGATGCTATATTTTGTCAAATGCTTTTTCTGCATCTATTGAGAGGATCATATGATTCTTGACTCCTTTCTTGTTGATATAATCTATCACACTGATCAATTTGCAAATGTTGAACCACCCTTGTATCCCAGGGATGAATCCCACTTGGTCGTGATGGATAATCCTTTTAATGTACTGTTGGATCCTATTAGCTAGGATCTTGTTGAGAATTTTGGCATCCATATTCATCAGGGATATTGGTCTGTAGTTCTCCTTTTTTTATTATAATAATATATTTTTTATTATATTATGTTAGTCGCCATACAGTACATCCCTAGTTTTTGATGTAAAGTTCCATGATTCATTAGTTGCGTATAACATCCAGTGCACCATGCAATACGTGCCCTCCTTATTACCCATCACCAGCCTATCCCATTCCCACACCCCCTCCATTCTGAAGCCCTCAGTTTGTTTCTCAGAGTCCATAGTCTCTCATGCTTCATTCCCCCTTCTGATTACCCCCCTTTCTTTATGCCCTTCTTCTGCTACTGTAATTCTCCTTTTTGATGGGGTCTTTACCTGGTTTGGGGATGAAGGTAATGCTGGCCTCATAGAATGAGTTTGGTAGTTTTCCTTCTGTTTCTATTTTTGAAACAGCTTCAGGAGAATAGGTATTATTTCTTCTTTGAATGTTTGGTAGAATTCCCCGGGGAATACATCAGGCCCTGGACTATTGTTTTTGGGTAGGTTTTTGATCACTAATTCAATCTCTTCACGACTAATTGGTCTGTTTATATAATCAGTTTCTTCTTGTTTCAGACTTTTTTAAATAAGTTTTTTACATGTTTTTTAAGAAGTTTTTATAAGTTTCCAGGAAGGCATCCATTTCATCCAGGTTGTTTAATTTATTGGCATATAGTTGTTGATAATAGTTTCTAATGATTATTTCTATTTCCTTGGTGTTGGTCATGATCTCTCCCTTTTCATTCATAATTTTAATAATTTGGGTCCTTTCTTTATTCTGTTGAATACGTCTGGCCAGTGGCTTTTCGATCTTATTTATTCTTTCAAAGAACCAGCTTCTAGTTCTGTTGATCTGCTCTACTGTGCTCCTGGTTTCTAATTCATTGATCTCTGCTCTAAACTTGATCAACTGCCTTCTTGTGCATGGGTTAGGCCCGTTCTTCTGTTCTTAAGGTGAGTATATAAAAACTGCATTTTAGATTTTTCTCTTCTTTTACGTGAGGCTTGGATGGCTATGCATTTTCCCCTTAGGACTGCCTTTGCAGTGTCCCATAGGTTTTGGACTGATGTGATTTCATACTCATTGTTTTCCATAAATTGCTTAAGTTCTTCTTTAATTCCCTGGTTTAACCAATCATTCTTGAGCAGGATGGTTCTTAGTTTCCAAGTGTTTCAGTTTCTTCCAAATTTTTCCTTGTGATTGAGTTCCAATTTCAAAGCATCGTGGTCTGAGAATATGCAGGGAATAATTTCAGTCTTTTGGTATCGGTTGAGACCTGTTTTGTGACCCTGTATATGGTCTATTCTGGAGAAAGTTCCATGTGCATTTGAAAAGAATGAGTATTCTGTTGTTGTGGGGTGTAGTGTTCTGTATATATCTATGAGGTCCATCTGGTCCACTATGTCATTCAAAGCTCTTGTTTCTTTGTTGATTTTATGCTTAGGTGATCTGTCTATTGCTGAGAGTGGAGTGTTGAAGTCCCCTACTATTAACGTATTATTATCTATATGTCTCTTTATTGCGGTTAAGGGTTGGCTTGTGTGTCTTGCTGCTCCCCTGTTGGGGCATAGATATTTAAAATAGTCATATCCACTTGTTAGATACATCCTTTAAGAATAATGTAGTGTCCTTCTGTATCTCTAACTATAGTCGTTCGTTTAAAATCTAATCTGTCTGATATGAGAATTGCTACCCCAGCTTTCTTTTGAGAAAGCATGAAAACTGGTTCTCCATTCTTTCACTTTCAGTGTGGATGTATCTTTAGGTTCAAAATTGGTCTTTTGTAGACAGCATATGGATTAGTTATGTCTTTTTATCCAATCTTCAACCCTGTGGAGTTTTATGGGAGCACTTAGGCCATTCACATTGATTATTGAGAGATATGATTTTAATGATGTCATGTTGCTTGTGTAGTCTTTGTTTCTATAGATTGTAAATTTCTGTTCTGTATCACTCTTGCAGTCTCTTTACTTTTATAGAACACCCCTTAATATTTCTTGTATGGTTGGCTTGGTGGTCACATATTCTTTCAGTTTCTGCAGTTCTTGGAAGGTGCTTATCTCTCCATCAATTCTGAATGACAGCCTTGCTGGATAAAGGATCCTTGGCTGCATGTTCTTCTCACTTAGTGCTCTGAATATGTCTTGCCATCTTTTTCTGGCTTGCTAGGTCTCTGTAGACAGGCCTGACGTTATTCTGGTGTTCCTTCCTCTGTAGGTTAGAATTCTTTTCTCCCTGGATGCTTTCACGATTTTATCCTTGGATCTAAGATTTGTGAATTGTACTGTTATGTGATGTGGTGTTGGTCTGTCCTCATTGATCTTGCAAGGGGTCCTCTCTGCCTCTTGGACACAAGTGCTTGTTTCCTTTGCCAGATTAGGGAAGTTCTCAGTTACAATTTGTTCAAATATCTCTTCTAGACCTCTCTCTTTCTCCACCCTTTGGGAATGCCAATGATTCTGACATTGGAACATTTCATTGAGTCAGTAATCTCCCAAAAACTACATTCTTGAAGTTGGATTTTTTTTTGAGCCAATTCCCATTTTTTCCTTTTTTTCTATCATCCCATCTTCCAACTCACTATTTCTTCTTCTGCCTCATTTACCCTTGCTGTCAGAGCATCCAGTTTAGACTGCATTTGATTCATAGCAATTTTAATTTCTGCCAGATTCACTCTCATTTCCACCCTTAGAGATTCTATGTTCTCGTTAATATTTTCGTTAATATTTTTTTCAAGCCTACACATCATATTGACCATTGTTACTCTGAACTCCATTTCTGACAATTTGTTTATATCCATATCCATTAGTTCTGTGGTAGAGGCCACAGTCTCTGTTTCTTTCCTTTTTTAGGGGTTCCTCCTCATTGTCATTCTGATGAGGAGAGGTTGCATAGATGTCCAGAGCCCAAATTACAGACCAGGACCCGGGCAATGTGCACTTGTTTTATAGGGACCTTAGGGATGTGGGCTTCATGTTTTTTCAGACTGCCTTCTGGGGGAGGGGCCTGCTGCACTGATACTCAGGCAAACCTGTTGGGATAAAGTTGCCCCATCCCCTGTGAGAGGGGGTGGGAATGGGCACAATGGGAACCGGTATTTCCGAGCTTTTTTTCTCTGGCGGCTTTCCCTGCTGGTTTTCTGTGACTCTTTCTGAGAGTCAGAGCAGCAGTGGCTGTATCCCAGCCTCTGTCTCAGAACAGAGAGATCACAGTCCGCTCTCCACTGAGCTCTCCTGGCCACTTTAACTCTGTTTCTGTTGGTGCTGCTAAGAACCCTGCAGCGTCCTGGGTTGTGCACCCCACAGCCACTCTCCCAGGCATTGCTCCAAGGGCCAGCACATCTCTGTCCTTTATGCTTCTAACATCGCCAAGCGCCCCTGGATCCTGTGCACACTCCCATGTTCGCTGTTGCAGTGTGGTTCACGTTTGCTCCAGAGCTCCGGTTTTCACTCTTGTCGCGTGCATGCTCCTGAGGTCTCTGTCTCAGTCTGCTTTCTCTGCAGCTATCGGTCTGTGAGTACGACCCACTTCCCAGTGCAGGAGGCTACTGCTTCCCGGCGTCTGAGTATGGCAGCTCTGTCCTCCTTCTGATTATCTTCTGATATCTGGGCACAGTTTCACCACTCTCCTCTTCATACCTCAATCCTTAGTGCCAAAGTTGGTAATTTGTAGAGATTCAGATGTATCTTCCTACGTCTTGGGCTGATTTCATGGGTGTTCGGGTTGATCTTGTAGATACCCAGCACGATTCAGGGGACTAGCTGAAAAAAGGTCCCCTATTCCTCCGCCACCTTTTTTCTTCCCCTCCCCAGGTCTAGGCTTTTAGATAACATTTTAGATAGGCTTTTGGGTTTAATTTTTAAATTGTAAAATAATATTTTGTGGGTTGGGCCTAAAGTAGGTCATCTTGCAAGAATCACTTTATTTTCCAGTATTTTTTTTCTTTTATGCATTCCTCAAATATTCATTGGCACTAAACTTTGTATACTGGGCTGTTATGTAGGACTTTACTTCCACCTAAATAAATGATGAAATTGAATTCTGATTCCTATTGGGCACTTGGTAAGCTTCATGGATAATGCCAAAGGTATGATTTCAATATATTTTCAATTGAATGCTATAGGTATTTTACATATTTAAAAAATTTATTTTATTTTTAAATTTATTTATTTATTTATTTATTTATTTATTTATTTATTTATTTATTTAAAAGTTCCATGGTTTATTACTTGTGTATAACACCCAGTGCACCATGCAATACGTGCCCTCCTTAATACCCATTACCAGCCTACCCCATTCCCTCCACCCCGGAAGGCCTCAGTTTGTTTCCCAGAGTCCATAGTCTCTCATGGTTCCTTCCCCCTTCTATTTTACCCCCATCATTCTTCCCTTTCTTCTCCTACCAATCTTCCTACTTCTTATATTCCATAAATGAGTAAAACCAAATGATAATTGTCTTTCTCTGCTTGACTTATTTCACTTAGCATTATCTCCTCCAGTCCCATCATGTTGAGCAAATGTTGAGAAATCGTTCTTTTTGATGGCTGAGTAATATTCCATTGTATATATGGCCACATCCTCTTAATCCAGTCATCTGTTCAAGGGCATCTCCGCTCCTTCCACGATTTAGCTATTGTGGAAAGAGCTGCTATCAACATTGGGGTGCATATGGCCCTATCTTCACTACATCTGTATCTTTGGGGTAAATACCCAGTAGTGCAATTGCTAGATCATACGGTTTAGCTCAATTTTTAACATTTGAAGGGACCTCCACACTGCTTTCCAAAGTGGCTGTACCAACTTACTTTCCCAATAACAATGTACGCAGGATCCCCTTTCTCCACAACCTCTCCTACATTTGTTGTTTCCTGCCTTGTCAATTTTTCCATTCTAATTGGGGTAAGGTGGTATCTCAGTGTGGTTTTGATTTGAATTTCCCTGATGGCTAATGATGTTGAACATTTTTTCATGTGTCTGTTAGCCATTTGTATGTCTTCATTGGAAAAGTGCCTGTTCATATCTTCTGCCTATTTTTTGGTTTGTTTATTTGTTTCTTGTGTGTTGAGTTTGAGAAGTTCTTTATAGATTTTGGATACCAGTCTTTTATCTGTAGTGACATTTGCAAATATCTTCTCCCATTCTGTGAAGTTTTTTTGACTGTTTCCTTGGCTGTGAGGAAGCTTTTTATCTTGATGAAATCCCACAAGTTCATTTTGCTTTTGTTTCTTTTGCCTTTGGGGATGTTTCATGAAAAAAGTTGCTGTGGCTGATGTCAAAGAGGTTGCTGCCTATGTTCTCCTCTAGGATTTTGCAGGATTCCTGTCCCACATCGAGGTCTTTCATCCATTTGGAGTTTATCTTTGTGTATGGTGTGAGAGAGTGGTCAAGTTTCATTCTTTTGCATGTAGCTGTCCAATTTTCCCAGCACCATTTATTGAAGAGACTGTCTTTTTTCCACTGGTTGTTTTTTTCCTGCTTTGTCAAAGATTAGTTGCGCATAGAGCTGAGGGTCCATTTCTGGGTTCTTTATTCTGTTCCATTGTTCTATGTGTCTGTTTTTGTGCCAGTACCATGCTGTCGTTGTGATCACAGCTTTGTAGTACAGCTCGAAATCCGGCATTGTGATGCCCCCAGCTTTGTTTTTCTTTTTCAACAACTCCTTGGTGATTTGGGGCCTTTTCTGGTTCCACACAAATTTAAGGGCTGTTTGTTCCAGTTCTTTGAAAAATATCATTGGTATTTTGATTGGGATGGCATTGAAAGTGTAGATTGCTCTGGGTAGCATAGACATTTTAACTATGTTAATTCTTCCAATCCATGAGCAAGGAATATTTTTCCATCTTTTTGTGTCTTCTTCAATGTCTTTCCAGAGTGATTTGTAGTATCAAGAATATAGATCCTTTACATCTCTGGTTAAGTTAATTCGGAATAACATATGATTTTTGGTTCTATTGTAAATGGAATGGATTCCCTAATTTCTCTTTCTTCAGTCTCATTGTTCGTGTATAGAAATGCAACTGATTTCTGAGCACTGATTTTGTATCCTGCCACATTACTGAATTGCTCTATAACTTCTAGTAGTTTGGGGGTGGATTCTTTTGGGTTTTCCATATAGAGTATCATGTCATCTGCAAAGAGAGACAATTTGACTCTTCTTTGCTGATTTGGATACCTTTTATACCTTTTTGTTGCCTGATTGCTGTTGCAAGGACTTCTAGTACTATGTTGAATAATAGTGGCGAGAGTGGGCATCCTTGTTGTGTTCCTGATCTTAAGGGAAAGGCTTCCAGCTTTTCCCCATTGAGAATGATATTTGCTGTAGGCTTTTCATAGATGGTTTTTATGAGATTGAGGAATGTACCCTCTATCCCTACACTCTGAAGTGTTTTAAACAGGAAAGGATGGTGTATTCTGTGAAATGCTTTTTCTGCATCTATTGAGAGGATCATACGGTTCTTGACTCTTTTCTTGTTAATAAGATCTATCACAATGATAGATTTGCGAATGTTGAACCACCCTTGCATCCCAGGGATGAATCCCACTTGGTCATGATGGATAATCCTTTTAATGTACTGTTGGATCCTATTACCTAGGATCTTGTTGAGAATTCTGACGTCCATATTCATCGCGGATATTGGTCTGTAATTCTCCTTTTAGATGGGGTCTTTGCCGGGTTTGCGGATGAAGGTAATAATGGCCTCATAGAATGAGTTTTGTAGTTTTCCTTCTGTTTTATTTTTTGAAGGAGCTTCAGGAGAATAAGTATTATTTCTTCTTTGAATGTTTGGTAGAATTTCCTGGGAAATCTATCAGGCCCTGGAGTCTTGTTTTTCGGGAGGTTTTTGATCACTGTTTCAATCTCTTCATAATTAATTGGTCTGTTTAAAAAACAATTTCTTCCTGTTTCAGTCTTGGTAGTTTATAGGTTTCCAGGAAGGCATCCATTTCATCCACGTTGGTTAATTTATTGGCATAAAGCTGTTGATAAAAGCTTCTAATGATCCTTCCCATTTCATTGGTGTCAGTTGTGACCTCTCCCTTTTCATTCATAATTTTAATAACTTGGGTCCTTTCTCTATTCTTTTGAATAAGTCTTGCCAATGGCTTATTGATCTTATTTATTCTTTTAAAAAACCAGCTTCTAGTTCTGTTGATCTGCTCTACTGTGCTCCTGGTTTCTAATTCATTGATCTCTGATCTAATCTTGATCAACTGCTTTCTCATGTGTGGGTTAGGCCTGTTCTTCTGTTGCTGTTCCAGCTTCTTGAGGTGAGAATATAAAAACTTCATTTTAGATTTTTCTATTCTTTTGAGTGAGGCTTGGATGGCTATGTATTTTCCCCTTAGGACTGCCTTTGCAGTGTCCCATACGTTTTGGACCATTGTGTTTTCATTGGCAATGGTCTCCATAAATTGTTTATATTGATTTTTGATTTCATGGTTTATCGACTCATTCTTGAGCAGGATGGTTCTTAGTTTCCAAGTGTTTCAGTTTCTTCCAAATTTTTCCTTGTGGTCGAGTTCCAATTTCAAAGCATCATGGTCTGAGAATATGCAGGGAATAATTTCAGTCTTTTGGTATCGGTTGAGACCTGTTTTGTAACCCAGTATATGATCTATTCTTGAGAAAGTTCCATGTGCATTCAAAAAGAATGAGTATTCTGTTGTTTTGGTTTGTAGTGTTCTGCATATATCTATGAGGTTCATCTGGTCTAGTATGGCATTCAAAGCTCTTGTTTCATTGTTGATTTTCTTCTTAGGTGATCTATTGCTGATAGTGGAGTGTTGAGGTCCCCCACCATTAAAGAAATATGTCTCTTTATTGCGGTTAAGAGTTGACTTGTGTGTCTTGCTGCTCCCCTGTTGGGGCAAAGATTTTTAAAATAGTCATATCCCCTTATTAGATACTTCCTTTAAGAATAATATAGTGTCCTTCTGCACCTCTAACTACAGTCTTTAGTTTAAAATCTAATCTGTCTAATATGAGAATTGTTATCCCAGCTTTCTTTTGAGGTCCATTGGCATGAAAGATGGTTTTCCATTCCTTCACTTTCCGTCTGGATATATCTTTAGGTTCAAAATGAGTCTCTTGTAGACAGCAAACAGACGGGTCATGTCTTTTTATCCAATCTGCAACACTGTGGCATTTATGTGAGCATTTAGTCCATTCACATTGAGAGTGATTATTGTAAGATATGATTTTAATGATGTCATGTTGACTGTAAAGTCTTTGTTTCTATAGATTGTAATTTTCTGTTCTGTGTCACTCTTGGGGCCTTTTTACTTTTATAGAACCCCTCTTAATATCTCCTGTAGGGCTGGTTTCATGGTTATGAAGTTGGTCAGTGACTGGCGATTCTGGAAGGTCCTTATCTCTCCATCAATTCTGAATGACAGCCTTACTGGATAAAGGATCCTTGGCTGCATGTTTTTCTCTGAAAGACCTTTAAAAATGCCCCCCAACCTTTTCTTTCATTCCAGGTCTGTGTAGACAGGTCTGACGTAATTCTAATATTTTTGCCTTTGTACGTGAGAAATTTCTTTGCCCTGGCAGCTTTCAATACCATATCCTTTCATGTAATATTTGTGAATTGCACTATGACGTGACGTGGCTAAAGTTTGTCATGGTTGAGCTTGGGAGGGGTCCTCTCTGCCTCTTGGACACAAATGATTGCTTCCTTTGCTAGATTTGGGATGTTTTCAGCTAAAATGTGTTCAAATATCTCTTCTAGACCTCTCTCTTTCTCCACCCCCTCAGGGATGCCAATGATTCTGACATTAGAACGTTTCATTGAGACAGTAATCTCCCGTAACCTACATTCTTGACATTGGATTTTTTTGAACCAAGTTTGTATTTTAGATTTCTCTTCTACCATCCCATCCTCCAATTCACGAATTCGTTCTTCTGCCTCATTTACCCTGGCTGTCATAGCATCTAGTTTTGACTGCATTTGATTCATAACATTTTTAATTTCTGCCAGATTCACTCTCATTTCTGCCCTTAGAGACTCTATATTCTCAGTAATATTTTCGTCAATATTTTTTTCAAGTCTACACATCATCTTGACCATTGTTACTCTGAACTCCATTTCTGATAATTTGGTTAAATCCATATCCATCGGTTCTGTGCCAGAGGCCAGAGACTCATTATCTTTTCTTTGCTGGGGAGGATTTCTCCTTCTTGTCATTCTAATGAAGAGAGGTTGTGGGGTTGTCCAGAGCCCAAATTATTGACCAGGACCCAGGCAGTGTGCTCTTGTTTTATAGGGACCTTAGGGATGTGGGCTTCTTGATTTTTCAGCCTGCCTTCTGGGGGAGGGTCCTGCCGTGCTGATACTCAGGCAACCCTGTTTGGGTAGAGTCTCCCTGTCCCCTGCGAGGCGGTTGGGGATTGGCACAATGTGAGCTGGTATTTCCAGGCTTTTTTTCTGTGGCGGCTTTCCCTGGCGGTTTTCTGTGACTCTTCTGAGAGTCAGAGTAGCAGTGGCCATATCCTAGCCTCTATCTCAGAACAGAGAGATCGCAGTCTGCTCTCCACTTAGCTCTTCTGGCCTCCTTAACTCTGTTTCTTTTGTTGCTGCTAAAAATCCTGCAGCTGGCATCCCAGCCCTCTCTTCCAGGGCCGGAGCATCTCTGTCCTTTGTGTTTCTAACACTGCCAGCTGCCAGCCGCCCCCGCGCGCTCTCCTGAGCTCCGTTTCAGTGAGGTTCACGCGCACTGTGGAGTGCCGGTTTTCAGTCTGGTGGCACGCGTACCCGGGCTCACGGTCTCAGGCTGTTCTCTCGTGGGTGCCTGTCCGAGAGTCCAGCCACTCCCCAGTGCAGTTGGCTACCGCTTCCCGGCGCACGACCCCAGAGGCTCCCTCCCCCTTCCGTTTTTCTTCTGATATCACAGCTCCCCGTTCCTCAATATTCAGTGCTGCAGATCTTCATTTGTAGAGATCCAGACATGTCTTCCTGCATCTCAGGCTGATTCCATAGGTTTTTAGGATGGTCTTGTACCTATCCAGCTCGCGTCAGGGGACCAGCTCAAAAAGGAGACCCCTACTCCTCTGCCATCTTAAATCTACCCCCCAGGCATTTTACTTTTTTTAACATAATAATCAGTATGTTAAAAACATATCATAATACAGATGTAACAAAATATTAACAGTGTTTGTCTCTGAGAGGTAGTAAAACAGATCCTGGAAGGAGTTTTCTTCATAGTTTATGTAATTTCCACATTTTACATTTAAATATATATTACTGTTATAATGATGAAAGATGTTTTATTGAAGAATAATTGACATACAATATTGTATTAGTTTCAGGTGTACAACATAGTGATTTGTTACTTATATACATTACAAAATTGTCTCCACAATAAGCCTACTTACCATCTGTCATCCTACAAAGTCATTACAATATGATTGGCTATATTCCCTGTGCCATAATTACATTCTCATGCCTTATTTATTTTGTAACTAGAATATGTACCTCTTATTCCCCTTCACTTATTTTGTTCATCCCCTCCCCACCCATCCCTCTAGAAACTGCCAGTTTGTTCTATCAATTTCTATTTTGTTTTATTTGTTCATTTGTTATGTTTCTTTAGATTTCATGTATCAGTGAAATCATATGATGTTTATCTTTCTGTCTTATTTATTTCACTTAGCATAATACCTTCTAGTTTCATTCATGTTGTCACAAATAGCAAGATTTAACTATTTTTTATGACTGAGTAATATTGCATTATCCCTCTCCCCAACATTCTTGTGTGTGTGTGTGTGTGTGTGTGTGTGTGTGTGTGTCTATCACATCTTTATCCATTCATCTATTGATGCACATTTAGGTTCCTTCCATGTCTTGCCTGTTGTAAATAATGCTGCAATGAACTTAGGGGTACATATGTCTTTTTGAATTAGTGTTTTCATTTTCTTTGGATAAATACCCAGATATAGAAAAACTGGATTGTATGATATTTCTAATTTTAATTTTTTGAGGAACCTCCTTATTATTATCCATAGTAGCTGCCCCAATTTACATTTCCACCAACAGTGCATGAGGGTTCTCTTTTCTCCACATGTTTGTCAATACTTGCTATTTCTTTTCTTTTTTTTAAAGATTTTATTTATTTATTCGACAGAGATAGAGACAGGCATCGAGAGAGGGAACACAAGCAGGGGGAGTGGGAGAGGAAGAAGCAGGCTCATAGCAGAAGAGCCTG
Source organism: Ursus arctos (assembly GCF_023065955.2). NCBI lineage: Eukaryota > Metazoa > Chordata > Mammalia > Carnivora > Ursidae > Ursus > Ursus arctos. The sequence goes on from NC_079873.1 coordinate 51,701,989, forward strand.
ATGTGGGGCTCGATCCCAGATCGCCGGGATCATGCCCTGAGCCGAAGGCAGACGCTTAACCGCTGTGCCACCCAGGCGCCCCTTTACTTGCTATTTCTTGTCGTTTAGACACTAGCCATTCTAAATGGTGTGGAATGATAATCTCATTGTGGTTTTGATTTACATATCCTTGATGACTAGTTATGATGAGCATCTTTTCATGTGTCTGTTGGCCATCTGGATAGCTTTGAAAAAATATCTACTCAGGTCTTCTACCTATTTTTAATCAAATTATTTGTTGTTTCCTTAGCATTGAGTTCTATGAGTTTTTAAAATATATTTTGGAGATTAGCCACTTATCAGATATATCATCTGCAAATATCTTCTTCCATTCAGTAAGTTAACTTTTTGTTTTGTTTTGCTGACAGTTTCCTTTGCTGAGGAACAGTTTTTTTTTTTCAGTTTGATGTAGTCCAAATTATTATTTTTGTTTCTCTTACCTGAGAAGACAGATCCAGAACGATATACATAAAGCCTATCAAGCGTTTACTGCCTATGTTTTCTTTTAAGAGTTTAATAGATTCAGGTCTGATATTTAGATACTTAATTGTTTTATTTTATTTTATATTACTATTTTACTTTATTTATTTTAATTCTAGTAGGTAACATGCAGTGTTATATTATATTCAAGTGTACAATATAGTATTTCAAAAATTGCATACATCAGCCAGTGCTCATCAGGACAAGAGCACTCCATAATCCCCATCACTTATTTTTCCCATCTTTCCACGCACCTCCCCACTGGTAATCACTTGTTTGTTCTTAACGGTTAAGAGTCTGTTCCTTGGTTTCTCTCTCTCTCTATCGTTTTCCATTACTCATTTGTTCTGTTTCCTAAATTTCACATATAAGTGAAATCATATGGTATTTGTCTTTCTCTCACTGACTTATTTCCCTGTGCATTATACTCATTAGCTCTGTCCATGTCATTGGAAATGGAGATTTCATTCTTTCCTAGGGCTGAATAATATTTCATTGCTTACATATACCACATCTACTTTATCCACTCACCTATTGATAGACACTTGAGTTGCTTCCATGATTTGGCTATTGTAAATCATGGTAAAATAAACATTGGGGTGCACGTATCCCTTTGAATTAGTGTTTTTATATATTGAGGGTAAATATCCAGCAGGGTGATCACTACATCATCAGGTATTTCTACCTTGAACTTCTTGAGGAACCTCCATACTGTTTTCCAGAGTGGCTGCACCAGTGTACATTCTTACCAACAGTTCAAGAGAGTTCCTTTCTCTCCACATCCTCACTGACACTTGGTGTTCTATATGTTTTTCATTTTCACCATTCTGAGAGGTGAGAGGTGATATCTCATTGTAATTATGATTTGCATTTCCCTGATGATGAGTGATGTTGACGATCTTTTCATGTGTCTGTTGGCCATCTGTATGTCTTCTTTGGAGAAATGTCTTCTGTCCATTTTTAAATTCAGTTATGCATTGATTAATGGAGAAGTTTTTATCTTGATGAAGTCCCAATAGTTTGTTTTTGCTTTTGATTCCCTTTCTTCAGGAAACATACCTAGTAACAGGTTGTTAAGGCTGATGTGAAAGAGGTTACTGCCTGTGTTCTATTCTAGGATTTTGATGGTTTCCGGCCTCACATTTAGATCTTTCATCCGCTTTGAATTTATTTTTGTGTATGGTGTAAAAAAGTGGCCCAGTTTCATTCTTTTGCATGTTGCCATGCAGTTTTCCCAACACCATGTGTTGAAGAGACTCTTTTTCCCAGTGGATATTCTTTCTTGCTTTGTCAAAGATTAGTTGACCATATAGTTTTGGGTCCATTTCTGGGTTCTCTATTCTGTCCCACTGATCTGTGTGTCTATTTTTGTGCCAGTATGATACTGTCTTGATCACTACAGATTTGTAATACATCTTGAAGTCCAGTAATGTGATGCATCCATTTTTTTTTTTTTTTTTGCTTATCTTTATCAAGATTTCTTTGGCTATTGGGTTCCATACAAATTTCTTTGGCTTTTGTGGTTCCATACAAATTTTAAGTTTGTTCATTCTAGCTTTGTGAAAAGTGATGATGGTATTTTGATAAGGATCGCATTAAACTTGTAGATTACTTTTAGTGGTATAGATATTTTCACAATATTTCTTCTTCCAATCTATGAGCATTGAATGTTTTCCCATTTCTTTGTTCCTGTTCAATTTCTTTCATCAGCGTTTTATAGTTTTCAGAGTACAGACATTTTATTTGGTTAGGTTTATTCCTAGGTATCTTATGGTTTTGAGTGCAATTGTAAATGGGGCTGATTCCTTGAATTCTCTTTCTGCTGCTTCATTATAAGTGTATAGAAATGCAACAAATTTCTGTACATTGATTTTGTATCCTGTAACATTACTGAATTTGTTTATCAGTTCTAGCAGTTTTTTGGTGGTGTCTTTTGGGGTTTCTACATAGGGTATCATGTCATCTGCAAATACTGAAAGTTGTACTTCTTCCTTGCCCATTTGGATGCCTTTTATTTCTATCTGTTGTCTGATTGCTGAGGCTAGGAGTTCCAGTATTATGTTGAATAACAGTGGTGAGAGTGTCTTCTTCCTGACCATAGGGGAAAAGCTCTCAGATTTTCCCCATTGAGAATGACATTAGCTGTGGCTTTCTCATATATGGCCTTATTATGCTGAGGCATGTTCCTTCTATTCCTACTTTGTTGAGGGTTATTATCAGGAATGGATGTTGTACTTCATCAAATGCTTTTTTGGCATCTTGTGAGAGGATCATATAGTTCTTATCCTTTCTTTTATTAATGTGGTGTATCACATCGATTGATTTGCGAATATTGAACCACCCCTGTGGCCCAGGAATAAATCCTACCTGATTGTGTGAATAATTCTTTTAATATATGGTTGGATTCAATTTGCTAGTATCTTGTCGAGAAAGTTTGCATCCATGTTCATCAAGGATATTGATGCAATTCTCCATTTTAGTGTGGCCTTTGCTCTTGGAATCAGGATAATACTAGCCTCATAGAATGAGTTTGGAAGATTTCCTTCCATTTCTACTTTTTTGAATAGTTTGAGAAGTACAGGTATTATCTCTTCTTTAAATGTTAGGTAGAATTCCCCTGGGAAGCCATCTGGCCCTGGACTTTTGTGTGTTGGGAGATTTTTAATTACTGATTCAATTTCTTCGCTGGTTATCAGTGTGTTCAAATTTTCTATTTCTTGTTTCACTTTTGGTAATTTATATATTTCTAGGAATTTATCCATTTCTTCCAGATTATCCAATTGGTTGGCATATAGTTTTTCATAATATTCTCTTATAATTGTTTGTATTTCTGTGCTCTTGTTATTTCTCCTCTCTCATTTGTAATTTTATTTATTTGGTCCTTTCTCTCTCTCTTTTTTGTTTTGATTAGTCTGGCTATACTTTATCAATTTTATTATTTTTTTTCAAAGAAACAGCTCCTGGTTTTGATCTGTTCTATTGCTTTTTAAGTTTCTATATTACTTATTTCTGCTCTAATATTTATTATTTGCATCCTTCTGTGGGCATTAGTCCTCATTTGTTGTTCTTTTTCTAGCTCCTTTAGTTGTAAGGTTACATTTTTTATTTGAAAATTTTCTTGCTTCTTTTTATTTTTCAAATTTTAAAATTTAAATTCTAGTTAACATGTAGTGTAATATTAGTCTCAGGAGCAGAATTTAGTGATTCGTCACTTCAATATAACATCCATCTCATCATAACAAGTGCCCTCCTTAATACCCATCATCCATTTAGCCCATTTGTGACCCATCATCCATCAGCCCTCGGTTTGTTCTCTATCATTAAGAATCCCTTATGGCTTATTTCCCTGTCTCTCTCTTTATTTTCTTCTTCCCATACTTTCATCTGTTTTGTTTCTTAAATTCCCCATATGAGTGAAATCATATGGTATTTCTCTTTCTCTGACTCACTTTTTTCGCTTAGCGTAATATACTCTAGCTCCATCCACATCATTACAAATGGCAAGATTTCATTCTCTTTTATGGCTGACCAATATTCCATTATATATATATGGACCACATCTTCTTTACCCATTCATCAGCCAATGGACATTTGGGCACTTTCCATAATTTGACTATTGTTGATAATGCTGCTATAAACATCAAAGTGCGTGTATCATTTTGACTTGTATTTTTGTATCATATGTCTAAATACCTAGTAGTGCAATTGCTGGATTGTAAGGTAGTTCTATTTTTAACTTCTTGAGGAACCTTCATACTGTTTTCCAGAGTGACTGTACCAGTTAGCATTCCCACCAACAGCATAAGAAGGTCCTCTTTATCTGTGTCTTTGTTAACATCTGTTGTTTTTTGTGTTGTTAATTTTAGCCATCCTAACAGGTGTGAGGTGGTATCTCATCATGATTTTGATTTGTTTTTCCCTGATGATGAGTGATATTGAGCATGTTTTCATGTGTTTGCTAGTCATCAGTATATCTTCTTTGGAAAAACGTCTATTCATGTCTTCTGCCCATTTCTTAAATGGATCATTTGGTTTTGGGGTGTTCAGTTTGATAAGGCCCTTATAGATTTTGGATACTGAACCTTTATCAGATATGTCATTTTCAAATATTTTCTCTCATTCCATAGGCTGCCTGTTAGTTTTGTTGATTGTTTCTTTTGCTGTGCAGATGCTTTTTTATCTTGATGAAGTCCCAATAGTTCATTTTGCTTTTGTTTCCCTTGCTTCAGGGGCATATCTAGGAAAAAGCTGCTATGGCCGATGTTGGAGAAGCTACTGCCTATTCTCTCTCCTAGGATTTTTATGTTTTCAGGTCTCATACTTAGGTTCTTAATCCATTTTGAATTTGTTTTTGTGTGTGGTGTAAGAAAGTGTTTCAGTTTTATTCTTTTGCATGTTGCTGTCCAGTATTCCCAACACCATGGGTTGAAGAGACTGTCTTTTTTTCCGTTAGGTATTCTTTCCTGCTTTTTCAAAAATTAATTGACCATATAGTTATAGGTCAGTTTCTGGGTTTTCTATTCTGTTCCACTGATCTATGTGTCTGTTTTTGTGCCAGTACCATATTGTCTTGAAGACTACAGCTTTGCAACATAACTCAAAGTCTGGAATCATGCTGCCTCCAGCTTCATTTTTCTTTCTTAAGATTACTTTGGCTATTGGAGTCTTTACATGTCATTCCATAGAAATTTTAGGAATGTTTGTTCAAGCTCTGTGAAAAATGATGGTAACATTTTGATGGAGATTGAATTTTATGTATATTACTCTGGATAGTATAGACACTTTAATAATGAACATAGAATGTTTTTTCATTTCTTTGTGTTCACTTCAATTTCTTTCATAAGTTTTCTATTATTTTCAGGGTAGAGATCTTTTACCTTTTTGGTTAGATTTATTCCTAGGTGTCTTATAGTTTTTGGTGCAATTGTAAAGGGATCAATTTCTTGATTTCTTTTTCTGCTACTTCATTATTGGTGTATAGAAATGCAAAGGAATTCTGTGCATTGATTTTATACCTTGTGACTTTGATGAATTCATGTATTAGTTCTAGCAATTTTTTTCATTGAGTCTTTGGGTTTCTTACATATAGTATCATATTGTCTGCAAATAGTAAAAGTTTGACTTCTTCCTTGCCAATTTGGGTGCTTTTATTTCTTTTTATTGTCTAAGTACTAAAGCTAAGACTTCCAGTATTATGTTAAATAGAAATGGTGAGAGTGGACGTCCCTGTCTTGTTCCTGACTATCGAGGGAAAGGTCTGTTTTTCCCAATTAAGGATGCATTAGCTGTGGGTCTTTCATAAATGGCTATTATGATGTTGAGGTAGGTTCCATCTATCCTTATTTTTCTGAGGGTTTTCATCAAGAATGGATGCTGTATTTTGTCAAATGCCTTTTCAGCATCTAGTGAGATCATATGTTTTTTATCCTTTCTTTTATTAACGTGGTGTGTCACATTGATTGATTTGGGCATATCGAACCACCCCTGCAGCCCAGAAATAAATCGCACTTGATTGTGGTGAATAATTCTTTTAATACACTGTTGGATTTAGTTTTCTATTATCTTGTTGAGATTTTTTACATCCATGTTCCTCAGGGATATTGGCCTGTAATTCTTCTTTTTACTGGGGTCGTTGGTTTTGGAATCACTATAATGCTGGCCTCATAATGGAGTTTAGAAGCTTTCCTTCCATTTCTATTTTTTGTGAACAATTTAAGAAGTATAGGTATTAACTCTTCTTTAAATGTATGGTATAATTTCCCTGGGAAACCATCTGACCTTGAACTTTTGTTAGTTCAGAAACTTTTTATTACTGATTCCATTTCATACTGGTTATCAGTTTATTCAAAATTTTTTTTTATTTCTTCCTGTTTCAGTTTTAGTAGTTTGTATATTTCTGGGAATTTGTCCGTTTCTTCCAGATGGCCCAGTTTGTTTGCATATATTTTGTTCATAATATCCTCCTATGGTTTTTTTTTTTTTTTGTATTTCTGTGGTGTGGGTTGTGATCTCTTCTCTTTCATTTGTGATTTTAGTTATTTGCATCCTTTCTCTTCTTTTTGATAAATCTGACTAGGGGTTTATCAATTTTGTTAATTCTTTTGAAGAACCAGCTCTTAGTTTTGTTGATCTGTTCTACTGTTTTTTTGTTTGCTTGTTTGTTTCCATGTAAATTCCGTATAGTTTATTTTTTCTCTAATCTTTATTATTTCCCTTCTTCTACTGGTTATAGGCTTTATTTGCCTTTCTTTTTCTAGCTACTTTGGGGGTAAGATTAGGTTGTGTGTTTGAGATTTTTTTCTTGGTTCTTTAGATAAGCTGGTATTGCTATATACTTCTTTCTTATGACTGCCTTTGTTGCATCCCGAACGTTTTGGACCATCCTATTTTCTTTTTTTTTTTTTTTAAGATTTTATTTATTTATTCGACAGAGATAGAGACAGCCAGCGAGAGAAGGAACACAAGCAGGGGGAGTGGGAGAGGAAGAAGCAGGCTCATAGCAGAGGAGCCTGATGTGGGGTTCAATCCCATAATGCCGGGATCACGCCCTGAGCCGAAGGCAGATACCCAACCGCTGTGCCACCCAGGTGCCCCTGGACCATCCTATTTTCATTTTCATTTGCTTCCATATAGTTTTTAATTTCTTCTTTAATTTCCTGGTCAACTTATTCATTCTTTAGTAGGATGTTCTTTACCCTCCATGTATTTGTGATCTTTCCAAATGTTTTCTTGTGGTTTGAATTCAAGTTTAGTAGTGCTGTGATCTGGTCTGAAAATATGCATCGTATGATTCTGATCTTTCTGTATTTGCTGAGGCCTGATTTGTGACCCAGTATGTGATCTCTTCTGGAGAACGTTCCATGTGCACTCAAAAAGAATGTATTCTGCTGCTTTAGGATGAAATGCTCTGAATATATCTGTTAAGTCCATCTGGTCCAGTGTTTCATTCAAAGCCATTGTTTCCTTGTTGATTTTCTGCTTAGATCATTAGTCCATTGTTGTAAGTGGGATGCTAAATGCCATACTATTATTATATTATCAATGAGTTTCTTTATGTTTGTTATTAATTGATTTATGTATCTGGGTGTTCCCAACTTGGGGGCATAGATATTTACAAGTGTTAGATCTTCTTGATGGATAGACACTTTGATTATGACTAAATGCCCTTCTTCATCCCTAGTTACAGTCTTTGTTTTAAGATCTAGTTTCTGTGTTACAAGTATGGCTATTTCAGCTTTCTTTTGTCATCCATTAGCATGATAGATTTCTATCCCTTACTTTCAATATGCAAATATCTTTAGGTATTAACGAGTCTCTTGGTCTAAATGAGTCTTTTAGGTCTAAAATGAGTCTCTTGTAGGCAGCATATAGATAGATCTATTTTTTTTTATCCATTCTGATGCCCTATGTCTTTTGGGTGGAGCATTTAGTCCATTTACATTCAGAGTGATTGTTGAAATATATGAATTTAGTGCCATTGTGTTACCTGTAGAGTTGGCGTTTCTGGTGATGTCCTCTGGTCCTTTCTAGTTTTTGTTGCTTTTGGTCTTTTATTTCTCCACTCAAAGTGCCCCCCCCCTTAAAATTTCTTGCAGGGCTGGTTTACTGGTCATGAAGTCCTTTACTTTTGTTTGTCTGGGAAACTCTTTATCTCTCCTATTCTGAATGGCAGTCTTGCTAGATAAACAATTCTTGGCTGCATATATTTACCATTCAGTGTGTTGAATATTTCCTGCTACTTCTTTTTGACCTGCCATGTTTCCATGGAAAAATCTGCTGTATACCTGATTTCTCCTCCCTTGTAGGTAGTGACTATTTTCCCTAGCTGCTTTCAGGAGTCTTTCCTTGTCTGTGTGTTTTGCGAATTTGACTGATATGCCTTGGTAATGGCCTGCTTTTGTTGAATTTAATGGGAGTTCTCTGTGCTGCTTGGATTTAGATGTCTGCATCCTTCCCAAGATTAGGGAATTTTTCAGCTATAATTTGTTTGAATAGAACTTCTGCCCCTTTAGCTCTCTCTTCCTTTTCTGGGACTCCTATGATATGAATGTTATTATGTTTGAAGGAGTTGCTGAGTTCCCTATATCTACCTTCATGGTCCTTTATCTTTTTCTTCCTCTTCCTTTCAGCTGCATTGTTTTCCATAATTTTCTCTCCTGTATCACTGATTCATTCTTCTGCTTCATTCTTCCTCTCATTTTCATGGCATCTATTTGGGGTTGCATCTTGGTTTTAGCATTTTTAATTTCAGTCTGACTAGACTTTAGTTCTTTTATCTTAGTAAGGGACTCTCCAGTGTCTTCTATGCTTTTTTCAAGTCCAGTAAATATCTTTATATATATATATATATATATATATATATATATATATATATATATATATTTAAAATTCTAGTTCAGCCAACTTACTTATATTTGTATTTACTAAATCCTTGGCTATTACTTTTACTCACTGTTCTTTCTTTTGGGGTGAATTCCTTTGTCTTGTCATTTTTTCCAGATTAAAAAAAAAGCTAGATCCTAGGTGTGTTTTGGTCTGCATGTTAAAAGAACCTAGATCCAAAACATAAAAATAAAAAAATATATTTTAAAAATATATAAATATATAGAATTAAAATTTTTAAAAATAAAAAATAAAAAAGGAATTATAAAATAAATAGGCTGGTGATGGGTATTAAGGAGGGCACATATTGCATGGTGCACTGGGTGTTATACGCAAGTAATGAATCATGGAACTTTACATCAAAAACTAGGGATGTACTGTATGGTGACTAACATAATATAATAAAAAATATTATAAAACATAAAAATAAAATAAAATAAAACAATAAAAATAAAAAGGAAGTTATATCATATTTCCCTTAGAACTGGAGGTTTGCTCTATGATCAGTAGAGTTCGTGCAGGGGAGGAGCTTGTGCTTGTCTTCTGGGAGAGGGGCCTGTTGCACTGATTCTCAGGCCCACTTGCCCTATTGGAAATGCACCTACTGGGTGCAAGTTTGCAAAGCTTCATGTAAGCAGCTCCATTCTACACTTGGTGGTGCTGTTTAACTCACTGAGGTCTGTCCTTGCTGATGAGCAGGATACAAAATTGTGTTGTGGTCTCACCACACTCTCTTGTTTGTGCCCCACATTCTTCAGGAAGCCCTGACAGAAGAGCAAACTATCTCCCCTCTTGTGTCCCCAGCTTCTGTCAGATCCCTGCCTTCACCTTGTCTTGTCCAAACCATCAACTTGCTAAGAAGCACTGTATGCCTGTGTTTTATCTCAGGCCCACTGCTGGGTTTCAAAACTCCAAATTTTAGGTACTCCCATGGTGCAGACCCATGCTGATCCTCTTGGAGAGGGTTTTGCTGTGCTTTTGCCATTTACCAGCCCATCCCAGGAAAATAATTGCATTATTGAATAGCAGTTTAGAGTTTACTGTAATGTGGAGCCAAAAAGCTGGCACCCAGCAGGCATCCCCACTCCTGTGCCTGGGAACAGTGCAGCACATTGATACCACCAGTTCTTCTTGTTACCCAGGGGATCCTCAGATCATGCTGTTGGCTCCTGGATCTCTGTCCTTCCCCACTGGAGCCCCTTTAGGCCAGGCACAAGCCTGGCAGTAGTGGACTTCTGAAATTTCCAATTTTGTGCTCTGTTGCTTGCAATACCTTGCAATAGTCTCAGTAAGCAAGGCTTCCTTCCCTCCACAGCATCTGCAGGTCTTATCTCCCCCAAATCAACTCTCTGTACCTCCTACCTTCCAGAAGGGTCACTTTTCTACTTGTAGACTTGTAGTTTTCTTCTCTTGGTCCTCAGATTGATTTCTTGGGTATTCAAAATGATTTGATAATTATCTAGCTTCACTTGATGGACAAGGCAAACTTGGGGTCCCCCTACTCCTCTGCCGTCTTAACTCCTCCTGCCATTGCTTTTCCTTCTGTTACTTGGCAGTATATATTCCTCATATGCAAACATCTTAATGTAGGCTGAGATTTTCTAAGCTTGTCACCAGGAAGGTGTGGGGGGCCTACTGGCTCCACCACCACCAAGCTAGCCATTCAAGTGTGCCTTGTCCCACCTTACCCCTCCCCCCGATCCTGGGCAGCTGAGGAAACTTTCCTCTTATGACTGCTTTTGTTGCATCCCAAAGGTTGTGGACAAATGTGTTTTCATTTTCATTTGTTTCCATGTATTTTTTTTTATTGACTGGTCGACTCATTAATTCTTTAGTAGTATGTTCTTTAATCTGCATGTATTTGTGGTCCTTCTAGATTTTTTCTTGTCATTGACTTCAAGTTTCATGGCATTGTGATCAGAAAATATCCATGGTATGAATTTGATCTTTTTGTACTTGTTGAGGCCTGATTTGTGATCTATTCTGGATAATGTCCTATGTGCATTTGAAAAGAATATGCATTCTGTTGCATTAGGATGAAATGATCTGAATATATCTGTTAAGTCCATCTGGTGGAGTGTGTCATTCAAAGCCATTTTTTCCTAGTTGATTTTCTGCTTAGATGACCTGTTCTTCAATGTCCGTGGGGTGTTAAAGTTCCCTAGTATTATTGTACTATTCTCGATGAGTTCTTTTGTGTTTGTTATTAATTGTTTCATATATTTGGGTATTCTCATGTTGGGAGCATCAATATTTACAATTTTTAGACCTTCTTGTTGGATAGTACTCTTTATTATTATATAGTGTCCTTCTTCATCTCTTGTTACACTCTTTGGTTTAAAATCTAGTTTGTCTGATATAGGTATCGTTACTCCTGCTTTCTTTTACATCGATTTGCATGATAAATATTTTTCCATCCCTTTACTTTCAATCTGCAGGTGTCTTTAAGTCTAAAATGAATCTCATGTAGGCAGTATATAGATGGGTCTTTTTTTTTTTAAGTCCATTCTGACACCCTGTCTTTTGTTTGGATGTTTATTTCTTTTACATTCAGAATAATTATTGATAGACATGTATTTAGATCACTTTTCTTACTTGTTTTGTCATTGTTTCTGGAGAATTTTCTCTGTTCCTTTCCAGTCCTTTACACTTTTGGTCTTTCCTTTGCATGCAAAGAGTTCCCTTTAATATTCCTTGCAGGGATGTTTTAGTGGTCACAAACTCCTTTAGTTTTTGTTTGTCTGGAAAACTCTATGCCTCTCCTTCTGTTCTGAATGATAGCTTTGATGGATAGAATATTCTTGGCTGCAGATTTTTGCCATTCAGCATTTCTAATATATAACACCACTCTCTTCTGGCTTGCAAAGTTTCTGTGGAGAGATCTGCAGCTAACCTTATGGGTTTTTCCTTGTAAGTTAGGGATTCTTTTTGTCTTGCTGCTTTTAGGATTTTTTCTTTATCACTCTATTTTGTAAATTTAACTACAATATGTCTTGCTGTTGGCCTGCTTTTTTTTATTTGATTGTCTATTTCCTCCCAAGATTAGGGAAGTTTTCAGCTATTATTTCCTCAAATATACCTTCTGCCCCCTTTTCTCTCTTGTTCTTCTGGGACTCCTATGATATGAATGTTATTATGTTTGATGGAGTCACTGAGTTCCCTAAGTCTACTCTTGTGGTCCATCTTTCTTTTTTCTCTATTTTGTTCAGCTGCATTATTTTCCTTAATTTTATCTTGTATATCACTAATTCATTCCTTTGCTTCTTCCCTCCTTGTGGTCATTACATCCACTCAGTTTCGATTCTCAGATACTGCATTTTTCATTTCTGCCTGATTGTTTTTTAGTTTTTATCTCTGCAATAAGGATCTCCCTGATGTCTCTCAGTCTTTTCTCTAGCCTGCTGAGTATCCTTATAATGTTGCTGTATAATGGCTGTTGCTTTAAATTCTGCATCAGGCATATTACTTATATCTGTTTCAATTACACATCTGGCTGTGATCTTTCCTTGTTCTTTATTTTGTGATGAATTCCTCCATGTTGGCATTTTGTCTAGTTCTCTGTCTTCTTCTGTGTGTTAGAATTGCCTGTTGTTTCTTCTGCTCCCAAAAGCAATGGCTTTATGAAGAAGAGGTTATATAGTGTCCAGGGCCTAGTGTTTCAGAGAATGCCTCTGGTGTGTGCTGCATGCACTCTGCTGCTGTGTTTTGGCTGCTTTGTTCCTTAGGTCAGCTGTCTGCAGAGGCTTTCCTTGCCTGAAGTGGGCAGTGTGTGGACCTTAGCCAGAGAGTGGTGAGTTTTAACTAGCTGTGCTTTGGTCTGCTTGTTAAATGAGACCTAACACTACTTCCACTAGAATTGAAGACTTGCAGAACTCTGTAGTCAGTAGATGTGGTGCATGCAGTGGTTTCTGCTAGACTTCTGGGGAAGGGGTCCACTGTGCTGGTATTTAAGCACCCTTGCTTGAGAAAAGCAGTACCAGCAGAGTGCGGGGGGGGGGCAGTATTTGGTGTAAGCAGGTTAAGCAGTCAGTGTTGGTGCTGTGCTGTTTATTGAAGTTGGTTTATGCTGAGGGCCGGGGGAGAGAAAGAGTGCCAACCAGCTTGTCTGATCCTGGAGAGAGGTCTCTGCGCTTACTGCTCTCAGGGAAGCACTCCCAGAAGAGCAAATAGTTTCCCCTCATGCACTCCAGTTTGTTTGACTGTCTGGAGCAGTGCAGTGCATTTTTGGCTCTAACCCAGACAAGTCTACTGACTTTTAAAACTCCAAAGTTGGGCACCTGAGTGGCTCCGTCGATTAAGCATCTGCCTTTGGCTCAGGTCATGATTCCAGGGTCTGGGATTGAGCCCCACAGTGGGCTCCATGCTCGGCGGGGAGCCTGCTTCTCCCTCTCCCTTTGCTCCCCCCTGCTTATGTTCTCTCTCTCTCTCTCTCTCTCTCTGTGTCTCTGTCTCTCTCTCAGATGAATAAATAAAATCTTTTTAAAAAATTAAAAATAAAATTCCAAACTTTAAAGACTTGCTCTGGTGGGGGCCTGTGCTGGTCTTCTGGGGGAGAGTCTTGCCACCCTGGGACTGATGCAGGTTTGACAAAGAACAGCAGTCATGCCAGAGTGCAGGGGTTTGGGATTTGGAGCAAAGCAGGCTAAACAGCCAGTGTCCAGGTTAACTGTCCTCAGCAGGTTTCTCTGCACCTATGCTGAGAGGTGGGGGAGGGAAATGGCACCTGCTGGCTCTTTTGTCCCCTGAGGGGTATCTCTGTTCACACCACCTCCCATAGATCCATTCCAAGAAGAGCAAACAGTCTCTCCTTGTGTGCCTTAGGCAATCCTCAGATCACACTATCTGCCCTGCTGTTGCTTACCTGTCTTATCCCCAGAAGTAGGGAAGCACTCTCAGCTCTCTATCCCAGCCAAGGCCCTTGACCTCTGAAACTGCAGTCCTTGATCCCCGCTGGTTGCAAACACTCAAGAAAATCAGTCCCTGTCATTTTCCCAGCCAAAGCCCTTGGGGAAGTGTTCTCTTTGTGCATATCCTTGTGCACTCCATTCTCTCTTGCCTTTCTCTGTGAGCAGGCCTCCTTCCCCTCCCAAGCCCCCATGATCTGTTTCTCCCCCAAACCATGTCTCTATACTTCCTTCCTTCCTCAATGTGGCCCCTTCCCTCCCTCTAGTTGTGCAGTTTGTTCTGTCAGTCTTCAGGTTGATTTCTTGGGTATTCAGAATGATTTGATAGATATCTAGCTGTATTCAAGGGATGAGGCAATCCTAGGGTCCTCCTAGTATGCTGCCATCTTAGTTCTCCCCTAACATGGGTTTGTTTCTGGGCTTTCTATTGCATTCTATTGATCTATGTGTCTGGTTTTGTGCCGGTACCATACTGATTTGATTTGATTGCTGTTGCTGAGTAGTGTAGTTTGAAATCTGGGATTGTGATACCTCCAGCATTGTTTTTCTTTTTTCAAGATTGCTTTGCTTATTTCCATACAAATTTGAGGATTACGTGTTCTAGTTCTGTGAAAAACACTGTTAATATTTTGTTAGGGATTGCATTGAATTTGCAGATTGTTTTGGGCAGTATGTATATTGTAACAATATCAATTTTTCCAATCCATAAACACAATAGTCTTTCCATTAATTTGTGTCATGTTCAATTTCTTTCATCAATGTTTGACAGTTTTCAGAGTGCAGGTCTTTCATCTCAATTAAGTTTAATCCTATGTATTTTATTCTTTTTGATACTATTGTACATGGGTTTTTTTCATACCTTCTGTAGTTCTTTATTAGTGTATAGAAACACAATATATTTTTATATATTGATTTTGTATCCTGAAGCTTTTTTGCATTCATTTTATTGGCTTTTTTGGTTTCTTGGTGGATTCTTTAGGGTTTTCTATATATAGTATCATGTCATCTGCAAATAGTGACAGTTCTACTTCTTGCTTACCAGTCAAATGCCTTTTATTTCTTTTTCTTGCTAATTGCTGTATATAGGACCCCCAAACTGTGTTGAATAAAAATGGTGAGAGTGAACATCCTTGTTTTGTTGCTGATCTTAGAAGAAAACCTCCCAATTTTTCACCATTGAGCATGACGTTAGCTGTGAGTTTTTCATATATGGTCTTTATTATGTTGAGGTGCATTCCCTCTATATCCACTTTTTGAGTTTTTTAAAATCATAAATGGATGATAAATTTCTTCAAAAGTTTCTTCTGCATCTATTAGGATGATATTTTTATCCTTTATTAACATGGTGTGTCAGTTGATTGTCTTGTGGGTATTGAACCATCCTTGAATCCCTGGAATAAATCCCAGAAAATCATGATGTATGAGCCTTGTAATGTTTTGACGAATATGTTTGCTAATATTTTGTTGAATATATTTGCATCTATGCTCATCAGGGATATTTATCTCCACTTTTCTTTTGAGTGAATTTGTCTGGTTTTCATACCATGGTAAGGCTGGACTCATAGAATGAGCTTGGGGGCATTTCTTCCTCCTAAATTTTTTGGAATAGTTTGAGAAGAATGGGTATTAACTGTTTAAAATTTTGGTATAATTCACTTATGAAGCCATCTGGTCCTAGACTTTGTTTTCTGGGAGTCTTTTAATTAATGATTCAGTTTCATTACTAGTAATTAGTCTCATCAGATTTTCTATTTCTCACTGATTCAGTCATGGAGGATTTTTTTGTTTTTAGAAATTTTTTGACTATGGTTGACACAATATTACATTA
Organism: Ursus arctos; assembly: GCF_023065955.2. NCBI lineage: Eukaryota > Metazoa > Chordata > Mammalia > Carnivora > Ursidae > Ursus > Ursus arctos. Next base: position 51,717,622 of record NC_079873.1, read on the forward strand.
GTTTTAGATACACAGCATAGTGATACAACAACCTTAAACATTAAGCTATGCTCACCACTACTGTAGCTACTATTGGACCACAGATTCATTATCATTGTATTACAATATATTGATAATATTTCTTTTTTTAAGTTGTTATTTAAATTCCAGTTATTTGCCATACAGTGTAATATTAGTTTCAGGTATACAATGCAGTGATTCAAAATTTCCATACAACACTTGGTGCTCATTACAAGTACACTCCTTATATAATCCCCTTCACCTGTGTAAGTCATCCCCCACCCACCTCCCCTCCAGTAAACATCAGTTTGTTCTCTATAGTTAAGAGCCTGTTTCTTGGACTGCATCTCTCTCTCTTTTTACCCCTATATTCATTTGTTTTGTTTCTTAAGTTCCACATATGAGTGAAATCATATGGTATTTGTCTTTCTCTGACATATTTTGCTTAGCATCACACTCTCTAGCTTTATCCATGTTGTTCCAAATGGCAAGATTTCATTCCTTTTATGACTAATAGTCATATATATATATGAATAAATATATATATAATATATATATTTCATTATAGATTGTAGATATGGAAATCTCACATCTTCTTTATCCATTCATTAGTCAATGGACACACAGGTTGTGTCCATAATTTGGCTATTGTAGATAATGCTACTATAAACATCAGTGTGCATGTATCCCTTTGAATTAACATTTTTGTATTCTGTGGGTAAATATCTACTAGTGCAATTGCTGGATTGTAGGGTAGTTCTATTTGTAACATTTTAAGGGAACTCTATAGTGTTTTACAGAGTAGCTGACCATCCTCAATGGGAAAAAACTGAGAGCTTTTCTTCTACAATCAGGAACACAAGGATGTCGATACTCATTGCTGTTATTTTTTTTAAAGATTGATTGCTTGACTGACTGACTGATTGATTTGAGAGAGTGGGGGGGGGAGGCAGAGGGAAAGGGAGAAAGAGAATCTCAAACAGGCTCCACACCTGGCATGGAGCAGGGGTCAATCTCACAACTCTCAGAGCCAGTCAAGAGTGAGATGCTTAACCGACTGAACCACCCAGGTACCCACACTACTGTTATTTAACATACCACTGGAAGACCTAGCCATAGTAATCAGGCAACAAAAAGAAATAAAAGGCATCCAAATTGGCAAGAAAAATGTAAAACTTTCACTATTTGCAGATGGCATGATACTCTATATAGAAAACCTGAAAGACTCCACCAAAAAACTGCTGGTACTGGAAAACGAATTCAGTGAAGTCACAGAATACAAAACAAACCTACAGAAATCTGTGGCATTTAGATACACCAATAATGAAGCACAAGAAGGAGAATTCAAGGAATCAGTCTCATTTGCAATTGCACCAAAAAGCATGAAACACCTAGGAAAAAAACCTAATCAAAGAAGTGATAGATCTTTATCTTGAAAACTATAAAATATTGATTAAAGAAACTGAAGAGGACACAAAGTAATGGAAAGACATTCCAGGCTCATGTTTTTGAAACAAGACTCCAAATAGCCAAAGCAACCTTGAAAAAGAAAAGCTAGAGGCATCACAATTTTGCAAATCAAGTTATATTGGAAAGCTGTAGTGATCAAAGCAGTGTGGTACTGGTTCAATAATAGACACATTGATCAATAGAACAGAATATAAAATCCAGAAAGGAATCCACAATTATATGGTCAATTAATTTTTGACAAAGGAAGAAAGAATATCCAGTGGGAAAAGACAGTCTCTTGATCAAATTGTGTTTGGCAAACTGGATGGCAACATGCAAACTAATGAAACTGGGCCACTTTTTTTTACACCATATACAAAAATAAATTCAAAATGGATGAAAGACCTAAATGTGAGACTGAAACCACAAAAATCCTAGAGGAGAAAACAGATAATAACCTCTTTGACATCAGCCATACCAATTTCATTCTAGATGTCTCCTATCACAAAGGAAACAAAAACAAAAATAAACTATTAGGACTTCATCAAGATAAAAAGCTTTTGCACAACGAAGGAGAAAATCAACAAAACTAAAAGGCAGCCTAAGGAAGGGGCAGGTATTTGCAAATGACATATTTGGTAAAGGGTTAGTATCCAAAATATATAAAGAACTTATAAAACCCAAAAATGAATAATCCAATTTAAAAATGGGCAGAAGACA